>NC_136518.1:8031365-8033865 GCF_053919585.1 Euprymna scolopes | reverse complement strand
TATAATAATTTAACCTAAAATGAGAACCCATTTTATGGCCACGTTTTTGGGGATGGGTTGGGGGGTACTTTTTTTACAACCTTGGAAAATCCTTTAAAATTACACTAACGTTTGAAATTTCAGCAAACAAGTAGTTTACAAATATCGAAAAATTGGCTCAAAACATTTATTTCTTCACCCTAAAATCATCAGTTTTCTACAGAGAGGGGTCAGCAAAAACCATCCTCTCATGACAAGTTCACTTCTACGCATGCGCAAATGACGTCAGAACATGATTTAGTTTAAATATTAAAAAACACGACCTAATTTTTCGACGTCGTCTTCGCTCAGTTAATTAGAGCGTGGCCTCATTATCTAAAGGTTTCGGGTTCGAATCGTGGTGAGATGTCTGTTTTTTTTTTTCGATTTTTAAAGGTTTAATATTGTAATAGGGTTATTTAAGCTATTTTTCACATGTTTTTTTTTGGGGGGGGAGGGGTATTTTTCAAATTCTTTAATATTTTGAAGATTTAACGTTTGTTTTTCTGTTTCCCACCCCCCATCACATTCGCGTTTTCTTTTCTTTTGTTTTTCCGATTTTTGCATTTAACAGTTTGCCTTACGTTATTTTTTTTTTGTGTTTTGTTTTTTTCGATTTTTTAAAGTTTTGACATTTTTTTTATATAAAATATTTAATAATTTACGATTCAATATTTAAAAATATTTACTTCGCTTATTCTTATGTTTTGATTAACACCCCACCCCCTGCCCGAGCACACACACCTCTAAACACCCGGGCAACGCCGGGTACCCTCCCGCTATTCAATACATAAATGTATGTATGTATGTATGTATGTATGTTTGCATGTCTGCCTAAAACTTTCGACAGAGGTGACGGATTTTTACAAAATCAGTGTCGTTTTGAAGTTCGACCGTTCAGACGACAAATACCGAAAAATTGGTTAAAAACATTAATATCTTAACCTTAAACTGTGCACTTTCCTACAGGGGGGGGTCGCTTTTTTCGCCGATATTTTTAAAAGTCATCCTCTCCTTTTGATTGTCTAGCCTTAATTAAAACCTACGTCACTTCCGGTTTGGCGATGGTCGTAACAGCAGAGACGTCGCGTTTTTTCGCCGTTTTCCCCCCTTTGGGGCACGGTTTCGAGCCTGCCTTCCTACTAACACTTTTTTCTCAACATGCACATCCAAACACCCGGGCAACGCCGGGCTGAAATGCAAGTGAACGTGTCTGTGTGACTGTGTGTCTGTCTGTGTGTCTGTGTACATTTCCCTACAAAATAACTCTGTCAATTTTAAGTCTACAGACTCGAAATTTTTTGTGATCGGTTTTCGGCCAGAATTTTGGCTGCTAATGGGTCAAAGTTTAACATTTTGACCTTTGAGAACTCTACCAAACTCCTCCGACAATTTTGGGTCTAAACAATTGAAATTTTAGATATAGGTTCCTTGAACATGGATCTAACTTAATAATATAATTTGAGCCCAAAACAATAAATTTTAAGGGGTCATAATATGGGTCAAAGTTTAAAAAATTGACCTCTGCGGTCTCTACCAAATTACTCAGACAATTTCTGTATTGGGGTTTTCAGAGATAGGACAAGGTTTTTAATCGGTTTGGATCGAAAAGTTTTAGTTACCTATATATAAATGTATGTATGTATGTATGTTTGCATGTCTGCCTAAAAATTTCGACAGAGGCGACGGATTTTACAAAGATGAGTATCGTTTTGAAGTTTGACCTTTCATACGACAAATATCGAAAAATTGGCTAAAAACATTAATATGTTCACCTTCAACTGGCCACTTTTTTTTACAGGGAGGGGGTCGCTATTTTCGCCGATATTTTTAAAAGTCATCCTCTCCTTCTGATTGTCTAGACTTAATTCAAAACTACGTCACTTCCGGTTTGGCTTTACGGGTTCGAGCCTGCCTTCCTACTACCACTTTTTTTTTTTTTTTGCTCAACATACACCTCCAAACACGCGGGCAACTCCGGGCTGAAATGCTAATATATATATATATATATATATATATATATATATATATATATATATATATATATATATATATATATATATATATAAACAGCTTCATCGCCGTTGCATAAGTTTGATTTCGGAGTCCATAGGTAACACACACACATACAAAGTGTCATATATATACAGGTTGACCTAAAAAAAATGGGCCCTGTGTACACTTTATATGATATCTCCATTATTTATTCACCGATTGCCCTTATTTTACAGGACATGGCAGAATCAACGACCTGAGTACACCAAGACCCCAGTGGAAGCTGAGACAAAGAATACACTGTGTTAAATTTTACTACAAGACAGGATCGTTTAAGAAAACCCAGGACAGTTTCATGCGTCAGTTCGAATGTGAAAAGGCTCCATCCAAAAGCAGAATTCAGAACTGGGTGGACCACTTCGAGAAGTATGGGACCGTGGAGAACCTCAACGCTGCCAAAGAGAACCGTCCAAGCCACTCGGGACGT
>NC_136518.1:7846365-8026365 GCF_053919585.1 Euprymna scolopes | reverse complement strand
GCATACTTCCTAATTTGCATACGCGTTCAATCGCTACTCCTGCTGCTAATACAATCACTTACCATCCACATACATTCGGCTGTTGCTGATATTTTCCCACGGACACTGTTACACTGTTACACTAAATAACGAACATTTAATTATTTTTAGTTGTTGGTAAAATCAATATCTATAGATCACTCTCTACAAGTGTATTTTTGCATTTGCGAAAATATATGCAGATAGTAAATGGGTTTGTAATCCGAAAATCTATCTATCTATATATCTATAAAAGTGAACGTGCCTGTGTGCCTGTCCGTCTGTCTGCCTGTCTGTCTGTGTGCCTGTGTACATTTCCCTACGCAATAACTCTGTCAATTTTTAGTCTACAGACTCGAAATTTGATATACAGGGTACTGAGATTTGGGAAAATCTTTGTGATCCGTTTTCGGACAGAAATTTGGCTGTTAAGGGGTCAAAGTTCAACGATTTGACCTTTGAGAACTCTACCAAACTCCACCGAGAATTTTGTGTCTACACACTTGAAATTTTAGATATAGGTTCCTTGGACATGGATCTAATAACTTGATTGGAGCCGAAAACAATAAATGTTAAGGGGTCATAATAGGGGTCAAAACTAAAAATATTGACCCTTTTTTTGCTCAGCATACACTTCTTAACATCCGGGCTGCGCTGGGCTAAAATGCTAGTATATCTATAAAAGTGACCGTGTGTCTGTGTACATTTCCCTACGCAATAACTCTGTCAATTTTTAGTCTACAGGCTCGGAATTTGATATACAGGGTACTGAGATTTGGGAAAACCTTTGTGATCCGTTTTCGGTCAGATATTTGGTTGTTAAAGTTTCAAAGTTCAACGATTTGACTTTTCAGAACTCTACCAAACTCCTCCGACAATTTTAGATATAAACACTTGAAACTTTAAATATAGTTTCCTTGGACATAGATCTAACTTAATAACTTGATCTGGGCACAAAACAATAACATTTAGCGGGTCATAATAGGGGTCAAAGTTTTTAAAAAATTGGCCGTTTTTTGTTTTTTGTTTTGTTTTGCTCAGCATACACCGTGCTGAAATGCTAGTCTATCTATCTATCTATCTATCTATCTAATATATATATATATATATATATATATATATATATATATATATATATATATATATATAAAGTGGAAGTGTCTGTGTGTGTGTCTGTGTACCTGTGTATCTGTGTGTCTGTCTACATTTCCCTACGCAATAACTCTGTCAATTCTTAGTCTACAGAATCGAAATTTGATATACAGGGTACTGAGATTTGGGAAATCGATGTGATCGGTTTTTAGCCTGAAATTTGGCGATTAAGGTGTCAAAGTTCAACGATTTGACCTTTGAGAACTCTACCAAACTCCTCCGACAATGTTGGGTCTAAACACTTGAAATTTTAGATATAGGTTCCTTGGACATGGATCTAACTTAATAACTTGATTTGAATCTAAACAATAAATTTTAAGGGGTCATAATAGGGGTCAAAGTTAAAACAAAATTGACTTCTGCGGTCTCTTCAAATTACTCAGACAATTTCTGGTCTAAATATTTGAAATTGTACATAAAGGGTATTCAGAGATAGGGCAAGCTTTTTCATCAGTTTGGGTCGAAAATTTTTAGTTACCAATATATAAATGTATGTATGTATGTCTGTTTGCATGTCTGCCTTAAACTTTCAGTAAAGGATTTTACCAAGATCAGTATCGTTTTAAAGTTCGACAAATATCGAAAAATTGACTAAAAACATTAATATCTTCCCCTTCAACTAGGCACTTTTCTACAGGGGGTGGGGGTCACTTTTTTTCACCGATATTTTTGAAAGTTATCCTCTCCTTTAGATTGTCTAGCCTTAATTTTAAAGAATGTCGCTTTCGGTTTGGCGGTGGTTGTAACAGCATAAACGTTAGGTTTTACTCCGTTCTTTTCCTCCTTTGCGACACGAGTTCGAGCCTGCCTTCCTATTATCACTTTTTTTTTTTTTTTTTTTGCTCAGCATACACATCCAAACACCCGGGCAACGCCGGGCTGAAATGCTAGTCTATATATATATATATATATATAAAAGTGAAAGTGTCTGTATGTGTGTCTGTGAGTCTGTGTACATTTCCCTACGCAATAACTCTGTAATTTTTAAGCTTACAGATTCGAAATTTGATATACACGGTACTGAGATTTGGGAAATCGATGTGATGAGTGTTCGGACAGAAATTTGTCGATTAAGGGTTCAAAGTCCAACGATTTGTCTTTTGAGAACTCTACCAAACTCCTGCTACAATTTTGGGTCTAAACACGTGAAATTTTAGATATAGATTCCTTGGACATGAATCTAACTTAATAACTTGAGTTGAGCCCGAGACAATAAATTTTCAGGGGTCATAATAGGGGTAAATTTTAAAAAAAATAACCGTTCTTTTTTTGTTTTGCTCAGCATACAGCTCAAAACACCCGGGCAATACTGGGTACCCATGCTAGTATATCTATAAAATGAAAGTGTCTGTGTGTGTGTGTGTGTGTGTGTGTGTGTACATTTCCCTACGCAATAACTCTGTCAATTCTTAGTCTACAGAATCGAAATTTGATATACAGGGTACTGAGATTTGGGAAATCGATGTGATCGGTTTTCGGCCAGAAATTTGGCTGTTAAGGGGTCAAAGTTACACGATTTGACCTTTGAAAACTCTACCAAACTCCTCCACCAATCTACACACTTTAAGTTTTAGATATAGGTTCCTTGGACATGGATCTAACTTAATAACTTGATTTGAGCCCAAAACAATCAATTTTAAGGGGTCATAATAGGGGTCAAAGTTAAAAAAAAAAATGACGTCTGCGGTCTCTACCAAATTACTAACAATTTCCGGTCTAAACATTTTAAATTTTACATAAAGGGTATTCAGAGATAGGGAAAGTTTTTTAATCGGTTTGGGTTGAAAAGTTTTAGTTACAAATATATAAATGTATGTATGTATGTATGTATGTATGTATGTATGTATGTATGTTTACATGTCTGCCTAACACTTTCGACAGAGGCGACGGATTTTACAAAGATCAGTAGCGTTTTTAAGTTCGACCTTTCATACGGCAAATATCGAAAAATTGGCTAAAAACATTTATATCTTCACCTTCAATTGGGCCCTTTTCTACAGGGGGAAGGGTCGCTTTTTTCGCCGATATTTTTGAAGTTATCCTCTCCTTTCCATTGTCTTGCCTAAATGTTAACATAAGTTACTTCAGGTTTGCTGTGGTCGTAACCGCAAAGACGTAAGGTTTTTTTTCTCCGTTCTTTTCCTCGTTAGCGGTACGGGTTCGAGCCTGCCTTTCTAGTACTACTTTTTTTTTTTTTTGCTCAACATACACATCCAAACACCTAGGTAACGCCAGGCTGAAATGCTAGTCTATCTATACATCTATAAAAGTTAACGTGTCTGTGTGTCTGTGTGTGTGTCTGTCTGTGTAAATTTCCCTACGCAATAACTCTGTCAATTTTAAGTCTACAAATTCGAAATTTGATATACAGGGTACTGAGATTTTGGAAAATCTATGTGATTGGTTTTCGGACAGAAATTTGGCTGTTAAAGTTTCAAAGTTCAACGATTTGACTTTTCAGAACTCTACCAAACTCCTTCGACAATTTGGGGTCTAAACACTTGAAATTTTAAATATAGGTTCTTTGGACATGGATCTAACTTGATTTGAGCTCAAAACTTAAGGGTAATAATAGGGGCCAAAGTTAAACAAATTGACCGTTTTTTTGCTCAGCATACACCTCCAAACACCTGGGCAACGCCGGGCACTCATGCTAGTATATCTATGAAAGTGAACGTGTCTGTCTGTCTGTCTGTCTGTGTGTGTGTTTGTGCGTGTGCATTTCTCTATGCAATAACTATGTCAATTTTAAGTCTACAAACTCGAAATTTGACATTTGTGAACTCTACTTAACTCATCCGACAATTTTGAGTATAAACACTTGAAATTTTAGATATAGGTTCCTTGGACATAGATCTAACTTAATAACTTGGTTTGAGCCGAAAACAATAAATGTTAAGGGGTCATAATAGGTGTCAAAGTAAAAAAAAAAATTGACCTCTGCAGTCTCTACCAAATTACCCAGACAATTTCTGGTCTAAACATTTGAAATTTTTAATACAGGGTATGTAGAGATAGGGCAAGCTTTTTAATCGGTTTGGGTCGAAAATTTGAGCTACCAATATATAAATGTATGTATGTATGTTTGCATGTCAGCCTAAAACTTTCGACAGAGGCGACGGATTTTTATAAGATCAGTATCGTTTTGAAGTTCGACTTTTCCGACAACAAATATCAAAAAATTGGTTGAAAACTTAATATCTTCACCTTCAACTGGGCACTTTTCTAAAGGGGGGGGTGTCACTTTTTTCGTCGATATTTTCCAATGTCATCTTTTTCTTTTCGATTGTCTAGCCTTAATTTAACCCTACGTCACTTCCGGTTTGGCGGTGGTCGTAACAGCAAAGACGTCAGTTTTTTTCTCGTTCTTTTCCTCCTTCGGAGTACTGGGGTTCGAGCCTGGCTTCTTACTAATACTTTTTCTTTTGCTCAATATACACCTTCAAACCCTCCGGGCAACGCCGGGCTGAAATGTTGGTAAGACAATAAAGGGAACAATCAATATTTATAGGTTTTAAAGGAATCGTGATACACAGTCAAGGATATATTGTTCTCTAAACGGGATCAAGTAAACGTATAAATTGTATGTATTTGTGTTTAGTTAGTAGATATGATATCGACGTATAAGCTGAGTCATGTTGTATCAGAGAGTTATCACACGGGTATATATTGCAGTTCAAATTTACATACAGGTATCATTTTTTCATAAGAATAATAATATATGTTTCATACCTTTTCTTTCTCCAAGAGTTCTATCTTCACTGCTGAGCTTCGTGATGAAACGTGAAATGACCAACACCATAACCGATTGAGACCTCTGTTTTTCTTTCTTTTTTAAAACCACAGAACAACACTTCATATTTTAAAATATAAATTTATTTCAGCTGTCTCAACTGGTCTTCACAAGGAGTCTCCATTACGGGTTTATATGCTTATCCTTTACAGCCCGCTTCCTGGCGTTTTGAATCACGTCCATTCACTTTCATGAGCAAACTCAAACTCAACTCCTTTCTCTAACCTTCCCGATATCAGTTCCGTTACGCCATCATTAAAAACACACACGTCTCTTAACGTACGACCTTTCCACGTCTGCCTGTCCAAGGTTATTTTGTTTATTTAACCTGGCTAATTTATGTAAACATCCTCAGCTAAAACCCATTGCTACATTTTATTCTATAAACAATAAATAACACCCAATCTAAACTATGTTAACAATATCGCTGGATAGATAGATGAATAGATAGATAGACAGATAGACCGATAATAACTAATTTAACTTTTAACCATGTTATTATCTAACAATCGGAATCTGTAATTGTATCGGAATCTGTAATTGTGTTGTATATTGGTTTATATTTGAGAAAGAGGAAGAGAGAGAGAGAGAGCAGTAAAGAGAGGTGTAGAAAGAGGGTAGAGAGAGGAATAGAGAAAGGGAGGGAGAGGGAGAGAGAAGTAGAGAGATAGAAGTAAATAGAGAAAAAAGAGAGAGGAATAGAGGAGAGAGAGGGAGGAATTGAGTAAGAGAGAAGGAGGAAAAGAGAGTAATATTCTTACGAGACGGAACATCGAGAGGTAAAGAAAGAGGAAGAGAGAAGGAAATAGAGAAAAAGAGAGAGGAATAGAGGGGGAAGAGAGAGAGAGAGAGAGAGAGAGAGAGAGGGGAATTGAGTAAGAGAGAGTAATATTCTTACGAGACGGAACATCGGTTCATACAGCTTACATAAGAGACAGAGAGAGAAGGTGGAGAGAGAAAGGGCAAAGAGAAAGAGAGGAAGAGAGAGATAGAGAGAGAGAGAGAGAGAGAGAGAGAGAGAGAGAGAGAGAGGGGTTAAGAGAGAGGAAGAGAGTGAAAGAAAAAACAGAGGAACAGAGAGAGAGAGAGAGAGAGGGACAGAAAACGAGGGAGAGGGAGAGAGTGGACAAGGGAAGGGAGAAAGAGAAAGCGTTAAATAAAGAGGAAGAGAAAGAGAGAGAGTGAGAGGAAGACAGAGATAGAAAGAGAAAGAGGTGTTGTATATTGGTTTATATTTGAGGAGATGATATATTAAAACGTGTCATGTGTTATCTAGTGGATGTAAGATATTGTTCTTTTAATAGACAGATAATAAACGTATAAATTATCCAGGAGGACATGATATTGACGTGTAACTTGAATCATGTTGCGTGAGACTTATCACATGGGATATTTTTACAGTTCATATGTAAGAATAATAATATATGCTTCATACTTTTTTTCTTGAAGAGTTCTTCTGTATCTTTCCGCTGCTCCGTGACGAACATGAAACGATCAGCACCATATAATTGAGACAATTGTTCTTATTTGTGAAACCATTAAAACAACTCTTTATATTTTTGTAATATAAATTTATTACAGTTTGAGACAATGATTTTCACAGGATCTGCAGTTTGTCTACATTTTCTGTTCCTACAGCCCGCTCCTAGCTGTCTGTCCACCCCTGTCTAGACGTCTGTCCGCTCTGGTGGTCAATCCTCAACTCTCTGAATCTCTCCAAAACTAACTATATCACGTGTTCTCTTACGTCACCTAATTACGTGTCACAGACCAACCTAATGTCCACAAGTAGTTATTATTCAAAACCCCAAAATAATGTTTACATATATTTTCTATTTTCACATTACTTTTGCGATTCACACGTCAATCATTTCTTCTCCAATTTGATTGTTTATTCTTCTAATCATAATAACTGATCCAGCGACCATCCATCACTCAAATCAATTAATAAGAATACAATAACAATAATAACAATGTTTTGACCATTGACTCCGCTTGCCACAGTTAACAGATACTACGCTATGATCACAGCCTAAAGGGTTATAACATTACACTTGTATCGGAATCAGAAATTTAGAACAGAATCGGTAATAGCACTGGAATCGAAAAAATATTGGAATCGTCCCATCACGAATACACACACGTTATGTCTCGTTCTCTACTGCCCTCTGTTTTTTTTTTTTTTTTTGTAATGGTTATCTGCATCTCCATGCAAGCTGTTATGAATGCGCGTTACCGATCTGTAGGTTGAGTGTTCGACATTTCGTAAAGGCTGTTCCGTTGAAGGTCGGAGGTCATCATTTGTTGTTGGGGCATCGTAATAAACAAACAAGCTAGAATATACAGAGTTGGGATTGAGGTTACAGATCTGTAGGTTGAGTGTCTGATATTTTATAGAGGCTGTTACGTTGAAGGTCGGAGGTCGTTAATTGTAGAGGATGACATCGGAATAAACAATCAACAAGAAATTAAGAGAAAATTTACGAGTACAATTTAAAGAAGACATAAAATGGAAGCACGATAAGGCACGGTCACATATTTACATAGTATTACACATATGATAAATGGGGAGGAATCAAATAAAAGCAAACAAAGGGATATAAACAGATTTACGAAAAACAAATATTTGTCGAGGGTAAAGGGGGGGGGAGACACAAAGATTGAACACAACAGAATGCGAGAAAGAACGAAAACACAAACACAAGTGGTAACGTTCCACAGTTAATTTTATAAAAAAAAAATAACTGTGGTAGGGGAGGGATGAGATTAAATAAATTAAAAAAAAACAATTACGAGGAGGTGGAAGGGGTATTTTAATCTACTATCTGAAAATGTCGACGAGAAATATATCGATACAAGACAATACATCAATACAAACAAAACAATGGCAAAATGAACTCGCCAACTTAATACACAAGAGAGAGGTATGCAGAGAGAGGGGACTTACAGTCTTTACTTTTCTTTTTTTTTTCTTTTCTTTTCTATGTGAAGTTTAACCACCATTCTATTCGCTTCGGACGACCGTTCGTAACATGCGATACTCCTACATTATTCATCCACTGTTTCGGTTATTCTTCGCTGTGTGCCTTTTTGGTGCGCCGTGTTCCTCGTGTTCGTAGGGTCCACATTATCCGCTTCGACGCCATCGATTTTTTTTCATTTCTCTGTCGTTGTCGGATGGAAATTTTCCACATCTGCCCCGCACGGCGGCTCAGCGGCTCGCATGAGAGTGTTTACAAAAATTCTCTTTTCCTCTTTCCCTCCCTCTCTTTCTGCTATATTCTCTCTTTTTCTTCGATGTTTATTTTGCCTCGGCGACAATCAAACAGCAACAAAAAAAGGTAAATTTTTCGTCGGCTTAAAACTAAATTTTGAAATTTTCTGAAAACACATAATCTAATTTAAGGATTATGTCACAATATGTACAGAGAGTATTTATTTACACTGAAAAGTTATGAACAATACAGAGTATGTTTGTGTACACGCGCGCGTGTGTGTGTGTGTGTTATGCATGAAGTAAAATGTTCATTGTGTACATGTGTATGGAGTTAGAATATTCGTTGCGTGTATATATCGTATGTTCATTTGTTGTATAATGAGGTGGGAGATATTGTTCTTATAACGGCACCTCTTATAAACCTATAAATTGTATGTACGTTGTTTAGCCAGAGGACATGATATCGACGTATAAACTGAACCATGTTGCACCAGAGAGTTATCACACGAGTATATATTGCAATTCATTTTTACAAACTCCTTGGCCTAACGTTCACAGGAAACATGAGTTGGAACAATTACATTGAAGGCATTGCCAGGGCCGCTTCAAGAAAGGTAGGCTCTCTCTACCGTGCTAGAAAACTACTAACACCCGAAAGTATCCTGTACCTCTATAAGGCCACCATTCGCCCATGTATGGAGTATTGCTGCCACATCTGGGCTGGTGCATCTGCTACTAGTCTCTCGCTCCTTGACAAGGTTCAAAAGAGAGTCGCAAATCTGATAGGCCCTGAACTGGCATCTAAGCTTCAGCCTCTGTCCCATCGACGAAATGTTGCATCCCTCTGCCTGTTCTACAAGTATTTTAGTGGTGAATGCTCTGATGAACTGCAATCACTTGTGCCCCCACGACGCGAGCACCCTCGACAAACCCGACAGGCTACTAGATCCCACCCCCACACTGTAGAGGTCCCTAGATGTAAAAGATCTTTTTACTCCAATAGTTTCTTCCCCAGAACCGCAAGACTCTGGAATTCCATTCCAGGTCCCTGCTTCCCCAACAGTACTGACGTGCAGAAGTTCAAGTGTAACGTGAACCGACACCTTGCTGCCCAAATCCCTACATAGTACCCCAGTAGTTGTTGCCCCTGATAGTAGCCCCCTACACCAAAGTGGCAATTTGCCTTGTTTGGGGTGAAAATGTAATAAAAAAAAAAATTAAAAAAAACAAAAAAACTTAAAGGTATCATTTTCATAAGAATAATATATGCTTCATACCTTTTCTTTCTCCCACAGTTCTATCTTCACTTGCTGAGCTCCGCGATGGAACATGAAATCAGCAACACCATAACCAATTGAGACCTTTGTTCTTCCTTCTTTTGTGAAACCACAGAACATCATTTATATTTTTAAAATATAAATTTATTTCAGTTGTCTCAAATGGTTTTCACTAGAATCTGGATTTCGTCTACATGCTTATTATTCTCAGCCTCGCTTCCTAGCTTGACGTACGTCTATTCACTCTCGTGACTAAACTCCAACTCTCGACTCTAAACTTCCTTACCCCCTGACCTCAGTTCCGATACGTCATCATTAAAAAAGCACACGTATCCATAACGTGTGACCTTTCCACGTCTGCCTGCTCACGGTCATTTTGTTTATTTTTAAGCTAGTTAATTTATGTAAACATCTTCAGCTAAAACCCATTGCTACACTTTATTCTGTAAACAATAAATAACTTCCAATATAAACTATTTTAAGAATCTCATTGAATAGATACAGAAATAGATAGATAGACAGATAGATCGATAATAATTAATTAACTTTTAACAATGTTATTTATCTAACACATTGTGTATGTGTGGGTGTATACGATAGTTCGTTAATGTATACACGTGTGTTCATCCTTACCTTGAAAAGGTTAACGCCTTCACATCCAGGATTCGAATAAAAGAGAGAGAGAGAGAGAGAGAGAGAGAGAGAGAGAGAGAGAGAGAGAGAGAGCGGAACAGGAAGTAGAACGTCGCCTGTCGGCTAAATCGGAAATCACGGCAAGGGCAGATAACCGATGCGTAATTGAGATACGTTTTGTGCGTGTATGCGAGACCTATGTAATAGCATATCAGTTCAAAAACATCTGCCCATAAAACTTACATAAAAACGAGAAAAACGGAAAAAGATATACACGTGGAGGTCTGCCAACACGTGGCGTCTACGCACACACACGCTCACACACGCTCACACACGTAGGGTTAGGGTTAGGGTTAGGGTTAGGGTTAGGGTTAGGGTTATTCCCCTCTGCTAATCAGCAGTACACTTAAAAGCAAAATAAATGTTGGTATCAGCAAAGCATTTTAAGCACATCGTCGTTTATCTCCCCAAATGTATCTGTACACTTGCGAAACTATATCCGCATATTAAATGGGTTTGTAATCAGAAAATAAAACAAATACAAGAAGCAATAAATATTTATAGATTTTAAAAGACTCAGAATCTGTAATTGTATCGGAATCGGGAATTTAGAACAGCATCGGTAATTGCACCGGAATTAGGGGGAAAATATTAAACGTTTACATAAACGCATCGTCGTTTACGCAAGAGCGCATGCATTATCGCTGCTGAGAGATTAAACAAGAATCAACAAGTCGACTTTTTTTACATACGTGCGCGGTCGCTGACCTTTCATTTTCTTATTATCGTTTTTCAAATGTGTGAGCCACGATCTCCTTCAGTTTAACTCAAAATAAATACATGAAAACACAATGTATACTTGTTTGCTTGTAAAGGCTTTATTTAGAGCAGATTTGTTTACGTGAGGAGAGACCAATCTAGTTCTCATTACTTTTTAACTTTTTTTTATTAGTGATTTTATTTTATTTTGAAATAAGTCGATAGGTAAGCCACATATTCAACAATTAGTTTATTCGTGGCTCACATATCTTTGACACAAACCACGTATTTAGCAAGTAATTTATTTGTGGATCACTTATTTTGAAAACGAGTTTTAGATAGATCACATATTTAACATGTAGTTTATTAGGGACCACATTTTGAACATCTGTCTACTTGTATATTAAAGGCACTTTGTGTGTGTGTGTGTGTGTGTGTGTGTGTGTGTGTGAGTTCATTCCCTATAGATTCCGAAACTTTATTAACAAAAGCCACCAGTCCCCAAGTATTTGTAATCTGGAGTCAGACACAGTCAGAATTTGTAACTACCCCTGAATAATTATGTTTATCGAGTTGTCTTTCTTGTCTTGCTTTGTCTTGAAATGACCTCTACTTTCCAGTGACGCTGACTTTTGAGACCAGAGCTGAACGGATTGCACACTCTATCAAAAGCAACGTGGGGAAAGGGGAAACCTATGCTATCGATCGTCTTATCCAACAGAACCATCGCCAAAGAGACAGCATTCTTCCAGCAGCCACCCGAGACCAGAGCAGACAAGCCGGGCAGCATCACTCGCTGGACCTCTTTGCAGAGTGGGGGTACATATTAAAGGCACTTTGTGTGTGTGTGTGTGAGAGAGAGAGAGAGAGAGAGAGAGAGAGAGAGAGAGAGAGAGAGAGAGAGAGTTCATTCCCTATGGACTCCGAAACAGCTGTGCCAATTTGTAAAAAAAAAAATTACGCAATTATACTGTATGTGTCTGTGAGTGTTCTTCGATAGGTTTTGTATCAGAATACCTCCCATAAGTATCAATAAGTATCGACTGAGCGACATGAACGGCAGCATCGGTGTGATATTCATTTAATTTCTCTCTACATTTTCAGAAAACATGTCGTCTCACTCGCTCCCTAAGTCCGCCTGCTTAGAAACTCCGTTTTTTTCCCGAACACATGATGTAATTTTTATGTAATATCATTCGACACATTGACTTTCGCCTCAATCACGCTTGTTGCACTGTGTCTATTTTCGTTTGCCTCCAGATTATCCTGACATGTACTTAATGTAACCCTTACCAAAATTCATACTAGTTAACGTACTCTATTTACTGGCGTAGAACCCCAATTTATGACAGTAGTTAAACATTCAGTTTACAAAGATATGCTAATTTTCTTATTAAATATATCGTCTAAAAAAGAAAAAAAAAACCCTGCTAAATATGCAGTCTATTTATAAACTATCAGCAGGGGTACCTGACGTTGCCCTGGATTGAATGCTGATCAACGACTGTTTCACACTCCCATTTTTCAATCTAATCGATTGATTGCTTGCTCTGGTGGGGGACTCAGCGGATGGCACCGGGACGAAGCTTCACATACCTCTCCGCAAATATTTAGTCCACATTACATTGTAGTCTACATTGCACTGTAGAGAATCTACTGTTGATTTTATAAAGTTATTTTACATATAACGGCTTGAATTAAGGTTCAGATGCGAACGTATTCAATTTCATTTTGAACGCACCCCTGTCTTATTGAAGAACCTACTGTTGATTTTATACATCGGACCCTTTTTGTGTTGCTAATACAGATAAATACCGCCGCACCTGTCTTTCCGTATTGTCAGGGAAGATAGTAGGGGCTGAACTTTACATTTTTGAGATTCACAGTAAAAAAGGAAGAACAGTTTACCCCCCCCCCCCCCCAAAAAAAAACAAACAAAAAACACGCACAAAAAAAAGACGCTTATATGAGGTTCAGTGGATGTTCTAAAAGGTGGTTTATGATTGGTTGTTTTTCATCTAATCTTATCCAATCTTAGAGAACGTAACAAAGAACTACATTAATAATTTTCAATAATACAACAATTGACGAAAATAGTTAACAGAAAAAAAGAAACAGTCAACAAATAACTGTTACTAAAGGCAAGAAAATATAATCTTCTAGCGAATATAGTAGATCCGAATTTCATATTTCAGAGATTCACAGTGAGTGAGAAAAAACGGTTATATATATATATATATATATATATATATATATATATATATATATATATATATATATATATTACTAAAGACAAGAAAATATAATCTTCTAATCCATTTTTGCTAAAAACTGATTTTACGCATCCATTTTCTTTGACGCCACTTTGCTTTCACCGAGCACATGGTGCATTTTTCTCCTTTTTTCTTTTTCTTCTCGTGCACACTTCCTAATTAGCATAAGCGCGTTTTTTGGCTGCTGCTACTAATCTTTTCGTAAGCCAGCCATTCTTCGCTGCCGCTGATATTTTCCCACGCACTCATTTTACACTATGTAACACACTCACCTTTAATTTTCGGGTATGCTAGAAACGAATATCATATTCAAATTTGGCGCAGACAAGTAGTTTTCTAGATATTAAAACATTTTTTTAATGAATTAATCAATAAATATCAGTGGCGTTTGGCAGTCATAACATTGGGAGGAGGAGGTGTTTTGTAACGCGCATGTGCATTAGTACTTGTTCAGTTGTCAAAAAACATGGCCACTGATTACATTGGATAATAAAGGTCTTAATATCCAGAAAAACTACTTGCCTGCCCCAAATTTAAATGTGATATTCGTTTTCAGCATAGCGGAAAGCCATTCAAAGTCGTCATTTTAAAGGCGAGTGTTGAGGTGGAAATAATTAAAAAATTTACCAGTTAGTTTAAAAGGCAGAAATAAACAAATAACCAGTCAAGACGTACAGTTAGCTTTGTTGCTTCGTTCTGCTAACATCAGTTCCTTGGTCTTAGGGCCAAGATCACAGTGTAGTATCTGTTCCGGCAGATACTGCAAGCTATGACTAGCTATGACTAGCAAAGACCAGATGTGGGGGCAACCCCACATGTCTGACCTTTAACCAGCTCCCATTTCCCACCTCTCGGGAGCTGGTCCCCTTTCCCCTTCCCCCTCCCTTCACTCCTCACATTAAAAATCGGCCTTGTGCCTAATTTGCTCGGTGGGGGAGCAAATAAATACCATCTGTTCCGGCAGATACTGCAAGCAAAGACCATATGTGGGGGCGACCCCACATATAAGACCTTGGTCAATGTAGGGGCAACCCTTCATACCAATTGTCACTATCCAGCTCTCCTACTCCCCGGGGAGCTGGTCCCCATTTCCCCTTCACTCCTCACATTAAAAATCGGCCTTGTGCCTAATTTTCTCGGTGGGGGAGCAAATAAATACCATCTGTTCCGGCAGATGCTGCAAGCTATGACTAGCAAAGACCAGATGTGGGGGCAACCCCACATGCCTGACCTTTAACCAGCTCCCATTTCCCACCTCTCGGGAGCTGGTCCCCATTTTCCCTTCCCCCTCCCTTCACTCCTCACATTAAAAATTGGCCTTGTGCCTAATTTGCTCGGTGGGGGAGCAAATAAATACCATCTGTTCTAATGCTACACTTCATCTTTTCTGTCCTCGGTCAGTAGGAGAAAAATCCTTCATGACCGAGACAAATTTAATTTTTGTTCTATCTGGAGTGCCCCTTTTTGGGGAGCTGGATTTTTTCCACATTAAAAACTGACCTTGTGTCTAACTCTGCCGTGGGGGTTGGGAAATCGTAACATCAATAAAATAGTCTTCTAGAACATTCAGCTGAGCTTCAATCTATGCCCCCCCTCACCAAACTTTCACGCAAAACACTCGTCTAGCCAAAACCACTATCAATAATTTCCCACACTCTTTATCTGTGCCTAAACCTAAACGTAGATTCCATGAAAAAAGCTTCTTTCTTAAAACTGCCCGCCTGTTGAACTCTGTTCCGATTGCCTGCTTTCCAACTGGCTACAATCTGATTGTCTTCAAGTCCAACGTAAACAAGTTCTTGATGAACCGTCTCCTTAAGTAATCAAATTTGCAAAATTTCCACTACTTATGTTTACCACGCTATAATCACATTGACTAATGCAAACCCATTAACCCCTATCCTCGAGTGGCATCCGGACCTTGATAAGTAATGATTCCTATGTAAAAAAAAAAACATTCAAGTCTCGATGGTAACGAGGACACAAAATCGTATCATTACATCAATTTAGGTTACTTAATCCGCTTCCTCGCTTACGACGCCTGTGTGACGGTTCCTGGAGTGAACACAATCGCGGCAAAGCTACCGGAAGGAAACGAGTCGCCGAAGATTGCGTTCCAGACGAGACATTTTCCTTTTCGTTTTGGAAAGACGCCTATTTCGTACAATCGCGTCCAAGTCGCAATGCATCTTGCCCAACAACCACTAAAAAAACGTTGTTATTGAATTTTCAGAACTTGCATTTAATTTAAGACATAAAGATCTTGTAGTATTTTAGAAGTTAGACCAGAATAACACGTCTGACACGGCGATATTTGATTCTGTGTAGTTATTTTATCTTTTTCCCCCCCTTCTAACACGTTTTGATTACAACACTAGCATATAGTCCGCTTCACTTTACTTAAAAAAATGTGCCTTAGAAAGACTATTACAATGGTGACAATTTTAATAGTAAATTAAATAATGTAAAGAATATAAATCACCATAGATAAAATATTAATTGTGTTCCGTACGATATTTGAGAAGTTTTGATGTATCTGTTCCGTCTGCCTGCTTCCCTCCGGACTACAACTTGGATGTCTTCAAGTCTAATGTTAACAAATTCCTAATGAACCGCCCCCCCCCTAATTAAACACTTCATAAAATCTCCTCACTAACGTGATGTACTTGCAATAACCCTTATCCCTGAGTGGCTTCCGGGCCTTGATAAGTGGTGATCACTGTGTAAAAAAAAAAAAAAAAAAAAAAAGTTTGGGCAGTCAGAAATTTCTTGCCTCGGAAAATTTAGGTAACATTTTTGTGTACATTAAAATCTCTTTTCAACGAACAATTTAAAAAGAAAATGTTTTATCAAATATAACTTGTTTTAATAAAAAAAATTTTTTTCAACGGATTTACTTGAAAATAACTTTGATCATTCTTGACAGTCGTAGGTGTGATGTCGAAACATTGATAACATGGCCGCCAAAAAATGCATTCTAAGATAGAGTGCTGCTATCTTATTTTATAAACCATCGCTCTCGCTTCTATAATCCTCTCTCTCTCTCTCTCTCTCTCTCTCTCTCTCTCTCTCGTTGTTTATTAGCAGTAAAAAATAAAAATGAAAATAACTATAAAATGAAAGATTGGAATAATTGTTAAAAGTCAGATTCGGCCTAAGAAGGAAGGACTACTACCACATCGGAAGAGGTACCATTCTTGCATTGGTAAGGTCCAAAACCGACTTTCTTCCCTACAATCACTTTCTCATAGAAGAGCTGCTGCTAGTCTTTATCTGCTCTATTGTTATTTTCACGGTAGATACTCAACAGCAATCCATCTATGGTTCGTCGCTGTGAGATATTCACAGCAAGAACTCGTCAAGCTACAAACATTGTAAATAATTTCCATGTGTTCCTTTTTGTACAGAACCGACTTCGAAATCTAGTGGAATATCCTCTTCTCTTCTTTGCAGTCCCTTTCGTACAGAAAATCTGAAGAAACCCATTCAATATATGTAACCGTGACGTAGGCGGACATATATTCGATGAATTTCTAACAGTATTTTGTATAATTATTTAGTTTGAACTCATTTTCCCAAACTTACCGTATTCAACAGCGAGCACGCCGCCAATTTTCTTTTTCAAATATATCGATAAACACTGTATGATTTTTAAAAGATTCCACGTTTTAAAGTGAGTAAAACAACTGAAAACTTTTGCAGAAGAATAACTTATCTTGCCTTTGGTAACATTTATTTTTATATACTTGATTTTTTACCCCCCCTTTTTTTTTTTTAAATCTATGTGTATAGTAACACAAACCCCAAGTCTTCTATTTCAGGCCAAGAGTGAAAGCCAGTTTCAGAAGCTTGTCGAAGCAGAGTACGTTTTTGAGACAAGAGCGATTCATTTCATATGGGGCCAAGTGGGGATCAGAGCGTTGGTGGTGAAAAGATAAAAGCTTGGTTTTTGATGCGCTAAAATTTACAAGACATCTGAAAGAATTTATTCAAAGTAAATAGACTCTTAACTTTTAAACGAGCAAAAAAAAAAAAAAAATTAGTGTAAAGTACTTTCTATTACTTGACATATACACGCTCGACCGGCGTCCTCTACTGTATCGGACATATAAAACCTATACTTCACCGACATCTAAAGGAAGACGTGCCAAGCATTACCATCGCCATGGCACATTTAAAAAAAAACAGCATTTTCCTGATGAAGATTCTGTTATGAATCGAAATATCGAACTTAATTTTAATCACTAAATTTATTTATTTATTTATTTATTCATTTATTTATTGAATAAGGTTCTCGGCACTTGTTTGGTTTTAAACCGTTAATTTTTTAAATTTTGTATTCCACACACACACACACATATATATACATATATACATACATACATACACACATACATATATATATATATGCATATATACATATATATATATATATATATATTAGCAGGGAGACCCGACGTTGCCCGGAACGAATGATGATCAACGAATATTTCACACTCCTATACTATTATTGTCATCGAAATCCGTGAAATCGCCCGGGAGGAAGCTTCACATGCCTATATGCAGTCCAAAATATATGTTAAATAATTTTATAAAAGAAATAGTTGGTTCTCTAGAGTGCAATGTAGAACAACATATATTTTGGACTAAGTTACTGCATGGAGGCATGTGAAGCTTCCTCCCGGGCGATTTCGCGGATTTCGATGACAATAAAAATATAGGAATGTGAAATATTCGTTGATCATCATTTAATCCCAGCGTGAAAATCGGTCACCTCTGTTGAAAGTTTTAGACATACATACATACACACACACACACACACACATACATACATACATACATACATACATACATACATAATGATTGCAACGTCTTGTCAGACGAGTGCCACTCCCTCAGTCACTGAAAGTCCAGAGTCCGAAGATAACCTTTTTTTTTTTCTTTTTTTTATAGATTAAGACAGTCGAGGATATTCCCTTAGGATTAGGTAAACTTTTCTACGGTCGCATTAGACGATGTTAGAGTGGGGTGAGAAGAGACAGCGGATGTAGAAGAAACTTCAAAAATCGGGTAGCTTTCGATATAAGTTTTAAGATGGAGACAAAAGGATCATTATTAAATTTCTGTCTCCACATAAACTCGAAAAGATAAATGTCGAAGTGTTCTCGGCTGGTCCTGTTGATCCTCTCCCCACCACCTCAATATTTTCCCCAAATGCATTGATTTGGCGTCTTAACGTCAGATTATAATGAAACCCGAACGCATGACGTCATGTTCCGAGAAAAGCCGAACGGTCGGTTAGTTACGTCTGGTTCAAATTTTGCACAATTACCCATTTTGCTACACAACTATTTGCCTTTGATGTCCCTTCTAAATCTGGTCCCTTATGTATCAGTGGTAATATGCGTTATATATAAAATTTTAATAAAGTGTTGTATAAAAAATGGGAGTCCCTTAGCAATATATATATATATATATATATATATATATATATATATATATATATATATATATATATATATATATTACCAGGTAGTCACCACTTATCAAGTCCCGGAAGCCACTCGGGGATAAGGGTTATTTGCGTGTACAGTAATCAATGGTATAGTATCGTAGTAATCGTTAGTATTGGAGATTTGATAAAGCGTCTTAAGGGGGCGGTTCATCAGAAATTTGTTTATGTTGGACTTGGAGACATCCAAGTTGTAGTCAGGTGTTCCACAGGCGTGCACTTCTAACAAAGAAGCTTTGTTCATGGAATCTACGTTTTATTTTGGCACAGATAAAGAGTGGGGAAAATTATTGACAGTGGTTTCAGCTAGATGGGTGTTTATCGTGAAAGATTGGCGTGGGGGGCAGAGATTGGACTCCAGACGAACACTCGCACATATAAATAACGATAAAACAAAGACAGGCTCGCAACGTCTCTTCTGTGGGAGAGAGGTTGCAGGGAAGAGAAAAGGGCATCTCCCACTAAGCCACGAAGTCTATTTTGTACTCTGTCAAGGCAGGTTAGGCTGTTTTTAGCAGCTCCTGCCCAGATGTAACAGCTGTACTCCATCCTTGGACGTACTTGGCTTTTATATAGATAGAGAATTGCATCAGTAGTGAGATATCTTCTGGAGCAGTAGAAGGATCCTACCATTTTTCTAGCGACCTTGGCAACAGATTTGATGTACGTGTTCCATTTCAGTGCAGGAGTAGAAGTCAAACCCAGAAGCTTGTCAAAACATGGGGCTTCCCCTAGACGAGAGCCATCCATTTCAATTTCAGATGGGGATCAGAGCGTTGATGATGTAAAGATAGGAGCTTGGTTTTAGATGCATTAAAAGTAACCAGCCACCTCTTCCCCCACTGTACCACGCACTCTAGATCACACACACACACACACACACACACACACACACACACACACACACACACACACACACACGCGCACACACACATACATTCAGCTTTATATTATAGATATATCATATATATATATATATATATAGTCTTTGAAGTTTTTAACATTTGAAACTATACAAAAAATTACTTTTTATCATTCGTTAAAAAACCGTCTAGTCAGTAAGTCATTTAATCACCTGCAATCACTGCATCAACTCTCTCGAATTTACTATAATACCAATTTTTTTATTTTTCAAGGGATCATCAGTTGTTTACCATGAAACACTGTTTCGGGGATTTAATATATATATATATATATATATATATATATATATATATATATATATATATATATATATATATATGGTTTGTTTGACGATTATTCTGGCCTTCAAACTAAGATCCAAGCGTAGTATATGTTCTGACGCTACACTCAACTTAATTTGTCCTCAGTCAATATAAGGGAAACCCTTCTATATTAAGGTATTTTTTTTATTTTTGTCTACTTCCAGAGTGCCTCTATTTGGGGAGCTGGTTTCTCCCCTTACATTAAAAACGACCTTGAGTCACATTTTGCTCTCGCGGGGAAGCAAATGAATACAAATAAAAATAAAACTATAATTTTTTTTCATCGTTAATCGCACTGATTGAATGGACGCGTCTTAAGAATTTTTTAGTCTTTCTTAGTAACGTTGGAATTTCGAGAAGTACCTTTTTTAGTGTTTAATGATCGCACAGGGACACATTCGTTTAATGTTGCACCTAAAATGTGTGTGTGCGCGCACGCGCGTGTGTGTGTGTGTGCGTGCGTGTGTGTGTGTGTGAAAGAGATAGAGTGAGTGAATGAAGGAGAGTGAGAGAAAGAGAGAGAGAGAGAGAGGGGGGGGTCAAGGCACTGAGATAAAGGAAGAAGAAAAGATAGAGAGGAAGATAAGGGCAATGAGAGGAAGGAAGAAAGAGGGTGAGAACAGGCAGAGAGACTATGTGGGGGAAAGTCACAGAAAGACAGAGGTCACTGGAGAGAAAGCAAGAAAAGGGGAGGGAGAAAGAGAAAGAGAAAGGTAGCGAGAAAGTGTGTGTGTGTGTGTGTGTGTGAGAGAGAGAGAGAGAGAGAGAGATGATAAGTGCGGTGAGAGGGGTCTGTAGATATGGAGAGAAAGAGAGCAAAGTGGAAAGAAAGATATCGAAGAAGGAAGAGAGAGAGAGAGAAAGAGAGAGAGAGGGATGAAGATGGACAGTGAGATCGAGCGCGAGGGAGAAGAAGAGGAGAGACACAAAGAGAGAGAGAGAAACAAAGAGGGAATAGAGAGAAGAGGCACGGAGAGATAGGAGGAGGAGGAGAAGAGAGAGAGAGAGAGAGAGAGAGGGAGGGAGGGAGGGATGGGTAAAGGAAGGGAAATGCAGAGGGAGAAAGTGGAGAGTGCAAAGGAGAAAGAGAAAGAGAGATAAAGAGAAAAAGGGAGAAAGAGAGAGATAAAGAAAGAGAAAGAAAAAGAGAGAAAGAGGAGAATGCGAAAGAAAGAGAGGGAAAGAGGAGAATGCGAAAGAAGGAGAGAGAAAGAGGAGAATGCGAAAGAAAGAGAGAGAAAGGAGGGAGGGAGGAGGAGGGAGGGGGAGAGTACGCGTGTGGGAAAGTTATAGATTTCGATAGAATAGCGATCTCGGAATTAGGTTAATCTCCTTAGATATATATATTTTTTTTATGTGAAACAGATTTAGCGGAATGCACTTGATGACCTGCTAATGGGAATATTTTATTTTTTTCTTTATTATATTTTGATTGAGGTCGAGGCAGGAGAATCTCGTTTAGCAGAATGAAAATAAACGGTAAAGATCTGCCTGCCTTCAGCAAACATAATCTCTCTCTTAAAACGAACTGTTGGAAAAGACCAGAAATCGTTTTTTTTTTGTTTTTTTTGTTTAAAATTTTTTTTAAAACATTTCTGAATAGCTTTTCTTTCGGAATGAAGTCATTAATTTCCCACCAATGGCAGGTAAGTGTGGCACAAGGTTGTGAAATCAAGATTTATTATTTTTTTATTTTGGAAATCGCCCCCAAACAAGATATGAAGCCACTTGATGTAAATGTAAGGGATACGCGTATGGCAGCTCTATGCAAATGATCGAGCCGGGTGCGGGGTTACGTCACGGTAAGGAAGAAGGAAAAATATAAAAAGACGAACGTGTGCACAGACTGATGACCACGTTAGAGAGAGAGAGAGAGAGAGAGAGAGAGAGAGAGAGAGAGAGAGAGAGAGAGAGAGAGAGAGTGTGTGTGTGTGTGTGTGTGTGTGTGTGTGTAACGTAGCCGTTACAAATAACCAAAGGAAATAAATAAAAATCAGAGTCGGTATTTGTCTCTTTTTTTAATATATATATATATATATATATATATATATATATATATATATATATATATATATTACCACATAGCGTTTATTACCGTCTTTCTTTATCCCCGTCTAGACGCCAGCTTAAAAGTCTCTCGCCTTTGCACCACTACACGCCGATTGTAGACAGCCGTTACTTATACGTCCATCTTTTTCGACCGCATTCTTTCTTCATTTTACACGCCCATCTCCTTCGGCGCCGATTTTGTTTCTACTCGACCATATGATGTCCATTTTTTCCTTTTTCCTCAGACGCAAGCCTGAACACACTTGCCAATTTGCATACGCGTTCAAACGCTGCTCCTGCTGCTAATACAATCGTTTGCCACCCATCCTTCGGCTGCTGATATTTTAATATGCACCCTGTTACAAGAGGACAGATAGCGACAGATTTGAACAAGAGACAAGGCGTTCTTCGAGAAAGTACCTGTAAGAAAGTAATTGAAACAATGAAGAAAATTAATGCTATGAGAAGCAGAAGGAGCAATGGATCTAATATATGTACTCCAAGAAAGATTTGATGAGGAATGTTATGAAATAAGTAGAACAGAATAAATTATTTATCTATCTATCTATCGTAATAGCTTCCTATCTCTCTCAATCTCTCTTCTTATCTATCTATCTATCTATCTATCTATCTATCTATCTATCTATCTTAATAGCTTCCTATCTATCTCTCTCTCTCTCTATCTATCTATCTATCTATCTTAATAGCTTCCTATCTCTCTCAATCCCTCTTCTTATCTATCTATCTATCTATCTATCTATCTATCTATCTTACTAGCTTCCTATCTCTCTCTCAATCTATCTATCTATCTATCTATCTATCTATCTATCTATCTTAATAGCTTCCTATCTCTCTCAATATATCTATCTATCTATCTATCTTAATAGCTTCCTATCTCTCTCAATATATCTATCTATCTATCTATCTATCTATCTATCTATCTATCTATCTATCTATCTATCTAACTGGAAAGGTAGACAAGAGATGGATATAATAATGTTTTCATAAAACCTGTCAAAATATAACAAAGCTAGATCATAGACAAGTTTACTGGAAAGTCTGGTCGACTGATCGGATCTACGTGTGAGTCAGGTGATCAGGTTAGCTGGAGTTGGGGTTTACGGTTGTCTCTCCTTCCCTCTTGGGAGGGAGTGGCGTGTCTCTCAATGTAGATTGTTAAGACAACAAACAAAGAAACCCACTTTCCATTTTCATCTGCGCGATATCCTGGAAAGTGAAATAAAAACTAATATGAAAACCAATCATCGTCTTGGAGTCGAGGTGTTTCGTCCAAAAGGTTCCAACCCCCTCCAAGAACAAGGCGAAGTCAGGATGGACAAGGTTCAGTGAGCAAGGAAAATAAAGGTATGCCGAAGATACACATAGGACACACACACACACACACACACACACACACATGAACATTAGACGATCACGAAGCATAACAATGGGTTCAGAAAGTGAAGAACCACTGGTAGACATTTAGTGATACATTTAGGACACGTCACAAACAAACACGAAACGTATACACACGTTTTCATGGGTGCCATTTATGTTAGATAACGTAACAGGAAGATCAAGAAACACGTGTGGCAAATTATACAGAAAATCAATATTAAAACATTTGTAATGTTCACAAACTTCCATTTTAATGTATAGACTTTTAATTATTATTAGAGACTAGAAGTCCGCCCGGCATTGCCCAGTCGTAAAATACCCTTAAATATGGTAATTTAAGCAGATTTCGTATTTATTATTCTAGAGCAAATTCTCTATTGATTGTTATAGTAATTTCAAAAGTCAAAAAAAGAAAGAAAGTCTGACTTGGATGCCATCGTTACTGTTTGAGCTATTGTCAAACAGACAAGAACATAAACAAAGCTTCTTTCTTAGAACCGCACGTCTGTGGAAGTCTGTTCCGTTTTCCTGCTTTCCAACTGATTACAATATGGTCGTCAAGTCCAATGTAAACAAGTTTTTGATGGGCCATCCCCTTAAAAAATCCAATATACCAAATTTCAACTACTAACGATCACTACGACATTTTCCCATTGACGACTGTACGCTCATTAACCCTTATCCTCGAGTGGCTTCCGGGCTTGGATAAGTAGTGACTCCTTTGTAAAAAAAAAAGTTAAAACTGAATTGACTTTGGTGTATAAATGTATGTTTGCGCATGTGTAGAGAGAAGCACTTTAAGTCGACTTACGACTGCCAAGTTCCATTAAAAATTATTTTTTTTTTTTACTTCTTAGCAGCTATTTTTACCGGCTAAAAACAAATCGAATTTGTTCCATAAGTCAGAATCCCCTGTATATCAAGTTTTAAGTTTGTAGACCAAAAACTGACAGAGTAGTTTGGTAGAGACACATATATAGATGAGGATATATATATATATATATATATATATATATATATATATATATATATATATATATATATATGGTAAAACTGGTAATTAGTAAAAACCTGAAGAGAGTGCTCAATACTATTGCAGAGCAAATATGTGTTTTATTTTTTTATTACCGTTTTATCTGTTTGGTTACATATGTTTCAGATGTTGGACCATGTTTACGATCTAACAGCCTCGTCAGACCTTACAGAAGTGGTTGGTAGTATTAGGAAGAATTGTTTTAGGAGAAATAAGGTATATATATATATCTAATATAAAGCTGAATGTGTGTGTGTGTGTGTGTGTGTGTGTGTGTGTGTGTGTGTGTGTGTGTGGTCACGAATAGGCTCCTATATGGTTGACTATTTTAAAAAAACTGATTACATATAATGATAGATGTATCGAGACACAGGAATGGGTATGTTTTATCAGGCAGAACGGTGGTTCATTAAAATTGTGGGGTCTGCGTGGTCCACAAAGTATGGAAATAAAAATTAAAAAAAAAAAAAACGTTTACAAGTGTTTTTGATATAGATGTACATAATAATACTTTGATAAGTATGTTTTAACTTAAATAGGGATGGTATAATAAAATTGTGGGGTCTGCGTTCGCGCCTGGCCTCCATAGAATGGAAATAGGCACAAACTTTAATAAAGACTTTTCATATCTATCTGCGTAAGTATACTTTGATAACTATGTTTCAGTTTGAAGAAATATGGTATAATAAAATTATGGGGTGTTCGTTCGCACCTGACCTCCATAGAATGGAAATATGTCACAAAGTTTAAGAAGGTTTTTTTAATATAGATCCACAGAATATTGTGATAAGTGTTTCAGTGTGAACAGGTATGGTATAATAAATTATGGGGTTTATCTATTTTATTTTTACTTTCATCATATTTTGCTTTGGTTTTGATACCCCAAATTCGAAGCTATCTCTTTACAACCATTCCTTTTCATAACCTATCATACTTTCATAAATCAGAGTCCGTTTTCTGTAGGCTGTTTTTGAACCCAGTCAACGACGGGTACTTTTGCTAGTATATATATATATATATATATATATATATATATATATATATATATATATATATATATATATATATATAAAACAACGGTCTACAAAAAAGACATGCAATCATATGACCCTCCTCACGCCGCACTGTGACCTTGTGAAACTAAGCTTCTATCTTTCCGTCATCAACATTCTGAACTCCATCTGACATCATTTGAAATGAATGGCTCTTATCTTGGAAGCTCCATGTTTTGACAAGCTTCTGGGCTTGACCTTCACTCCTGATCTAAAATGGAACACGTACATCAAACCCGTTGCTATGGTCGCTGGAAAAAGATCATTCTACCGCTCCAGTAGATATCTCACTGCTGATGCAATTCTCTACCTATATAAAAGCTAAGTACGCCTAAGTATGGAGTACTGTTGCCACATCTAGGCAGGAGCTGCTCAGAGAACACTATCCTGCCCTGACAGAATTCAGAACCGACTTCGTAGTCTAGTAATGAGATGCCCTTTTCTCTTCCCTGCAACCTCTTTCCCACAGAAGAGACCTTGCTTGCCTGTCATAAAACCACTTGAAAATAAATAAATAAATAAATAAATAAAGAGTCATGTCGGTACAAAAGTAACTTTTATTGTCTACTAGCCTGGGTGTCCGGCGTTGATCAGGTGTTTGGAGGTACATGTTGAGCTAAAAAAAAAGTGGCAGTAGGCAGGCAGGCAGGCTCGAACCTGTATCTCGAAGGAGAAAAAGAACGTGACCCCCCCAAACATGACGTGTTTGCTGTTGCGTCCATCGCCGAATCGGAAGTGACGTAAGTTTAAATTAAGGCTAGACAATCGAAAAGAGGAGATGACTTTCGAAAATATAGGTGAAAAAAGCGACCCCTCCCTACTAGTCTGGGTGCCCGGCGTTGTCCGGGTGTTTGGATGTGTGTGTTGAGCAAAAAAAAAAAAAAAAAAATGGTAGCAGGCAGGAAGGCTCGAATCTGTACTGCAAAGGAAAAAAAGAACTTGAAAAAAAAAACGCGACATGTTTGCTGTTGCGTCCATCGCCAAATCGGAAGTGACGTAGGTTTAAATTAAGGCTAGACAATCGAAAAGAGCGGATGACTTTCGAAAATATAGGCGAAAAAAGCGACCCCTCCTTGTAGAAAAGTGCCCAGCTGAGGGTGAAGGAATTAATGTTTTTGACCAATTTTTCGATATTTGTCGTCCGAAGGGTTGAGCTTCAAAACGATACCGATCTCGTGAAAATCCGTCGCCTCTGTCGAAAGTTTTAGGCATACATACATACATACATACATACATACATTTAAACAGACAGGTGAAAATTAGATTATAGAAGATGGCAACAGTTATTTATTGTATATTTGAATTTCTGACCATTTTTTTCGTTTGTTGCTTTCTCTGCTAAATCCTCCCCTCTCTCACTAATCCTCATTTTGCCTTTTGATAAACTTGAGTTAATGGATTTTTTTTTTTGCTTAGAAGCAAAAAAATAAAAAAATCAAAAAAAAATCCATAAACTAATCAAATTATGTTTTTTTTTTCTACAACTAATCTAATTGTTACGTTTAAATCTGGCCAATGAAACAACTGATGCAAAAAAAAAAAAAAAAAAAAAAAATTATGTGCGAATATATTGCAACTAGCAGGGTGACCCGACGGATGTAATTATCATCAACGAATGTTTCACGCTCCCATATTTTTATTATCGAAATCGATGGAATAGCACATTTTCAATCAAATTGATTGATTGCCTGCTCTAATTGGGGACCCATCGCGATGCACCTGGATGAAGCTTCACATGTCTCTCGCAGTGACTAAGGTCACAATATATTGAAGTCTACATTGCACTGTAGAGAACTTACTGTTGATTTTATATTATATTTTATATTTAATTATTTTCTTATATATAATGGTTTGTATCAAAGTTTAAAATGCGAAAGTCAAATATCATGCTTCAACTGTAGTCTAAACAAAACATTCATTTCAAACGCGTCCTTGTCATATCAAAGAGCCTACTGTTGATTTTATATGGCATTGTGCTGTGATAATGGCTTGAATTTGTTTAAAATGAAACAAAAAGTTTTATTGTGAAATTATGTTTTAAACAGAAACATTCATTTCGAACGCGCCCCTGTCATATCAAAGACTATTTACTACAGTTGCTTTTATATGTCGGGCCTTTCGGCTTGTGTGGTAATAAAACTTCTCAAATGCACTTGTGATGTTAGGCTGTGTAAGGTGTTAACTTTGGTCAAAATCTCCGGATTATTTCGATTATTGATTATTGATACTTATCGAAGACGTTCTCACTCACAAAAAAAAAAAACTATCTAAGAACTCTACCATGCACATAAAGTAACTTCGTGTGAAATTTCATAAAAATTGACTCAACTGTTTTCGAGTCCATTCCATAGGGAACGAATTCACACGCACGCACGCACGCACGCACGCACACGGATACACGCGCACGCACGCACACACTCACACACACGCGCACACTCACACACACGCGCACACTCACACACACACACGCACACACTCACACACACGCGCACACACTCACTCACACACGCTCACACACACGCGCGCGCACACACAGTTCCTTTTTATATATTAGTAGATATAGGCATTAATGAAAGACAGCACGCACGCACGCACGCACGCACGCACACGGATACACACGCACACACACACACGCACACACGCACACACGCACACACTCACACACACGTGCACGCACGCACACACACACGCGCGCGTGCACACACACACACACACACAGTTCCTTTTTATATATTAGTAGATATAGGCATTAATGAAAGACAGCACGCACGCACGCACGCACGCACGCACGCACGCACACGGATACACACGCACACACACACACGCACACACGCACACACTCACACACACGTGCACGCACGCACACACACACGCGCGCGTGCACACACACACACACACACTAACACACACACACACACAGTTCCTTTTTATATATTAGTAGATATAGGCATTAATGAAAGACAGTTCATCCGGGACAGTATCGAATGACCTTACCAGTTGTAACGGAATGGATTCCAGACGTTGTAAACAGAAACAGTAAACAATTGAGAAAAAAAAAAAAAAAAAAAAAATATTGCGGCCACCCAGGCGGTCGATTGTTAAAGATGATTTCGGGTCACTTTTATAGCGAAGTGATTTTAGAAATGGTTATTTTACGACGGGTCGCCATTTCAATCTAAACAGTGTCTCAAATGTCGACGATGATTGAAAATAAAACGGTCATATGTGAAGATTACGGCAATTTCGTTGCGATGGGGGGGGGGGGGGGCGTTAATATTAGGGTTAGGAAGCTTTTTACGTCTGTAGAATTCAGAAAGGAAACTCTCATTTCGCATATGTGCGATTTAGAAATTCTAAAGTATTTTTTTTTAAAATTAGGATTTGATAGATCTAAGATTTACTCCCCCTTCGTTCGAACAGAAGTTGGCTAGATGTGTTTGAAGGCGTGTCCGGAAAACTCGTCCCGGGAAAACTCATCTCCGGAAAACCCGTGCCCGGAAAACTCGTACCCGGAAAACTCGTACCCTGAAAACTCGTACCCGGAACCCCTCCCCTTTTTCTCTAGGTAGGAAAACTGGTCCCTTATTGAATAAATATCGATTGAAAACACATTTTATTACCGTTCTTGAAGGAGATATTGTCTTTAAAAGAGAATACAAATCCCATAATATTAGGCACTGCCAAAAATGGCCGAAAAATCAAGTTGTTGTTGTTTTTAAAACGAAATTACATTTATTAAAATCCATTATTTCTGAGTAACTTTTTTTTCCAGAAAGATAAAACCCTGAATTTTATCATATATAAAGCAGAATAATGTAAAACTTTTTCTATTGTTTTTAATTGAATTTTAAATGTTAAATATCCCCCAAAAGTCAACAATTGGCGTTTTTTTTTTTGTTTTACACAAAAAACGTATATAAATAGTTAAAAAAAAGAAAAAGGTTTTTGAAAGAATTAATTTGTTTATTTCTTGTCTAACTAAGATTTAGGGTGATTTTCTATGAGAATATGCAAAAATATTATAATATAAGTACCTGGATTTCAAATAATTCCACTTATTCATATAGGCAACCAGTTACTTCGAGTCGATTTGATTACTGTTTACATGTGTACTTGATAAAAAGCAAACTACGGAAGACCAAAAAGCCCAAAAAAACAACTTATTTTTCAGTGACGGAAATTTCAATGTATTATTAACGCTGAGGTTGGCCAGTACCAGATGGGTGACCATTTGTATGAGTTTCGTTTTTAATGTGTGTGTGTGTGGGGGGGGGCGGGCTCTCCAAAATGGGGAGGGGGCAATTTAAAGCAGAATAAAAAAAATATTTCAGCGCGCTTGGTCCACCGTAGTCGAAAGGCGGCAAACGTTTCCAAACTTGATCGAAAAAACAATGATATTTTTAACACAAAGGGCACAATATTTATCGAATTTTTTTTTTGTATCGATTCTTCAAAGCATGTACTAGGTCTATCAGAATTGTTGTAGGAATTTTTGACACCCCTGACACGAAACTGCGAATAAAATATAAAAATCTCGTAATTTCTCTGTTAAAAGTGGGTTATTTATTTTCTTTATGGATTATACTTCCAAAATAAACTATTAAAGTTGTTTTAAAAGTAATAGAAATATTTTTTTTTTTTAAACAGTAATGAATTTTCCGAACTCAATATTTTTCAATTTTTAAACTTTAAAAATCTATCAAAATTTTTCTATTGATTCTATTTTTACGATATTTTCAGGGTCAATGTGAAATTTTATCTTCTTTTCAATGAACCGAATATAATATTTTAGACAAACGTTTTTTTTTAAATTCACGCCCCCCTCTCATTTTCAAGTTTCTATTAAAAAGTAAATAATTAATTTACTCACCGAAAAGTAAATAATTAATTTACTCACAAATTGAAGAGAAAAGGTTAATAAATAATATATTCAAATTTAAAACAAAAAAAACGTAATGTTTTTTAGAATTTTACCTGTAAAGTTTGAAGTTTAAAACCTTTTTTTAAACCACGTTATTCGTTTTTTCTTTTTTTTTTTTAAGTGGAACCTTGGTCCTTGCTTCTTTAATTGAAAAAAAAATTAGGTCTTGAATTACATTGTTCGAGTAGTTATAAGCTTGGAAAGACAGGGGGTCGAATAATTCACGCCTCCCATTTTGAAATGTCTATTAAAAAGTAAATAATAAATTTATGTATCAAAGTCTTATATATCACAAATTGAAGACAAAAGGTCAATAAATAATATATTCAAATTTAAAACAAACAAAAAAGAACTGTTTTTTAGAAATTTACCTGTAAAGTCTGAAGTTTAAAACCTTTAAAAAAAAAACACGTTGTTTTTTTGTTTTTTTTTAATGAAACCTCGGTCCTTGCTCCTTTAATTGAAAAAAAAAAATTAGGGCTTGAATTACATTTTTCGAGGAGTTATAAGCTTGGAAAGATGGGGTGGAATTATTCACTATTTTCACGAAATTTCTGACACACCTAAGCATGCACTGTTTAATAATGATCATGCATTATTCGACTCGCTAAAAAGAAATTGTTAATTTATTTATCAAAAATTTTAAAATGGCTTTTTTCATATAAATATTAAAAAAATTTTTTTTTTGTTTTGCTTAAATTAATTATTTTACTTAACATATTCACCGAATTTCACACTTCAAAACTCAAAAGCGGGATAATTAAACACAATCGAAGTTCTGATATTCAGACGTCAAAATAATGTACGCAAACAAGATTTTTTTTTTTAAATCTATAATCCCGTCCCTTACAACAACATAATATGTTTTGTTCAGTTTCAGATGATTATTTTAAGCATATTTGGAACCCCCTCAAAACAAGGGGGGGGTTGTAAGCAAAAAAAATATATATATATATAAATATTGTTTATGAAAAATAAGTACACAGTTATAAAGTTCATTCTTCTCTTAATAATCGCTGAAAATTTCGTATTAATCGGATAATTACCTGATTTTAGTAGATTTTTAAAAAGACGGTCCGTCAAAAAGTACTTACCTGCCCCCCCCCCCCTCCCCCAGTTTTGGCGGTGCCTACATAATATTTAAAAAAATATTTTTAACTCTTGCTTAAAAAAAAAAAAAACTTGATCACGGAGTCAAGATACGAAAAACGAAACCAAATATTTATTAAAAAAAATACTCTAGTTTTAACACTTTTTGTGTCATTACGAAACAAAAATAAAGAAAAAACGTATTATCAAAGAAAGCAATTATTTTATTTAGAAGAATTAATTCAGTTTAAATAATTCTTTTGTTATTACAAAATAACAAAAAAGAAAACACGGTCTTATGTAATTTTGGTACCGCGCTGAAATAATAGCGTTATTATTTCGAAAGCTACTCTTAACATGGGGAGGGGAGGGTATCGTTTAAAAGTCATTTCGGGGGCACTTGTGTAGTACTTAAAAATATACAAATTTATTTTCTTTTGGAGGTTGGGGAGGCTCATTTTAAAACTATATCTACCTCAGTATTTTCTTTAATTTTCGGACATTTTTTTTTTGTTAAAAATTATTTACTAAGTAATGTCGAGTGCAACATTACTTGTTATTTCTTTTTAATTAAATAAAGTCTTTAAGATAAGTTTAAACACCAAAAACTTACAAAGCTAGGTAGAAAACGAAAACTTAGAAAAATCAATTTAATTTTTTTAAAGCAATAAACATGTAAAAATATTTTTTTAAAATATTATAGGATGTGCATCATTACCTAAAAATATACAATTTTATTTTCTTTTGGAGAGGGGGGGTCGTTTTAAAACTATATCTACCTTAATATTTTCTTTAATTTTCTATTTTTGAGCAATTATCCTCCTAAGACGTGATCTTCTTATGTCCGACATTTTTTGGTCATAAGTAACACTCGACATTACTTTCTTTTTTTTTTAAAACTAAATAAACCCTTTAAAATAAGTTGAAAGACCCAAAACTTTCAAAGCTAGGTAGAAAACGAAAACTTAGAAAAATTAATTTTAATTTTTTTAAAACAACAATAAACAAGTAAAAATATTTTTTTAAAATATGGGATGTGTATTCTCTTTTAAAGGCAATATCTTCTTGAAGAACGGTCATAAAATGTGTTTTACATCTATATTTATTCAATAAGGGACCAGTTTTCTTACCTAGCAAAAAGGGATGAGTTTTCCAGGGTAAGTTTTCCGTGTACGAGTTTTCCGGAGACGAGTTTTCCGGGGACCAGTTTTCCTAAATTCGTTTGAGGGACACTCGAAGAACGAGCAAGCGAGCAAGCGAGCAAGCGAGCGAGAGAGAGAGAGAGAGAGAGAGAGAGAGAGAGAGAGAGAGAGAGAGAGAGGAAAAAGGGACAAATGAGTGTTTTCTTGGTTTTATGACAAATCAATCCTTTTTGGGAGAATTTGCTGTCTCTGTTCCCACGAGAGCAGAGTTCGACTAGGTGTATCAGAATTTTGGGGGAATTTTTGACGCCCCTAACACGAAACTGCGAATAAAATATAAAAAACCCCCTCATAATTCTCTTTTTAAAGTAGGTTGTTTATTTTCTTTATGGATTATACTTCCAAAATAAACTATTTGTATAAAAAGTAATAGAAATATTATTTTTTTATTTTTAAAAAACAGTAATGAAATCAATTGAATTTTACGAGCTAAGTATTTTTAATTTTTTAAACTTCAAAATTTTTCTATTGATTCAATTTTTACGATATTTTCAGGGTCAATGTGTAATTTTATGCTCTTTCAAATAAACCTAATATAATATTTTAGACAAACGTTTTTTTTTTAATTTACGCCCCCCCCCGTTTTGAAATGTCTATTAAAGAGTAAATAATTAATTTACGCACCAAAGTTTTATATATCACAAATTGAAGATAAAAGATCAATAAATAATATATTCAAATTTAAAACAAAAAAAGTAGTGTTTTTTTAGAAATTTACTTGTTATGCCCGAAGTTTAAAACCTTTTTATTTAGAAGACCACGTTTTGTTTGTGTTGTGGTTGCAAGGTTGAACAATAATTAGTAAGGAAATACAATGAAGACACAAACAACAAGATAACGCAATAATAAGTGTATTAAAGAAAAGGTACATTTACAATATGTACAAATGACGGTGTCGAGTCAGAGAGTCTTGGTGGGAGGACATGTACGCTCTTCGGCGTCACTTCCGGTGGCATTTGAGTACGACACACCAAGGCCAACCTAGGCTTGCCATTTATAGTGTTATGTTATTCGCATATGCAAATAAGTGGTTGCCACCACAACAGTTTGTTTGTTTTTTTGTTTTTTTTTTTGTTTAATGAAACCTTGGTCCTTGCTACATCAATTGAAAAAAAAATAGGGTTTGAATTACATTTTTCGAGTAGTTATGAGCTTGGAAAGACAGGGGGTCGAATTATTCAATATAGTTCACGCATTCGTAAGGTTAGTTTCTGACACGCCTAGAGTTCGACACAAGGTCTTCTTTTAAAGTGGGGAAAAAACTCAACTACTTCCAGAATGAGGTACTCTAGATTGAAACAAATATAAAAAAGATCTCAGTTTAGAAGACCACGTGATTCCGCTTTCTTATTCCCGATTTTTTTTACATGGGCATCACCACTTATCAAGGTCCAGATGCCACTCGAGGATAAGTGTTAAAGAGTGTACAGTAGACAATTGGACAATAAAGTAATCGTTAGTAATGGAAATTCGGTAAATTTCTTAACTTATATGGAACGGCTCATCAAAAACTTGTTTACGTTAGACTTGAAGAGAACCTTATTGTAGTCAGCTGGAAAGCAGGAAAACGGAAGACAATTCCACAGGCGTGCAGTTCCAAGAAAGAAGCTTTGCTCATGGAATCTACGTTTAGGTTTAGGCACAGACAAAGAGTGGGGGAAATTATTGATAGTGTTTTCTATTAGACGGGTTTTTATTGTGAAAGTTTGGCGAGGGGGGCATAGATTGGAGCTCAACCGAGCACTTGCCATGAAAATAACGGTAAAGCAGAGACAAACTCGCAAAATCTCTAATGTGAGAAAGAGGTTGCAGGAAAGAGAAAATGACATCCCCTACGAGGCTACGAAGTCTATTTTGAACTCTATCAAGGCAGGATAAGTCCTTTCTAGCAGCTCCTGCCCAAATGTGGCAACAGTACTCCATCCTTGACTAATCAAATCATCCGTGTCTTTTTCAAACTCTATCTAAAGCCCACGTCATTTTAAGTGACCTCTACGTCAGACTGTAGAGGTTAACCTTATTTGTTACCATTTTTGGGGGTGATAATTACAAAATAAATGGTTTGATCAGTTCTCGAAAGAAAAGTTGAAAGAAGAACACCATAATCATCGATAGAAGAACTGTCAGCAAAAAGATAATCAAAGAGATCAGTTATGTCTTTAGAAGATGAAATTACATGGAGATCATTAAAAAGAAGGAATGGCAGACTTAAAAGCACTATCGTTGATTATCAAAAAATTTCAAGAATCAACATTTTAAGATAAGAGAGCTACGAATCCTTTGCGAATGGCTAGACTTAGCTTCAAAAATTGCTCTCTTGCAACCATTGCTAGCCATTCTATAGAACTGTGTAAATGCCCCGGATGCATCCCGACGAAAGAAATGATTATGATACGGAATGGCAGAAGCAAAAACAGATGAACACCAGGGAGGAAATTGACGATGGGGTGCGAAAGTGACAATTCCAACTTTAAAACATGACAAGAAAAAAGGAAAAGAAAAGAAAAGAAAAGAAATATACAAAATACTGAGGATGGAGTAAAGCTCCGAAATATATTTAAATTATAAATTTCAAACAAGTCAAACATTTGTTTATTTTCGTGATATTGCGTTGTAATCTTCTTAGGAGCAGCATTCGAAAATAGAACCTCTTTGAACGTCAAATGGCAAAACACGAAGCCCATTATAATCATCCTTCCTTTAGTTAAAGGTTTTCCTATGAGAGGGTCGATCAGTTGAAGATTTAACAGAAAAATCAATCTTCAACATTAACAACACCATGCTCAGAAGAACCCAATGGAGGACAAGAGGAAATAGAACATGACTCAGGAACAAAGGCGAGAATAACTCTGACAGACGTTAAAAAACATTTAAAATAAATATTTAAATTTCAACAATATTCCTCACGGTTAACGGTGGCCGAATGGATTAGATCCTTGCTAATGAAGCCAGAGATGGCTTCTATTGCCGGGTTTCAATCGATTGACCGGTGTTAATCGTGATACCCTGCACTGATGATTCCAGAAAGGATGAAACACTAGTCTCAGTAAGTATTTAATAATTATTATAGTAAATAATTTTATACACACACACACACACACACACACACACACACACGCACACACACACACACACACACACACACACACATATATATATATATAAAGTTTATTTATACAAACATTGATGGCTACATATGTGCATACATGTTTCTGTAATCACCCGCGTTAGGGGATTACGTCTTCATGCCAAGAATTATCGTCGAGAACACCTTCTTGGCCTGAAGACGTAATCTCCCCAATAATGGGTGATTACAGAAACATGTATGCACATATGTAGCCATCAATGTTTGTATAAATAAATTTAATATACCTGCTCTGTACACTCATTGAGTACTCTTTGGTAGACACATGTTGTTTCATTGGAAGTACTTCTAGGAAATTAAACTCTACTGGCTAATATATATATATATATACAGAGAGAGAGAGAGAGAGAGAGAGAGAGAGAGAGAGAGAGAGAGAGAGAGAGATGTTGTTTGTTTTGATTTTAGCGATATGTTTTGAATGAATGCAATTATTTACGAAAGTGTATCTTTACCTAAATGTGATTTGGGAATAATTTTCCCTTTAACCAATTTGGTACCCCCACATGGGGAGCGGTATGTATATATATATATATATATATATATATATATATATATATATATATATATATATATATATATATATATATATATATATTCAGAAAGTGAGAGAATATAGAATTATTTCCACAGCCAAACAACGTCGCAGCTCACGAGAACCATGACAGCTAACAAATCGGAAATCTAAGACTCGAGCTTCGCCCTCATTTTGGGCTCATCAGTTAGAAACATCTGAACTCGGGATTTGAAACCCGAGCCTCTTGCATGCGAGGCGAGCACTCTACGAACTGAGCAAACACGCCGCACACACAAGAACGCCTATCAACTGACACAGATTAAGGAAACCGCGGCGAAATCCGACAGTGGATTGAACCTACCTCGTACCGAACAAGGGATGTGATCATCGCAACCAGTTATAAACAAATTGACATCTCACAAGTGGAAATTTTATACACGTGAACACGATGCCATCACGAAATGCCAACTTAGCGAGCAATCAGCAATAGCACGTTCAGAATGTGAGAGAATATATAATTATTTCCACAGCCAGACAACGTCGCAGCTCACAAGAGCTATGGCAGCCAACACAATATTTATGTATGAAAACCAAAGAGGAGAGATATAACGTATGAGAAATATTTGGAATCAAGTCTCCCCTTGCTGTTATTTCAGATCATTTGAAACGATAGCAGAAAGTTTTAGTCTCCCCTCCATCAAGACCAGAGGTTTTGGGGAAATATATATATCAAAGAACGGCTAACAGGTGCTACACCTTTCATAGGGGTGGCCTAGAATCGTGCATCGTCTTCCTACCCGCTTACCTGGATACAATTGACGCCAAGAATTCTTAAATGCTCATTCATCTGGTACTAATCAGGTTCAACATTGCTTAACTTAACTTAAATATTATTCCATTGCTAGTATTGTTTCAGCAAAGCACGCAAACTCCTATGCAAATACATGCGAAATGACGTCACCGGTAGGAAATAATAAAGATTTTATAAAGGAGATCACGTTAGAGATGATAATTACGTTCGAGATCACGTTAGATGGCCAGAGGTTTTGGGGAAATATCATATGCTTTGTAATTCATATGCAAAACTAGGAAAACGAATTACTATGATTGAAACATTGGTAAAGGTGCAGTATTTTTCCACTCACAAAAAATATTTTAAAATTACCACTATTATAGGGTTTCGAGAGTGCTGAAAATGTGAACAAAAGTTAAATCCCAGGAAACGAGTAATTTCAATGATATGAATAAATTATAGTTTTAAAAAGTGTGTGGGGGGGTCACTTTTCTATATTAATTTAATGTAAAATAAACACCCACTTTACAGCCAAAGTGGCCATAAAGTGAGTGCTCATTATACGTTAACTTAATATAGAAAAGTAATCTCTCACTTATTTAAACAATAATGTGCCACCTTAAGGGCAACTGTCACATAGACCACTAGACAATTCAGGTCATTACCTTTCCAACAAACCTTCATTTGTTAAATTCTGATCAATAGTCGCCGAGATTTCGAACATAAAATTGTCAAAATGTGGTATATATATATTTAATTATTTTCTACTATAATAATTAAATACCTACAGACACTAGTGTTTCATCCTTTCGGGAATCTTCAGTGCAGGGTGTCACGATTACTACCAGTCGAACGATTCGAACCCTGTATCACGAGACATCTCTGGCTCGATTAGCGGAGACCTAATCCATTCGGCTAACATTAACCACATGAAATAACGTTGAATTTTAAAAATCTTAATTTTTAAATGTTCATTTACGTCAGTCAGACAGTGATCTAATCGTTATACGATGATCTACGCATAAGAGCTAAATTGACCGACTTTAATTCAACTGAAAGTGCTCAACGATAAGAAACGAATTTCTTAAAGGGGCTGTCATAATTATTTTCTACTATAATAATTAAATATCTTCAGACACTAGTGTTTCATCCTTTCGGGAATCTTCAGTGCAGGGTGTCACGATTAATATGAGTCGAACGATTCGAACCCCGTATCACGAGACATCTCTGGCTCGATTAGCGGAGACCTAATCCATTCGGCTAACATTAACCACATGAAATAACGTTGAATTTTAAAAATCTTAATTTTTAAATGTTCATTTACGTCAGTCAGACAGTGATCTAATCGTTATACGATGATCTACGCATAAGAGCTAAATTGACCGACTTTAATTCAACTGAAAGTGCTCAACGATAAGAAACGAATTTCTTAAAGGGGCTGTCATAATTATTTTCTACTATAATAATTAAATATCTTCAGACACTAGTGTTTCATCCTTTCGGGAATCTTCAGTGCAGGGTGTCACGATTAATATGAGTCGAACGATTCGAACCCCGTATCACGAGACATCTCTGGCTCGATTAGCGGAGACCTAATCCATTCGGCTAACATTAACCGCTTGAAATAACGTTGAATCTTAAACATCTTTATTTTTAAATGTTCATTTACGTCAGTCAGACAGTGATCTAATCGTTATACGATGATCTACGCATAAGAGCTAAATTGACCGACTTTAATTCAACTGAAAGTGCTCAACGATAAGAAACGAATTTCTTAAAGGGGCTGTCATAATTATTTTCTACTATAATAATTAAATATCTTCAGACACTAGTGTTTCATCCTTTCGGGAATCTTCAGTGCAGGGTGTCACGATTAATATGAGTCGAACGATTCGAACCCCGTATCACGAGACATCTCTGGCTCGATTAGCGGAGACCTAATCCATTCGGCTAACATTAACCGCTTGAAATAACGTTGAATCTTAAACATCTTTATTTTTAAATGTTCATTTACGTCAGTCAGACAGTGATCTAATCGTTATACGATGATCTACGCATAAGAGCTAAATTGACCGACTTTAATTCAACTGAAAGTGCTCAACGATAAGAAACGAATTTCTTAAAGGGGCTGTCATAATTATTTTCTACTATAATAATTAAATATCTTCAGACACTAGTGTTTCATCCTTTCGGGAATCTTCAGTGCAGGGTGTCACGATTAATACCAGTCGAACGATTCGAACCCCGTATCACGAGACATCTCTGGCTCGATTAGCGGAGACCTAATCCATTCGGCTAACATTAACCGCTTGAAATAACGTTGAATCTTAAACATCTTTATTTTTAAATGTTCATTTACGTCAGTCAGACAGTGATCTAATCGTTATACGATGATCTACGCATAAGAGCTAAATTGACCGACTTTAATTCAACTGAAAGTGCTCAACGATAAGAAACGAATTTCTTAAAGGGGCTGTCATAAATATATGTCATATATATATATATATATATATATATATATATATATATATGCCACATTTTGACAATTTTATGTTCGAAATATATATATATATATATATATATATATATATAAAATCGTAGTCAAATTGAATATTGAAATGCTCATATCTTTGGTTCTATGGGCCGAAACTACATGAAAATTTGCAGGCTTTTTGAAGATTATAATACTATTCTATGGTTAAGAATTTATGATAATTGGTTAAAAAGAACCTATATTTTTAAGCCAAAAATATGGCCAATTTTGTCTACATTTGTATATGTAGTGTCCTGGCAGGTCAGCTTCAGTTTTGTTGCTTTCGGATGATACCGAAAAGGCGCAGAATTTTTAGGGGGTAAAAATAGAAAATAAATAAATAAAAGCTAACAAAATATCTTAAATTTTATACCCAAAAAAGTTGTAAAAGTCAGAGCTTTTGGAGGTATTAGCATCGGGAAAATGTGTCCCTATTGTCCGAGCGGCACATGTCAGGGGTGGCATTTTGAGAGTTTAAAAAAAGAAAATAGAAAAAAACAAAGCCGATTAGTCGGTAAAATGCTATTTGAATATTTCATAAACAATGGAAAATAATTAACGATTGTTATGCAAAATAAAACGGTATAGGAACAGAATAGTTAACAAAGTCCCCTCTCCATTTTAAACATGAGTTACTAAATAACATAGTTACTATATAGAAAATAATTTTAGTCGCGTGCAAGCGACTCTATAAGTCACTACGTCGGTCCGTTGGTCGGTCGGTCGGTCGGTCGATCGGTCTGTCCGTAACACTTTTGTGCTTGGCCTTTTTGGTTAAGACCAAAGGTCTGTTGTTAATAGATGCTGTTCTTAGCTTTTTAATTTCCCGAGCTGATAATTTACGACCTTCCCGCGAGGGAGGGTCGGAAACACTTTCTCTCTTCCCTTCACTAACTTCACACTCCCTCTCTAAGTTCTATCTCCCCTCTTGCCGCCTTTTGGCATCACTTCTTTTTGGCGCCGAAGTCGGCTCCTCACTTTGGACGCCGACTCCACGTCACTCTTTTCAGTGATTTTTAAAAGAAGAGGGAACCAAAACGGTCACCCCGAGCCCGGGGGGAACCAATAGTGATACCCCCAGCCAGGGGGCCACCAATATGGATACCTCCAGCCAGGGGGCAACTGCTCCCCAAGAGGACGACTCCCCAACAGGAGGAGCAAAAACAACCACTGACGGGGCGTACCACCCGGATATGACAGCATTAAACACTCCCCGCAAGGGGGAAAATTTACAAATATCTCCCCCGAGGGCGACTCCCCCCAAAGCGGAGCAAAACCAAAATCGGTCGTAGGATCTCACTCCGATCACAATGTTACATGATAAGGGCTGTCCTCTTTTCATGTAAGTATAAAAATAGAGAGATTTAATTAAAATGCAAATGAAATAGAATAGACGAAATTCGAACCTCGTAATTTAGGTTTAGAAATAGATTACAACAAAGGAAAAAGTTTTGGACACGCATTTCCAGAACACGTGAAGGAAGACACATGTTTTAACATGTGTATGACGTCATGGAAAATGGGAAGTTCTCGATATAGTTAGAAACTTTAGAGTTAAGCAGGAGAGTCTGAGGGAGAGTCGGAGAGAGAGTCTGAGGACGAGAGACGATAGTCTGGAGTCCAGAGATGGGAGTCAAGCGTCTGGAAGCGAGACGGCCACCTTTGAAACATAGAATGTAAAACTTTGAATTCCTGAAAGTAAAGCCACCGGCCGGTCCATGGAAATAAACCCATCATGTGTTTTTATAAACGTCGTCTTTGTGTTGTAATTCTACCAAAAAGGTAAAGTGAAATTGTCATTTTATGTCTTATATATCCTGTGTTTTAAAATGTCTTCACATACAATGTCTCTACATCTCATATCTACAAGACTACTAAGACTGTCTCAACACTGTTTCCTCACTCTAAGAGCTTCTACTACACTTCTAAGTATGAACATTTTATATATATGAATCTCTTCATAACACAAACACAGAACAACAACAACCTCTTAATAAGACCCTCTAAGACTCTAAAACCCACTTTTAATAACAACAAACAAATACGAACAATAACAAATAAGAACAATAATAAGAATAAGAATAAGAATAATGAAACCTATATATATATATAACAACAAAAAGGAGGTGCCAGGCCAAAAGGAAAATAAAGGGGACAGCGCTCCAGAACTGTTCCCCCAAAAGGGGTGCAGATCACGAAAATGATGGGGCATACCGCCTGGACCTCACAAACGAGGAAGGGGCAGATGGCTTCAAAGTAAACAAAAAAGATCATGCTCCCCAAGAGGCCGACTCCCCAAAACGGGAAGCAGCTCCCGAAAAAGACTCTAACCAAGGAGAGTCAAGCCCAAAAGACACTGAAAAGGGAGCTGCTTCCCAAAAATGCGACACTCCCACAAAAGGACATACTAAGAAATATGGGGAGGCAGGAAGCGTCGCCAATAAACAGGCAGGGGCGACCTCCATAAAAGACCAAAAACGGTCTAACCCCACCAAAGACCCCATACCAACACCAACACCAACACCAACAAGAGAGTCTGCGTGGGGGAAGACCAGAGAAAAACAACTGTCCCCTCAAGAGTATAAGGACCTGTACCTGACAAAGTATAGACAATACATAGAGGGGGCAGATATAAAACCCATACCGGGTGTCTTGGAGGTGCTTGAGGGAAGAGTCCTGTCCTTCGCCATTTCCGATATACTGGAAAACCGCCTCCTGGGGATGAAGAAGGAAGACATGGTGGGGCTCCTCCACAAACTTAACATCCCGGTACTATACCTGTACCAGAGGAGCTTCGCCGTGTGGGACATCCTCCTACCCACCAAGGACGATGCGGAGAGACTTTCCCTCTACGAAATAAAGCATTGAAGAGTCAAACTAATACCCGAATACCAGGGCAAGAGAAGGACTCAGGTGCAGGTAGTTAATGTGCCAACCCAAATACCTGCAGAACTGTTAGGATGCCTTTTCAGCGAGTACAGTGAGGTGGAACAGGTAACCCAAGTACAGTCAAAAACTGGGACTCACCTGGGCTGCTACACAATAGCAATGAGGCTGAAGAGGGAGGGTGTCCGGGCGATACCAGCGCTGCTGACATACAAGGACGCCAGCATAACGGTAGTGGTGGAGGGCTGTCGTCTACACTATTGGTTCTGCCAAAAGCAAGGCCACATGGCTAAGAGCTGCCCCCAAAGGGTAACCCCTAATTAAACGACCCAAAAGGTGGTCACAACCTCTGAGACAGCGCTTGCGCCAAAACAGGCAGCAACAATCCCTGCAACCGCGGAATTGCAATACCCGGTGGCTCAGCCGCCAAGGTAGCCGCGTTTGCCAATGATGTCACTGTCTTTGTGTTGAGCTTCAGAGACATCAAGATTGTGTCGGAGGCGCTTGCTCAGTACGAAAAAAATTACAGGGACCTAGATAAACTGCAGCAAGTCGGTAGGACTGCAGTTGGGTGCCTGGAGTGGCAACGCTAACCTCACGGCGCCCTTCAGCTGGGCGGATGGCCCGGTTCGGATCCTCGGGTCTCCAGCTTGACAAAAATTGGTTGGAGGTACGGTCAAAGATGGAGGCTGCAGTCAATTCGTGACTTCCTAGGAAACTTTCCTTAAAGGGTAGAGCTGAGGCATGCGCCACTTACGTCTTTCCTCTCATCCTTTACCGACGGACCGTACTTCCCCTGCCTGCACAACACCTAACAGCTCTTGTCGGACTCTTGTCCTCACTTCTTTGGGACAGAGGAAGACACTGGGTGAGCAGACAGGTCTGTATTCAACGTCCGTGTGAGGGAGGCTTGGGAATGCCGGACTTGAAGTCTCATCGAGACGCTGAGAGGCTGGCCTTCCTGAGCCACTATATGCAAGATGACCAACCGTGGCACCCCGTGGTTACTGCCGTCTTCCCTGACCTCGCTCTCGACCCTTTTATCGAGAACCGTCGCAGGCTGCGGGGAGAATCTGCCTACATGAAAGAGTGCCGAGCCATGCTAAAACGACTACCAAGGTCCAGCGACCTTGTAACTGCTACCCGTGGGGAACTCCACAGGAATCTAGTGAAGGGGACTGCCGACGACCCGCTATGTGCGCGTTTGGGTTGGCAGCAGAGTGAGATCCACTCAGCGTGGAGCTGGGCGCCAGGTTCAAGTCATCTGAACAATTTGGAGTTCTCTCTAACCTGACGATTGGCCCGAAATGCACTTCCACTCAACAACATACAATGCTGTTCCGGGTTTTTGGAGTCGCCTGATTGTCCCCATTGTGGGACAACGGCCGTAGAAACGACTAATCATGCTTTCTTCGATTGCTGCGAACTCTGCCGGTACTGGTCGTATGTCAGTGAAGTGACGGCTCACATCCATCCTGAGCATTCTCGCCCAATTACCGTATCCAATGTCGTGGACAACGTGAGGCTGCCGTGGGACCGGGAAAGACAAATGGTCTACGTTACGATCCTGGCCATAGCGAGAATGATGATTTGGACGTCGCGTCTGCAAGTAGCCTCTCAGCTAACTGAGTGTGTGTTCCATCCCTCCCCGATTAAGAAGCCTCCAAGATCCCCACCCAGTCCTACTTGCAATTTTTGTTTTCATCCCTTCCTCTAAATTTCACCCATCTTGGAGAGAAAGAAATACAAACTAACCCCCATTCCTTACCCACAAAATTTTCTTTTCTCCATTCCCTTCCATCTAGAGGGCATCCCCACTTAGAGACTGTCCCACAGAAGCGAGGTTCCTTTTACAAACCTAGTGGAACGGGCAGTCTATCAACTAGACGGGGTTAGAAGGGTCCTACTAATCACCTTGTGTTTTTTCTTCACCCGCCCTCGACACAAATGAATTATTGTATCATTTTTATTGTTTTTGTTTTTACACGTCAATAAAAAATGTTTTAAAAATTGGAAGTTAAGTAGGACGCCCCCCAGTATGGAAGGGTGAATGCGGTATTATGGTGAAAGAAGATACTAGCCGGGAGAAACTTTTGATTTTGTTTTAGTTCTGGAGTGACAAGGATAACCAACGACCCCTACAATGCCCCCTTTTGAGTTGGCCATGTGCCTAAGTTTTTTGTTCATTGTTGATTTTCAATGTATTGTTAACATGAATAAAGGATTTAATATCTCAAAGTGTAGTATCTGCCGGAACAGATACTGCAAGCAAAGACCATATGTGGGAGCAACCCCACATATAAGACCTTGGTCAATGTAGGGGCAACCCTTCATACCAATTGTCACTATCCAGCTTTCCTACTCCCCGGGGAGTTGGTCTCCATTTCCCCTTCATTCCTTACATAAAAAATCGGCCTTGTGCCTAATTTGCTCGGTGGGGTGAGCAAATAAATACCCTTTTCTTGGCGCTTTAGCCAAGATCAAAGTGTAGTATCTGTTCTTACTACATGCTGTACTTATTGTGATATAAAGTGGGGGATCACTTTTCTGTATTAATTTAATGTAAAATGATCACCCACTTTACAACCAGTCAGTCTCAAAGCCATTCAAGTCATTCTCCAAATCATTCAAGTTGTTTTTGAAGGATTCCAGTTATTTTTTAAGCATTCAAGTCATTCTTAAAGCCATTCAATTCATCCTTAAGTTGATTAAATTCATTCGAAGTCATTTACTTTTTATTTATTTAAGTCATTTCATCCCATTTTTCGGTCATTTTAGTTTATCTTTAAGAATTTCATGTCAATCCTACATTCACGCATTCATTCATTACATGAGAGCACGCGACTAATGGCTATCGGCCTTGTTAACTTAAGAACGGATGTGAATGTATTCTTAACAATTCTATACGTTCTCTCTTCCAAACAATATTCATGTGTTTACCCTAATCACCAATATTTGCCCAATTATTACAACTGACAATGTCATAGATGTGTAGTAGATTGATTTGTTTCAATACAAAAAAAAAAAAAAAAACGAAACAAAAAACAAGATACAGATAATTATAATAGAAATACTTTTTACTAATATTGTGAGAATTTTACACTAACACCCTTGGCTAAAAATGATATTTTCCTTTTGTTTTATTCGACTTCCATTTTGTTTTACGCGATTGCATATGGACACCTTGAAAATCTTGCCGGAAAAAAAAAAGCACAAACAATTATTTTTAAATTCAAACTTTCATGCATCAATTTAATCTAAAAATGAATAATCATCATTTCCAGGCTACTCTAATATTGTAGAAATGTTCACTAAGTCGAAGTCGGACTGGAAAGGTTGTAAAACTATGCATAATCGCTTAGACCCCCCCCCCACAAAATAAAGCTTACAGGATTTATTTTCATAAGGAAAATAATAATTTTTGGTTAGTGTTCTAAAATGCTACAATGTCTCTGGAATGAAAAAACATTTTACGTCCAATTAATATTGCACAAGCGTTTCTCAACTGGAAGGATCTAGAGATCTGACGTTGAAACATAGTTGACAAACTAGAGCAACTTCTTATTGAGAAGGAAACTAAGAAGTGGCGGGAAATTCTAGTTAGATTGCTGGACATCATCAGGTTTCTCGCCAAGCAGAATCTGGCACTTCGGGGTCACCGGGAAGACATTCATAAAGATGAAAGAGACCAAGAAAACAAAGGGAATTTTTTAGAATTGGTAAATTTATTGGCCAAGTATGATCCTGTGTTCCGTGAACATTTGGTGAAAGTTAACCTAGGAAAGAAAATCGCTACTTCTTATCTGTCACCAGAAGTTCAAAATGAATTTGTGAGCATTTTGGCCAAGCAGATGAGAAAGAAAATCATCGATCAGATCAAAGAAAGCAAATATTTTTGCATTATTTTTGATAGCACTCCTCATGTATCTCACAAGGACCAGATGAGTTAGGTGTTGCGCTACGTAAAAATTGAGGAAAATAAAGTGACAGTGGAGGAGTTGTTTCTCCGCTCCATCGAGACAAAAGGTAAAAGCGTGGAGGACATTTCTAAACTGGAGAACGATGGGATTCAGATTGGTGACTGTATTGGCCAGGCATTTGACAATGCTGCTATTATGGCAGGCCACCGATCGAGTGTGCAGAAACGAATATCTGAAATCAACTCAAAAGCTATATTTATGCCATGCAGTTACCATTCATTAAATCTGGCTTGTGTACATGCCGCTTCTGTAGCGGTTCACTCTGTTACATTTTTTGGCATACTGGACCGGTTATTCTCGTTCTTTTCTGCATCTACACATCACTGGGACGTCTTGATTCGGTTGATTGGTCTAAGTATCAAGCGGACTGTTGAAACTAGATGGAGTAGCCGAGCACAAGCTGTAAATGTTGTGGTAAAAAAATTATTGGAAGTCGTCATTGCCCTGGAACAGCTCACAGAAGAAGAATAAAATGCAACCACAAGATCAGATCCATCTTTAATTCTCAACTCGGTAATGTCGTTTTCGTTTCTTTTATTTCTGAGCTTTTGGAAAACTATTCTCCCAGAAATCAATGATGCCCAGAAGTATCTTCAAGAAAAGGGGCTGGATCAGCAACAAAGTTCTGTCAGACAGATGGCGTTGAGAGATTGCCTTCTTCAGAATAGAGAAAAGATGGTGGACACTGCAATAGACGAGTAAAAAAACTCTGTTCCGAAATGGGGATAAGCATTGAGCATCGTATCCACAAAATGAAACGAATGAATGGTGAATGATTGATTGATGCAGCACTGGCGTTTGATACTGAGCTGAGACGGGAAATGCTGCCTGCCATAGGCAGGTTGAATGAAGAAATATCTTGCAGATTTCAACAAGTTCACAATCTTGCAAGTAAATACACTTTTCTTACACCGTTAAATCTGCTTGATGATAATTATGATTGTCTGTATGGTGGAGTAGACGAAAATATAGAAAAAGATAAATTCTTTGCCGGCTGTGAGCGCTCTTCCTCGAAACTGAAACTCATAAAAAACTACCTTCGATCAAAAATGAGCCAGAGAAGGCTTACAGACTTGGAAATTCTCTCCATAGAGAGAGAACTTGTCGATAGAGTGAATTTTGATAGAGTAATTGATAACTTTGCTAAAAACAAAGCGCGTAAAGTATGATTGTAAATTTTCAACCGACGATTCCTTGTGATAGTTCTCTCACAAAAAATAAATTTATAGCTTTATTTTCAATTCATAAATACATTCATTTAAAAAAAAATTAAACTATTTTTTATAAAGGATTGAAACATTATTAACAACAACAAATTTCTTAAATTTCGCGCTGAAACCGAGCGATTACATACACGGATTTAAAAAATCACGGATACAAGACGTTTTTATTTTTCGAGAGGCTCGACCTCTTAATAATAACGTTATGAAGAAAAAGAAAACAAAAATACATTTGACTATCCTCTCCTTGATACAGCTATCTATTTTTGTGAAAATTCGAAAATAACAACAATAAAAAAGTAAATAAAATGATTTTATCATTTCTTAACCTTTTCATGTTTTCAAATGTTCTCATTTAACTTTATAAATTCAAATTTCAAATATTCTCATTTAAATTTATAGAAATATTTTTTTCTAAAATGTGTGACTATCCATTTCTTAAATTTTGCGTTTAGACCAAGCGATTACACACAAGGATTTCAAAAAGCGCTGATACAAGATATTTTGTTTTCTCTTCAAGAGGCTCGACCTCTTAATAATAAACTTATGAAGAAAAAACCTACATCGGACTATCTTTTCTTTGATACAGCCATGTTGTTTTTGTGAAAATTCGGACTTTAACAAAAAAGTTTTAAAAAATAATTTTATAATTTCATAACATTTTCAGGTGTCCAAATGTTCTCATTTAAATTTATTATTATATTTGTTTGTGTAGCCAATAAATTTAATTTAACATTTTTTTATAATTTGAATTATACGTTTTCGTTTTGGAAAAAAAAAATTTGATTTCTTTTGTTTCTTATTAACGTTTACATAATTCCTTTCAGATTAATGTTTACAAACTTATTATTATTCAAATTATTTAAAAGAAATTGTTGAATTAAATTAAAATTTAAACAAAGGGGAATTGTGTAAACATTAATCTGAAGTAGGCGGGGAGCGGCAAAACAGGTAATTATATGCCAGCGAGGGCGCAAAACAGGTAATTATATGCCAGCGGGGGCAAAACATGTAATTATATGCTAGTGGGTTAGAGGGGCAAAACAAGTAATTATATGCCAGCGGGGGGGGGGGATTTTCTGAATGCCCCGGGCGGCAAAAACTGATTCTATGCCACTGCACACACATATATCTATAAATTTTAAACATGAATATATATATAAGCGAAAATGTGTGCATGTATGTATGTTCGCTTTTTGTGTATGTCTGTGAAAGGCTTTTTTCGTCGGCCTTCTCGCTCGGCTCGCTTCTTCTTAAAACTTTTTATATCACGTCTAAATGATAATATCTAGGACTTAAGAACGAGGATCGCGTGTGTATTTAATTTGGCCGACTTTCATGCGCTATATTTTCCAGATATTTCGATTGCCGCGTGTTTCTTTCGCTTTTCAGTATAAAACAAACGAAAACTGGCTTGCAGCGGCGTCATATTTCAAAGTAAAAAATCACGCCACTTAAATTTCTCACACCTGTTAATTTCATTTTATAAACGTTAAATTAAGATGCTTTTCATTCATCTTTTCTCGTGGCCGAGATGGTTAGATCCCAGGGTTTTTTTTCCATTTCGTTTCCACCTCCACGCCAAAGGTTCGGGTTTCAAGCCTACTTTCCTACTAAAACTTTTTTCTTTTACACCTCTAAACACCCGGCCAACGTTTTTTTTTTTTTAACAGGGGTTTTTTGATCATCCCCCAACACACGCACCTACATACACCCGGGTCACGCCGGGTACCCCCGCTAGTTTATTTATATATTAGTAAGTAAACTTTTATTAAAAGAACATAATTTAATTGTAGACACCGGTCCACTTTCTCACACCATAGAAACACCCCCTGTAATAATTAATACATAATCAATAAATGTCATAACGAAATCAATAAATGTCATAACGAAAACACACTCATTTTATTTCTGTTACAAACCTATATTTGAATTTTAATAGATCTATTCTTTCCAAAAAGAATATTAACTGCGTTCGTATCTTTTAAAGACATATTAACGACTATATGACGTTATTAAAAATCTCCCTCTCTTAAACAGCGCAAGCCCCTCCTCTCCTCCTTTTTTGAATTTCCAACGTCTTTTTTTCGTTTTCTGAAATAGAACAGCGTCACACTTTGCACATGAAACATTTTCAAATATTTTGTACTGGTGTTTTTGGTTTCTTAATCTCATTAATCCAGAGAAAGTCTCGAAATAAAGACGAAATGTTGATGAACGCATAACACGGGTTGTTCCTTTTTATTTCTCTATTTTGTCGGAATACTATTTCCATTATTTTCATCATATATATATATATATATATATATATATATATATATATATATATATACATATATATATATATATATATATATATATATATATATATATATATTAATACACACACACACATATATATCCATAAATATATAATACTAGTATGGGTGCTCGGCGTTTCCCGGGTGTTTAGAGGTGTATGCTGAGCAAAAAAAAAAAGGGGGGTAATTTTTTAAACTTTGACCCCTATTATGACCCCTGAAAATTTATTGTTTTGGCCTCAAATCAAGTTATTACGTTAGATCCATGTCCACGGAAACTATCTAAAATTTCAAGGGTGTAGATCCAAAATTGTCGGAGGAGTTTGGTAGAGTTCTTAAAGGTCAAATCGTTGAAATTTGACCCCTTAACAGCCAAATTTCTGGCTGACACCCGTCACATCGATTTTCCCAAATCTCAGTACCCGGTATTTCAAATTTCGAGTCTATAGACTAAAAATTGACAGAGTTATTGCGTAGGGAAATGTACACAGACAGACAGGCAGACAGACAGACAGACAGACAGACACGTTCACTTTTATAGATATATAGATTATGTTAGTAGTTACTATTATATGTAATAATTAACTATTTAATATATAATTATTATATTTATACTCTATTATAGTATTGAGTTTTGCCACTTGTGTGTTCCATGTTAAATTGAGCGGGTGGCTGTTTTGGCAACATGTGTAACCTGTAGAATTCCCTGTGCTGAACGTTATTTGTGATATTTCCTCCGTAAAGACATCAATTGCTTCCTTGAAGCGAATTTGGGATAGTCGTGTGCTTTCTACCATTCTTCCCGCGCTGAAATGGCAAACTTGACCTCATTTTAATTGACTTCGCAGCAGAAAGTCAGTTAATGGCGGCACAAAAATATAAAAAGGTTAGTCAATTATATTAATGCCATTGTTTGGCAATTTTTTTTAAAAAAAAAAAAAGCAATTGCTTGAAACGGAAGATGGTTTCGCTGACGCAGCGAGGTGTATAGTGTAGAGACTGTTTGAGTGTGTATTATTCCATTCGAATGTGTATATTATTCCATTTAAATGTGTATATTATTCCATTTGAATGTGTATATTATTCCATTTGAATGTGTATATTATTCCATTTAAGTGTGTATATTATTCCATTTAAGTGTGTATATTATTCCATTTGAGTGTGTATATGTAAAAGAGAGCTGGTAGAACTACCTCCATCACAAAACTAGTCAAACATTTTGCACAAGATCGTCTTATAAATGAGACAGAAACAGAAAGCAAGCCCACAACGGAAATAGCCCAAAAGAGTCGCCCAAAATACACTCCGGTCCTTTCCCTGAAAACAGTCTGAGTGTTCACTGGAAGCTGAGTGACAACAAGTCTCCCCAGGTTTCCAGTACTTTCCTCCTCTTTCGATAACATTTGCAAATAAATTGGCATTATCGCACCAGCTGCCTGCCATTAATTTCTCATTGGCAGCAGCTATTGATCTTTGCTAGGATTTGAGCGGCACTAAACCTCCCCAAGGTCCCAGTCTCTCCGTACTTATTCGGCTGAGGTCTGGTCAGTTCACCGGTTTTTCCATCCTCCTTGGCTATTTGGTTATTTGGTCTCGCTTTTTTTGGTGGGGATGATGTGGCAATGGGGGCAGGGTTGGGTTAGAGAACTTATAGATATGCTGTTTCGGTGTTTTTCGTTCCATGTAGTGTTTTTTGTTTAAACTTTGCAGCAGTTTGTCTGGCCCGCACTTGTTGCTCCACATTCAAGGGTTTTTCTTAATATTTCAGATGTTTTCATGATTGTTGTTCGTTGTCTTTTTCCAGTCATTCCTTTGATTCCAATTTCTCCCATTCTTTTTTCAAAGTTTTTCGGGATTGTTCCTAGTGCTCCTACTGTTATAGGTATTATTTTGATTTTCTTCATTTTCCACATCCCTTTCAGCTCTCTGGCTAGCTCTTTGTATTTGCGCAGTTTCTCCTTTTCTTTGATATTCACCCTGTGGTCAGCTGGAACAGCAAAGTCTACGATTTGACAAGATTTTTCTTTCTTGTTAATTATTACAACATCCGGTCTTCTTGCTTGGATGTGTTTATCAGTTTGTATGTCCATGTCCCATAGTACTTTGTGATTCTTGTTTTCAAGTACTGTTGCCGGCTTATGTTTGTACCACTTGTCTGTGCGTTTGAGATGCAATTTGCATAATTACCAGTGTACTGCCCTTCCCACTTGGTCGTGTTTGTTCTTGTATTCATTTTGGGCCAGTTTGCGGGGGAGGGAGTCAGATTTAATCAGGTTTATTCAAGTAAAAAAATGCCTTTAATTTGACTAGAATTTTTATATGGTCAGAAAATGTACGACTTACGTTGCCCTCTTGTATATCCCCTGACGCCACTCTCATTCCTACATACACTAGTGAAAGGATTAAGAGATAAGGAAGAAAAAGAAAAGACGCAAGGGAGAAAAGAAGAAAAGAAAAAAGAAAAAAAAAGAAAGAACGAAAAGAAGGAAAGAGGAAGAATGAAAAGGGGAAACCATAAATAAATTATTGGTGGTAATTCTGAGCTGACCGAAACATGCTCATGACTGTGAAGCAACATATTACTGCTTTTTTCTCCTATGCATACCGGCGACCGCTCTATATCTCTTATCTCCTCATCTGTCTCTCCTCTCTTTCTCTCTATCCCCCTCCATCACACTTCCTGTCTCCGTATTCCTAACATTGCACCGTCTTAGCCGTTTCACAAATGCCCCCAGAATCCACCAACATAAAAACAGAACACGTTCCAGCAGGTTCACACAAACGATAAGTAAAAATAAAATTAAAAAAAAAAAAAACAAAGAAGAAAAAAAAACAACAAAAAAAGAACAAATCAGGTTTTTGAGCAAAATAGTAAAAAAAAAAAAAGAAAAAAAAAACCAACAACATTCGCTGACAAGCAGATGGAGACGCACGATAGATGGATATTTCCGATAATCGCACTAGTTTGAAATGTCAGCCACAGGGAAACAGACAGACACACAGACAGACAGACAGACAGACAGACAGACAGACAGACACACACACACACACACACACACACACACACACACACACACACACAAAACAAGAACTTAGACACCAGGTGAGATTGAGAAGTCAGCGCCCAAGAGGAGGAGCACTCTGACCTGCAAAACGTACCTGGACAGTCCCGTCAACATTCCCCGGTAAGGGCGCCTCAGGCAATTAGTAATAAACTAATATTTTCTCAAAGAGAGAAGGCAAAGCCTGGGAGCGCGAACCTCCTAGAACTGCACGGAACTTTACTTTCACCGCAAAATCAACAGGAACCAAATCGTAATAAGAATGGTTTAATATCTATTGATTTTGAGGGCCGAGACACACAAATGCAAAAGCCAAGGCAAATCCCCCCCCCCCAAAGATGAACAACGACACATCATTGTCGTCTACTCCAGTGATTATGAACGCGGGGCCTCAGGCCTACTTGTAAGCCTGGGGAATTTTGAAATGACAGTTTTAATGCTTCTAAATTCCTTTCAATTTCAGAGAAAATGATTTCTTTTTAAATATTGACAAAGTATTGTAGTGTTTGGCTTGTTTCAACAAATGATAACGTTTAAGTCATATAGAGGCAAGAAAAAGAGTGTGGCGCAACGTATCTTTCGTTTAATATATATGCTAAGGATTTTCAAACCAGAAATGATAGTTTAAATGCTTACAAATTCATTTTAATTTCAAAGAAATTAAATTATTTTTTTCAGGACTACAAGCGGGCCCTCGTGTATGTCTGAGGAATTTTAAAATGAGCTTTCATTAGGCCTGGAGCGGACCCGAAGTAAAATATATCGTGGTTGAATTTCTGTTTTATTTTTTTCCTACTGACTAGCAGGCCGCCCGACATTGCCCGGTCGTAAAATACGCTTACATAAGATATTTTGATTGATACAGATTTCGTATTTATTATTATACTAGCAGGACTCGTTGACCGGCATTGCCCGGTGGTAGTCTGCCCCCACACGCAAAAAATTAAACCACCGTTGTTGTTGTTGTTGTTGTTGTTGTTGTTGTTGTTGTTGTTGTTGTTGTTGTTGTTGTTGTTCCCCCCAACCCCAACCTCTTCATGGTAGAACGGCTTTCGGAATGAACACCTCATTTTGTGATTGGGTCGTGGGTTGTCCGAAAATGACCGAGCAAAAAAAAAATTGGTGGTTGTAGCGTTGGTGAGCCCGTGTACACTACTCTAGCGGACAGGGTATGGTTCAAGGTATGGTAGTTTTGTTAGCAATACTGAAGTTTAGGTGGCGAAATACTCTTGAACCATCTATCACTTAAGAGGAACTAAATTCCTGTACTCACCTGTACGATACGGTGTCAATATGTAAAAGGTATTGAAAAAAAAGAAACAATATAAAAAGAACGTTTTCTTCTTAAAATAATGAACAGAAATATAAGCGCGAAAGAAATTTTTTTCACAGACATTTGTAAATACATGTACCTGTAAGAAAATAAATTTGGAGGAAATGATGCGGAAACTGTTTATTAAGCTTAGTGACCTATTTGCGTTAAAACAAAACAATTAATCTTAGTTATAAGTGTTTAAATTACGCTAGGCACCTCCAAAATTCACCACAGAATTACCCCCCTATATGTAACACGATGTAACTTTATTATCAGTTAATGTTATCAATATAACTTTTACGCCATTTAAAAGAAAAAGGACAAAATAAACCAGTAATGATTTTAAAAAATTTTTTCCATTGTACGAAAATAATGAAATTGCGAGACGAAAATCGTGTTTACATAACTGACGCTTTAAAATAACGTTCCCATATTTCGAATGTGAAAACATACCCGTGTTTAATAAATCTAGCAAAAATCAACTAATGGTCAGATTTTCGTGAAATTTTGCATACTTATCCATTTTAGAATGAAATTACATATAAAATGCAGTTTCGTAAAATATATGAGGGGAAATATTTTTTTAGTGCGCCCCCCTACTTTTATTTTTTCGAGAATTGAACAAAATATACTTAAATTGATTGAAATTTATATTTATTATGAAAAATAAGTGTTCCAATAAAGAAAACATTTTTAAAAATCTTTTTTAAGTTTAAATACACGTATTGAACAAAAACTTACCTTGAAGTTGCAATTAAAAAATTGATATAAATTTAATATTATTATGTTTTTTTAATAGCGTTTTTTTTTCAAATTAATATATACTATTATCAGTTGAATTTACAAGAATAAGAAACTTCATAAAAATTAATACATTTTTAAAAGATTAAAACGATTAAAAATCCAGTATTTCAAAATGTTCCGATACATAGCTTTTTTAATTGTGTTAAAAAATTTTTTAAATATTAAGTTTTTAATATTAAAATTTTTAAATATTAAGTTTTAATATAAACATGGCTCTTAAGTATTTTATCGCCAGATTAAAACCGATTTGAAAATATTATTACACAACTATTAAACATTTTATAGATTGTTCTCATATTTGTCTGTGTCTTTTTATCGAACAAAAGTATGGAAGCCGGTAGTTAACCAAATGAACATTCAGTAAAACCGTATTTCATATTTAATACATAAATGTTTATATTGTTACTCATTAAACTGTGTAAATCTTAAAACCTTAAATCAGTTGAATTTACAAGAAAAAGAGACTTCATAAAAATGAATTAAGTTTTAAAAGATTAAAACGATTAAAACTCCAGTAATTCAAAATCTTAATGGTGTTTAATTTTTTTAAAATATTAAGTCATAATATAAACATGACTCTTGCCAGCTATTTCATCGCCAGATGAAAATCGATTAAAAAATGTTAGTGCACAAAAAATAAACATTTTGTAGATCACTACCATATTTAGTGTGTTTCTTTTTACCAAATAAGTATGGAAACCTGTAATTAACCAAATGTACAGTCGTACATATTTATTAAAACCGTATTTCGTATTTAATGTACAAATGTTTATGATATCATTAATCCTTAGACTGCGTAAATCTTAAAACCTAACAAAATTATAACAAAGATTAATTATTAATTGCAGTTTAAAGAAGATAAACAAAGGTTTCAAAAAATCATTAAGTCACTTTTGTTGCTCTGTACTTCGTATAGTTAATACAAGTGTGTTGCGGACCAGAGTATAAATACCCTAACTCGCTACAAAAGAAAATAATGAAACGAATGGAATGAAGGAAACAAAAACTCAATTACGGGATGAAATAAACATTCCTTTCAGGGGAAGTGACGTTTCGCCTGTGCGCGTATGTGTGCGCATACATGTGTACGTTAGCGCGCTCGCGCGTGTGTGAATGTGAGTGTATATACGTGAACGTGAATATATGTACGTGTCTGTGCGTATGTGTGTGCGTACATGTGTGTGTGTGTGTGCGTGAGGATGTGTATATGCGTGCGTGTGTGTGCGTATGTGCGTGTGTATATGTGAGGGAAAACATGTTCGAACAAGTCTGACGTCACGGGATTATGTGCCTCCATTCTTCACAAGCGTTTGACAGTGCTTAAAGTACGCACAAAATTAAAAAAACAAAAGAGATAATAATAGTTATTACCTGTGTGAGTCCTACGAAAGGGGGAAAAAAGCAACCCCGTAACAAAAATTTAAATAGCAGCTAGTATCCGCAAAAAAAAAAAAAAAGAAGAAAAATCCAGGCTCGAACGTGTAACGCTTAGATGAAAAGTTAGTGTAAAAAATCAGACGACGGTTTTGCCAACTAGGCCAACGATAACTCATTTTTTGTTTGTTTCGGAAGTAACGTTTTTTAAAATGTGCGTATCGCTGAAATTATTTCAAACAAACTATTATGCTCTCTCTCTCTCTCTCTCTCCCTTATACATTATCTCTCTCTTTATACACACACACACACACACACACACACACACACACACACACACACACACACACACACACACACACACACACACTCTCTCTCTCTCTCTCTCTCTCTCTCTCTTTGTTATACATAATTATTACGTACTGAATTAATATTACGATCGAAATGTTATTAGCGTTTATAAAGTAATGTACGCCATCGTATCACGGGGGTATACTGTATAGTATAAATCTCACCTGTCTGTTTAGATGTATGTATGTATGTATGTATGTATGTATGTATGCTTGTATGTATGTATGTATGCTTGTATGTCTGCCTGAAACTTTCGACAGAGGCGACGGATTTTCACGAGATCGGTATCGTTGTGAAGTTCAACCTTTCGGACAACAAATATCCAAAAATTGGCTAAAAACATTAATTCCTTCACCCTGAACTGGATAGTTTTCTACTGGGAGGGGTCGCCTTTTCCGCCAATATTTTTGAATTGACTAGCCTTAATTTAAACCTTCGCCACTTCGATTGACTAGCCTTAATTTACACCTTCGCTACTTCCGCTTTAGCAATGTGTGCAACAGCAAATACGTCACATTTTTGTTTTTTTCACATTCTTTTCCTCTTTCGCGGTACGGGTTCGAGCCTGCCTGCCTGTCTACTACCATATTTTTATTTTTGTTGTTGCTCAACACACACCTCCAAACACCCGGGCAACGCCGGGCTTCAGGCTATCATTTTATAGACATCAAAAATGATCATCATAATAATCGTTCAGGTTACTCACCATCTCCCGGCAGTGCTCTATATAACAGTAGTTTAGTCATTGACATTTTTACTGCATTTTTTTGTTGATAAAAAGTATTTCCTTATTATTCGAAATTTTTTAAAAGGTTATGTTGGCCTGAGATTCCGTTTGACACGGAAAATGGGACACAAGAGGAAACAATCTCACTGTGCGCGTTTTTAATTCTGTTGTTTAGAACAGTTTTGGAACGGTTGGTTCGCGTTACTCCAGCAGCAAAAACTGTTAATAGAAAACAGAAAAGGTCAATTTGGTGATTGGATCTACGATTTTATCGATTGCCCCCCCCCCATTTTTTAGAGAAAAGAGAAGAAAGTCCCGTGGGGGACAGGAAGGCCGTCGATATTAATCTAAAAAGAAATTATTTGGGTTCCGAGTGACGTTCCAAAAGTAGGGCCTCCTATTTTTTTTTAACTGAAAAAATAAACCATTGAAGAGATGCGAAGAACGAAGTGGTACCATTAAACACTTTTGATTTTTCGGTCGTAAAAAATCCGAAGTGTGCCTTGTCTTTTTAATATCTCTATCGTCATTTCGAAATCGAGGAACCCATCTCCTAACTGTACTGACACCAACTGCATCGGTTTCGTCAACGTTCAACAGGCGCCGGTGAATTTTGATCGGTTCAAGTTTTTCTGCATGGAGAAATTCAATGGCGCATCTCTGTTCATGATGCACGTCCATAACAGGGGTTGCTTTCCTAGAGTCTCACACTGTCAATATATGCAAAAGAGAGATGGAAATTTTGGGTCATGAATGCTTAAGTTAAGTCATGATAACAATGCAATTTGCAATCAACTCTGATCCAATAGGAAGCATTACTTTTGGAACGTCCTTCGTACTTTGTGTTAGTCCGCAATTCTATTATTCCGCTAATTCTTTTGATACACCGTTATTCTGTTTGTTCGAACATGTTTTCCCTCACATATACACACTCACATGTACGCACGCACATACGCACGCACACGCACGCATATACACATCCTCATACACACACATGTACGCATGCACATACGCACAGACACGTACATATATTCACGTTCACGTATATACACTCACATTCACGTGCACACACACACACACACACACGCTAACGTACACACATGTACGCACACATACGCGCACATGTATGGGAAACGTCACTTCCCCTGAAAGGAATTCTAAACATGCGCAGTCAGAACACTCACCCCGATATAAAAGTCAACACAACCATTCAACTTCCTCTTTCTTCCCTTTTTGCCTGGGTTCGTCAACCAGGCAAGTTCGGCGTCCATAGCTCTTGGCTTGAAGACTTTTCCACGTGGACGACTGCTATCATGAACGCACGGTTTTGCTGAGGCCAACACTCCCTTTCTATTTCTCTTTCTACATGCTGACTGCCGTTTCTCGTACTCTACTTAATTCCTTTCTTTTCCACGCGTGTAGTCGTCAACGACTGAATGAACACGTGTTTCACCTAAACCATTTTATTTTCGACAGAAAATAAACGACATGTTTATTTTATCCAGCAATTGAGTTTTGTTTCCTTCATTCCATTCGTTTGATTATTTTCTTTTGTAGCGATTTAGGATATTTATATCCTGGTCCGCAACATGTTTATCAATTAATTCTTTAGTTCAATATTCGTCTATTCCTTATTCCCGTAGATCCTTAGTTCGTATCTAATATTCTAATCTAATATTCTGCAGATCCGTTATTTCCTAAATTTATCACTTGTTTTGACTTCCTTCTCTTGTAGTTTATCATTTAACTATTCTAGCACTGAGTATTGTAAACGTTGGAGAATTCATAGTTAGTTGAATCACTGAAACTAGAAATGCTTACAAACATAAATACTTAACAAACGCAGATAATTCACGAGTACATAAATACACATTTTATTACAAATTGACAAACATGAAAGACATCTAACATCACAATACAGAAGAACAATAATTTCGTACTCACTTAGAAGTGGTTAAAGTCCTACTTTTTCTCATAGTGGGACACTTTTCTCACCGGGGTAAACCTTACAGTTTCTGTTAAGGCCGAAACGTCTCTCTCTCTCTCTCTCTCTCTCTCTCTCTCTCTCTCTCTCTCTCTCTCTCTCTCTCTCTCTCTCAGGTGAGCGTTATGCCCACGGGGGTTAACGTGGCTGCTCTTCTCGATGCGCAAACTCATTCTCCGTGTCTCCGCGTGTCAAGGAAATCATTTCCCCGGTGTCTATATAAACCGGCGTTCTTTGCCTAAATTCCCCTACATAAGTAATTTCGCTAATCTGCCATTCTGCAAGTACGTTATTTTATTATTATTGACAATCTTTTATTTTTCTATTCTATTTTCCTGATCTCTCATTTTGATAGTCCGTTAATACTGCAAGTGTATTATATTGCTGGTCCGTTAATATTGCTAGTCCGTTAATATTGCTAGTCCGTTAATATGCAGGTCTGTTATTTTGATTGTGTTTTATTATGATCGTCTGCTATTCTGAAAATCTGTTAATTTGCTATTTTGTAATTCTAAAAGCTCCTTATTTTGCTAATACGTTATTTTGAAAGTACTTTATTCTGCTCATCTGGTATTCTTAACGTTTCTTATTTTGCTAATCTATTATTCTGAAAAAAAAAACCCTTTATTTTGCTAGTTCTATTGATTGTTAAACTCCCTTATTTTGCTAATCCGTTATTCTACAAGTTTGTATTCTCTTAATCTCTTGTTTTGGACGTCACTTAATATCCTAATCTGGTTTTCTGAAAGTTTATTATTTTGCAAATCCGCCATTCTGAAATTTCCATATTTTACTAATCCGCTTTTTTGAAAGTTCTTTATTTTGCTAATCCGTTAGTCTGAAATATATTTATTTTGCGAACGTTTTATTGCGAAAATCATTTATTTACTAAAACCTTTATTCTGAAAGTCTCTTATTTTGCTATAAATGTCTGTCTGTCTGTCTGTCTGTCTTCATACTTCCAAACTCTATCTCCCTTAAAACTAAAAGACTCAGAGCGACACTAAGGGCCTAAAATGATTGGATTTTAACGGATCTTTCTTTTATAGGTGTTTAGTTCTTTTATAGGTGTTTAGTTCTTTTATAGGTATTTAGTTCTTTTATAGGTGTTTAGTTCTTTTATAGGTATTTAGTTCTTTTATAGGTATTTAGTTCTTTTATAGGTGTTTAGTTATTTTATAGGTGTTTAGTTATTTTATAGGTATTTAGTGCTTTTATAAGTATTTAGTTCTTTTATAGGTGTTTTGTTCTTTTATAGGTGTTTTGTTATTTTATAGGTGTGTAGTTCTTTTCTAGGTGTTTAGTTCTTTTCTAGGTGTTTAGTTATTTTATAGGTATTTAGTTCTGTTATAGGTGTTTTGTTCTTTTATAGGTATTTTGTTATTTTATAGGTATTTAGTTCTTTATAGGTGTTTAGTTCTTTTATAGGTATTTAGTTCTTTTATAGGTATTTAGTTATTTTATAGGTGTTTTGTTCTTTTATAGGTGTTTAGTTCTTTTATAGGTATTTAGTTCTTTTATAGGTGTTTAGTTCTTTTATAGGTGTTTAGTTATTTTATAGGTATTTAGTTATTTTATAGGTGTTTTGTTCTTTTATAGGTGTTTAGTTATTTTATAGGTATTTAGTTCTTTTATAGGTGTTTAGTTCTTTTATAGGTATTTAGTTCTTTTATAGGTATTTAGTTCTTTTATAGGTGTTTTGTTCTTTTATAGGTATTTAGTTCTTTTATAGGTGTTTAGTTCTTTTATAGGTATTTAGTTATTTTATAGGTATTTAGTTATTTTATAGGTGTTTTGTTCTTTTATAGGTGTTTAGTTATTTTATAGGTATTTAGTTATTTTATAGGTGTTTTGTTCTTTTATAGGTGTTTAGTTATTTTATAGGTATTTAGTTATTTTATAGGTGTTTAGTTCTTTTATAGGTATGTAGTTCTTTTATAGGTGTTTAGTTCTTTTATAGGTATTTAGTTATTTTATAGGTATTTAGTTATTTTATAGGTGTTTTGTTCTTTTATAGGTATGTAGTTCTTTTATAGGTGTTTAGTTCTTTTATAGGTATTTAGTTATTTTATAGGTATTTAGTTATTTTATAGGTGTTTTGTTCTTTTATAGGTGTTTAGTTCTTTTATAGGTATTTAGTTCTTTTATAGGTGTTTAGTTCTTTTATAGGTATTTAGTTATTTTATAGGTATTTAGTTCTTTTATAGGTGTTTAGTTCTTTTATAGGTATTTAGTTCTTTTATAGGTGTTTAGTTCTTTTATAGGTATTTAGTTATTTTATAGGTATTTAGTTATTTTATAGGTGTTTTCTTCTTTTATAGGTGTTTAGTTATTTTATAGGTATTTAGTTATTTTATAGGTGTTTAGTTCTTTTATAGGTATTTAGTTCTTTTATAGGTGTTTAGTTCTTTTATAGGTATTTAGTTATTTTATAGGTATTTAGTTATTTTATAGGTGTTTTGTTCTTTTATAGGTGTTTAGTTCTTTTATAGGTATTTAGTTCTTTTATAGGTGTTTTGTTCTTTTATAGGTATTTAGTTATTTTATAGGTATTTAGTTCTTTTATAGGTGTTTAGTTCTTTTATAGGTATTTAGTTATTTTATAGGTGTTTAGTTATTTTATAGGTATTTAGTTATTTTATAGGTGTTTTGTTCTTTTATAGGTGTTTAGTTTTTTTATAGGTATTTAGTTATTTTATAGGTATTTAGTTATTTTATAGGTGTTTTGTTCTTTTATAGGTGTTTAGTTATTTTATAGGTATTTAGTTATTTTATAGGTGTTTAGTTCTTTTATAGGTATGTAGTTCTTTTATAGGTGTTTAGTTCTTTTATAGGTATTTAGTTATTTTATAGGTATTTAGTTATTTTATAGGTGTTTTGTTCTTTTATAGGTGTTTAGTTCTTTTATAGGTATTTAGTTCTTTTATAGGTGTTTAGTTCTTTCATAGGTATTTAGTTATTTTATAGGTATTTAGTTCTTTTATAGGTGTTTAGTTCTTTTATAGGTATTTAGTTCTTTTATAGGTGTTTAGTTCTTTTATAGGTATTTAGTTATTTTATAGGTATTTAGTTATTTTATAGGTGTTTTGTTCTTTTATAGGTGTTTAGTTATTTTATAGGTATTTAGTTATTTTATAGGTGTTTAGTTCTTTTATAGGTATTTAGTTCTTTTATAGGTGTTTAGTTCTTTTATAGGTATTTAGTTATTTTATAGGTATTTAGTTATTTTATAGGTGTTTTGTTCTTTTATAGGTGTTTAGTTCTTTTATAGGTATTTAGTTCTTTTATAGGTGTTTTGTTCTTTTATAGGTATTTAGTTATTTTATAGGTATTTAGTTCTTTTATAGGTGTTTAGTTCTTTTATAGGTATTTAGTTATTTTATAGGTGTTTAGTTATTTTATAGGTATTTAGTTATTTTATAGGTGTTTTGTTCTTTTATAGGTGTTTAGTTTTTTTATAGGTGTTTAGTTCTTTTCTAGGTGTTTATTTCTTTTATAGGTGTTTAGTTTCTTTTATAGGTGTTTAGTTCTTTTATAGGTATTTAGTTCTTTTCTAGGTATTTAGTTCTTTTATAGGTATTTAGTTCTTTTATAGGTATTTAGTTCTTTTATAGTGTTTAGTTCTTTTATAGGTATTTAGTTCTTTTATAGGTGTGTAGTTATTTTATAGGTGTTTAGTCGGTTAAAATATTTTTTTTTAATATTGAAAAAATCTGTATACATTTTGTATAAATTCCCGCCGTTTCATAAAAATTTTTTGTTCTAAAACATGCTCGTTCTTGTTTATTGAATGTTGACAGATACCAGCAGTCGTCGACACACACGATTCATATCTACATTACCAGGTAAAAAAAACAAACCTCTAAAAAAACTCCATATGTTACCTTGCGGGAGTCTGTATAATTTTATTGCGCGTGCATATTATTTATATCAGGTTGTTGCATAAGTTCCCATCGTTTCATAAAAACTTTGTTCTAAAACATATTTTGAACAAATCCGAAAGAATATTTTTTCATGACAAGTGCAATGTTTCCGACAGGTTTATCTACAGCAATGGAATTATGGTTGGATTGCCATTATGCATGACATTGCCCGGGACTTCAGCTTGAGCGTTGCTATGGTTCAATATGTGTTGCATTACAGTGGTTAGTGATGGGGGTTCAACCCGACACCCTTGAAATGAATGCCACCACAAAGCTAAATATCAGTTTGTTGCATAAGTTCCCGCCGTTTCATAAAAAAATTGTTCTAAAACATTTTTGGATATTTGGCAAAGTGTTATATATCATTAGAAAGCACGTGTTCTGTTCTACCATATAATGGTCGTCGTTTTTTGCTCATATAATATTTTTTTCGTTTTTCAGAACCGTCAAATGGATTGCCAAGTAGATAAAAAAAATCACATTTTCGACATCTTTTTCTTTTCGCCTTTAATTGGGGTCAAAAAGCGAGTGAAGTAACCAAGGATATTTGTGCCGCATATGGAGAAAACGCTATAGCTGAGAGAACTGTTAGAGATTGGTTTACCAGATTCAAACACGGGAATTTTGACCCCAATGACGTTCCTCATTCCAGAAGACAAATCAAGATAGACGAAGACCAACTCAGGATTCTTTTGAAGGAAGCTGTCCATCAGACATGTAGAGAATTGGGTGAAAAGATGCACTGTAATTTTGCCACAATTTCATGCCAACTTTAGTCGATGGGATTCACACAAAAACTTGGAGCTTGGGTTCCACACGAATTTACTTTTGCTGTTAAACTTCTTTGATTTTCTTTAAAAAAAAAAGAAGAAAACAAACGGCGGGAACTTATGCAACAACCTAATACATTTATCTTAGTTTATTTTTAATTTTTAATTTTTAGTCAGTTCTTGTGCATGCCACTTTGGTACAGTGGTAACGTCACCAGCTTTGAATGTTTCGGTTTCGATTCTAGCTGATGGCGCTTACATACTTTTTTTTTTTACTTTTGAAATCACAACTCTATAATAATATATACAAAATCTGGACGAATTAAAATATCATATTTAAGCGTATTTTAAGACCGGGTCAAGCCCCCCCCCTCCCTCTAGTAGTCTTATATTCATCTAATCCGTTAATTTGAATGTATTTTATTTTGCTAATCGTTTTTTTTTTAGGTTTTTCATGAAAGTCAGGCCAGGGTGAACCATAGATTGGAGCTCAGACGAACACTTACCATGAAAATTGGAAACGGTTCATTTTACTGATGAATCTAAATTTAATCTTTTCGGATCAGACAAAAGACCACATGTCAGAAGAAAAAAATGGAGAAAAATTGTCCCTTAAGTGCGTTAAAAGTACAGTAAAATTTGGAGCAGGCAATATGGGGCATAATATCTTCAAAAGAAACTGGCCCCCTTGTGAGAATTCATGGAAAAGTTAATGCCCGAATGTACAGAGAATTGATTAGAGAACATGTGGTACTTAATCTTTCTAATTCTGATATCTTTATGCAAGACAACGCACCGTGCCATAAAGCGAAAATAGTTTTAGAAGAGCTAAATAGATCCAATATTTGCGTTATGGATTGGCCAGCTCAGAGCCCAGACCTGAATCCAATTGAAAATGTTTGGAAAATTATTGGTGATAAGATCACAGAAAAAAAAAACAATCATGTAGAGGCACACATATACGCACACACATACACATGCCTATACATACGTACACACACAAACACATGTAAAATACACATGAAGGAACATTCCAAAAGTCATACGTAAAACAACAGTCCAATTGATATGAAATTACAGACACTTGGATTTTTTTTTATGAAAACGTTTTTTTTTATCGGCAAAAATATTGGGTGGGTTTTTTTTTAAAGACACCAAAAATAAAACTAGTACATTTTTAGGTAAGGCAGATGTATCTTTTAATGGCTCGCCTTCTAAAAGTTGTACATATCATCGTCAAAGCATTCACTTATACTTACCATTAAAATGAATGCTTTGACGCTGATACTTACGACTTTTAGAAGGCGAACCATTAAAAGATACAATATTTTTGCTGATGAGGAGACTTTGTTTCAAAAAACTATATGATAAAATTATTGTCCAAGATTTATTGCCTTTCTCAATAAAAACATCGTTTCTGAAACGATCGTACAATTTATTGATTTGTTTATTCTTCCTTCTGAAACCGATTTTAAATTTTAAATTTTAATTTTTGATTATAAATTATCAATCATCTTACTCAATATATATATATATATATATATATATATATATATGTATATATATATATATATATATATATATATATATATATATATATATATATATATATATATATATATATATATAGGATACTGAATTATGAAATTCAATATCCTTTTCATTTTGAACCAATATATAATTTCCCTTACTCTATGATTTAAAAACTTTAAACATTTGTAATTATGGTTTTCTACGTTTATTGTATTTAGCAAATTAGGTATAAACCATTATATTATTTGCTAATATGTTTTCCTCTGAGGAGATGTGTAGACATCGAAAACCTATAGGTTAAGGAAATATACTTATTGAAATGTATTCTTTGTCTTGCATATAATAACGAGGCCGATAGCCATTAGACGCGTGCTCTCATGTAATGAGTGATGTATGATGCAGTTCTTCACACAGAAGAGGAGAGGTACATAATCTTCGAAGGGTTACACAATGTTCATTATAAGATGATAAACACAATTACCTTTCATTCGTGATGAAGGATGTGACACAAGACAACAGTTACAAAACATAATGGTGACTTCTTTATTCATCTGATCGGTCGGTCGATGACGTCAGGGATTCAACTGGTATGGCTACATTGGTTTACTCCTCTCCCCTCGCCTCCAAGGGGCTTTGACTCCAACTCCTCAACTTACCAACTGATTGCTGAACTCTCTGATTCTCAATTCTCTGACTCTCCTGACTGACTAAAATCCGAACCCATAGTATCCTATATGGAGAAATGTTCTTTGTTTATGACGTCAGAAGTGTATTTTCAAATGTGATTAATTAAACGTGGCTTTTCGTATGTTTGTCCAACACACTCTTGACAAACAAAAGAATCCTCAATTCTAATCTAACCTATTTTTAAACAATATAATTTAATTTGCATTGGTAATTCTTTTACTGACATATTTAATATTCATATTTCTAAAAGAACTAACAATAGACTTGATTTCTAACATTCCATTTCTTTACTTTGCCTACAGGGTTCGATTCTAGGCGTATCCTAATCTCATTTTTACTTATCTAATAGTCTTCTTGTTTACATGGAAAGGGAACAGCCCTTTTCCATGTAACACACATCGTAGCAAGATGTCTGTATTTACACGAAAAAAATTCAATATATATACATTATATATATATATATATATATATATATATATAATATATACACATTATATATATAATATATATATACATTATATATAATATATATATATATACATTATATATATAATATATATATATATATATATGCATTATATATATAATATATATATGCATTATATATATAATATAATATATATATACATTATATATATATACATTATATATAATATATATTATATATATACATTATATATAATATATATTATATATAATATATATATATATACATTATATATTATATATAATATATATAATATATATAATATATATATACATTATATATATATATATATATATATATATATATATATATATTCGTGCAAAATGGGTAACCGATCCCCAAAATATATAAACATTTTGAACCCACCTTTCCCTTTACTTAAGCAGTCACAAAAATTTAAGCAATCAACTTTTTTATTGAAAGTTTTAGTAATCGTTTATATATATATATATATATATATATATATATATATATATATATATATATATATATATATATATATATATATATATATATACTAGCGGGGTGGGGTCTTTACCTGGTCGTAAAATACGCTTAAATATGATATTTTAATTTGTCCAGATTTCGTATATATTGTTATAGATTTCAAAAGTAAAAAAAAAAACAAAAAAAAAAAAAACAAGTGAAGCATGCATGGTCCCTGGGACTGCACAGTGAACGAGGCATAAAAAAAAAATGACTAAGTTAACAATTTGCCCCTCGCCCGCTTTAGCCCCAAAAGTCACCAGGGGACGTCAAATTTTGGTGAAATGAAACAAACGGTGCAGTTTTTGGTGTTAACATATTTAGATTTGAGTTCAGCACCATGCAAAACTGCTAAATAGACATACACAGAAAATTTTGGACAAATATGGTAAAACAGTCCCAAAAATAGAGTGTTTTTATTAGCCTTAAAAGAGCCCCTGGGGCACACCCAAGAATTATCGCAAAAAATAGACAAACAATATTATATAGAAATCAGTTAGTTACAACTTTTCAGAATGTTTTATAAAAGTCCAAGGCATCAATTTTTTTAATAAGCACAAAAGTGTCAATTTAAGCCATTTTAAACAGAAAGGCACCCTAGTTTCCCCGGAAAATCCGTTCTGTTACTTTTTTATTCATATCATGTTTAATGTTTGTGCAAAATTTCAAAAGATTCCAAGGCGTAGTTATTGAGAAAAGTGTGGATAAACGGACGGACGAACGGACTAAGGTGAATTTACAGTTCCGCCCTCCTTTTGTCAGGAGACCAAAAATATTTGGGTGCCATCAGCTAGAATCGAAATCGAAAGCAAAACTGTAAAATTCAAAGCTGGTGACGTTACCACTGTACTAACATGACATGCATATGAACTGATCAAAAATTAAAAATTAAAAATGAACTAAAATTAATGTACAAAATGTATAAGGATTTTTTCAATTTTTACCCATTTTTTGACCCCTTAATTCGGTATATTATAATTTTGATTTACCAATTATCGTTGAAAATTTTAACCGTAGAATAGTGTTATAATCTTCAAAAAAGCCTGCAAATTTTCATGTAGTTTCGTCCCATAGAACCAAAGACACGAGCATTTCAATATTCAATTTGACGAGTATAGATATATCCATATATAGATATACCCCTTTTGGGGGCAATTTATGAGTTCGAAATCTCGGCAACTACTGATCAGAATTTAACAAATGAAGGCTCGTTGGAAAGCTAATTGCCTGAATTGTGTAGCGGGTTATGCGACATTTGTTCTTAAGGTTTCACATTACTGTTTCAAGAAACGGGGGATCACTTTTCTATATTCATTTCAGGTAAAATGAGCACCCACTTTTTGGCCACAATACTTCAATCATAGGCATTTTTTTTCCGAATTTTGCATTTTCTCATATGTTATATCTCCCCTCTTTGATTTTCATACATAATGTAAATTTCAAAGTGTATAAGGCTTATTTGATACTGGAGATATTCATAGTCATACTCTATTTCTAAAAGACGGGAGATATAACCTATGAGAAATATTTGGAATCAAGTCTCCCGTTGCTGTTATTTCAGATCATTTGAAACTATAACAGCAATTTTTAGTCTCCCCTCCGTTACAGTTGTTTGGGGGAAATATCAGATATTCTGTAATTCATATGCAAAACTAGGGAAACAAATAACTATGATTGAAACATTTTATAACTGTAAGAAAAATGTGCCCAAAATAGGCTCTGGGTGATGAATGATCCCCTTAATGTACGACTTTAAGGGCAAATGTCACATAGTCCCTACACAATTCTGGTCATTGCCTTTCAAACGAACCTTCATTTATTAAATTCTGATCAATAGTTGCTTATATTTGAAACTTATAAAATTGACAAAAAAGATGGTATCTCTCTCTCTCTCTCTCTTTATATATATATATATATATATATATATATATATATATATATATATATATATATATATATAAATATGTATGTATATATATATATATATAATACTTGTTTATTGTTATAAAAACATGTTTACATCCCGCTGCTACAAACAGCCATTTGTTTCAATCAAACAACAGATATCATCAGGCAGCGACTTGACTATTCAAATGTTCATTTAAATAGTCAAGTCGCTGCCTGTGATATCTGTTGTTTGATTGAAACAAATGGCTGTTTGTAGCAGCGGGATGTAAACATGTTTATATAACAATAAACAAGTATTATTAGCTCTTTTTATTGAGCACTATCTAACAACCTCGTTGAATTCACTAGTCTATTACTTTTGAATAACAAAAACCCGAGTATATATATATATATATATATATATATATATATATATATATATATATATATATATATATATATATATATACCAGCAAGTGGGACAACTTATATCTTAGATTGAAGAATGCAATAGGAGTTGTCTACCTTAAGTGAAAACAAATAGGAATTGAGAACTAAACTGACTTCACTGCATCCCGGGTAACGCTGAGCAGAAAATCATATTTTGCATTCAACAGGATATTTACTGGAATATCAAAGAGGGATAAGATTTCATTGCATATGGTTTCTTGCAATCAGTGGAGGAGCACGCATGCAATAATGGGAAAAAGGGGTCGCGGGTGGGCGTTGTCTACCGATCTAGACACAAGTCTACATGCGGGGTCCGTCGGTTGAGTATTGGGTGGAATTTCGATTAATAGTTTCCGGTGGCTTTTGATGCCTGTTTTTCCATTCTTGATGGTTTTGACTTGAATTTGTTTGGATTCGCGGAGAAATAGCGCCCCCTCCTAAAACAACCGACAGGATTTAAAGCGAAATGAAAAATTAGTCGAACATATTGAGACAACTGTGAAATTACATCGTGGGCTTGCTGATGATACATACATACATACATACATACATACATACATACATAATGATTGCAACGTCTTGTCAGACGAGTGCCACTCCCTTAGACACTTAAAGTCCATGAGCCCCAAAAATGACATCCACAGGACCATTTTAATAGACAAATGCCTGAGGGAGTATCTATACACAGATGATGTTACAGAGTCTAAGCTTTGTACGAAAGCTAAGTCTCTCTCTCGGTTCAAAATGTTGAGATCCAGCAACAAGCAAGAGCAAGATAGTCAGCAACAAGTTAAACTGCAATAAGAATAATGAGAAAAGGCACATCCTAGGTGCTAAGCCTCAAATAAATGAATTATTTATTGACATATCCACCATTTTTTAAATAACTTAAAACAACCTTTTGCCCCCCCCCCAGGGAAGTCAATTGTTTCATCTCAAAAAGGAGTTATGGCTCTAGCAATATCAACTATGATCTCCACAAGGCATCCTTTAAAGTAAATTGCTCTCCTCCCTTATAAACTTCTCTTTTTAATATTAACCAGAGATATTCAATGGGGTTAATGTCTGAAGAACACGGTGGTCAGGTCATATGAGTTTCTCCAAAGAATCCCATATATTCAAGAAAGGCTGCAGTCGCCCTAACAGAATGGGATGTTGCATTGTCATGCATAAAAAGCATCTGAAAGCGTTGTGACAATGGTAGGTCATCTAGCCATGGTGATTACTGGTAAGTTTTACACCCTCTGGAACTCGGAATGGTCTAACAAACTTATCCTTACTGATTCCCGCCCAAACATAATGATTCCAGCAACAATCCTTTACTTTTCGATAACCATTAATCGCCCCTTTTTTTGGCATTTTAAAAGACCTGCAATAAAGCGATGGACAGTATAAATTACTTGATAAAATGTCATAACTTCGTAAATATCGCATGGATTTGAATCAATTTTTGGGAAATACCTAACCTTGAAACAGTCATTTGATGATTTCATTTTGTTGTCACGTATATTTAGTAAAATATTGATATTTTACTAATCTGCAATAAATAATATATATATATATATATATATATATATATATATATATATATATATAGTCATCCACATACAGCACTGTTTCGCAGCTCATCAGTGCGGCTAGACAGGCAACTACCTAAGCTAGGATTGAAACCCGACCGTTTGTACGGCAGTCAAGGCTCCTAACCATTACGCTATTGGCGGCTGCTTGAACGAGTAGTGAGTTTAACGATGTTTTGATATCGTCTGAAATACCTCCGCTCGATTTGTTTACACAAAGAGCGTCGCTTATATGCTAATGGTATTCGTGTTTCACTTCTCAATATGCTCAACTCAAGGTGAGGAGCACTATAGTCATCCACATACGAATGTCTTTTCTCAGATTATATATATATATATATATATATATATATATATATATATATATATATATATATATATATATATAATCTGAGAAAAGACATTCGTTTTGAAAAATCCTCTCCCAGTTGTTCTAAAAATGCTAATCTGAACACGGTTTTATAAAATGTCCGTAAATTCTGTATTTTACTCCTCATACAAGCATGGACGCCTTACGAAGTACATTGGAGGAGGAGGAGGAGGAGGAACAACAACAACAACAACAACAACAACAACAATTATTATTTGAGCACTAGAAACGCTCAGATCCAAAACAACAGAAACAATAACGGCAACAATAAGAACAACTAATGAGACTATAGGCTCAGCAATATGAAAATTAACAGCGCATAAAAGAGCTGCTTACTCAAGTCATAAAATAAATTTAAAAAATAACACGTCCACCGATAATAATACCGCATTTTCACAATATTCAATATTCAATATGCGATTGACAATTTCTGCTATGGACCAGAAGAAGAGAAATCATTTTCAGCTTATTATCGAAGATACGAGGATTTCTTTGGTATCGGCTGCTAGTTATGGCATTAAGTGAAACTGCTATTCATTGTAGTTATAAATGGCCAAGAAAAGAAGTGAAAAAATGTTGGATATGTAAAAACAATATAAAAACAAACCGCGCACAATATTACAGCTTGCATGAAAATTCTCTCAAGTTGATCCGAAATGCGAAAATATTTCTTTAGAGAGAATGGAGTCCAAAATTAAGTCCCGCGTGACGATGCATTAATCCGATTGGAAAGCTTTCAAAACAGCTGAAAGAATGAAAATTGTTTTTTTTTTCTTCGGAAATTGCAGTAGCCCAAAGAGAAGTCGATCTGCAATCAACTTACGGTTTTATTTTTTCCCCTTATAAGCTCTACTCTCTATTGCGTATTGAGCTTTTTTATTCGATTGGGACCAGAAAAATTTTCGTTTGCTATTACGAGACAGCTGAGAACAACAAGTTTGGGATTTTATTTAGCCACGTAAAACTCCAGAGTTATTTTTCGCCGAGACAGTGGAACTTCTAACAGAATTATTTCGCTCGAATGTCTGTTTATTCCATAAGCTTTGGAATGTCTGAATTTGCAGAAAAAACGACGAAGATGATTGCGCAACTTACGCAGCCATGGTAAATAAACATTGGAGCCGAATTCAAAATTTCAGACCTCAATGCAGACAATTTTAAATGTCTAGTATTTGCGTAAGGACTGACTTCAGGTCGGGATGCGGAAATTAGAAGGCGAGTCCAAACAACTGCAAAACTATTTATCTAAGCTAGACATAAAAATCACACACACACACACACACACACACACACACACACACACACACACACACACACACACACACACACACACACACACACATAATTGACGAAACACAAGTTAGGGAAAAAGGGCACACATATCGGCGCACAGTTAAGAAAGAATTTACAGAAAGAAAATATTACATTTGAATTTAACGATAAAGTTAAGCAATGTAGAGTAGAAATTTTGTGAACTTAGTCACTGCGAGAGGTATGTGAAGCTTCCACCGAGTGCATCACGATGGGTCCAGAGCAGGCAATTAATCGATTTGATTGAAAAATGGGATATTTCATCGATTTTGATGACAATAAAAAATATAGGAGTGTAAAAGATTTGTTGATTATTATTCAATCCCGGGCAACGTCGATTGACTCTGCTAGCAATAGTATAAGAAGATGTAATACATTGTGTATAGACTAGCGGGGGGGCGTAAAATACGCTTAAATATGATATTTTTGTTTGTCCAGATTTCGTATATATTATTATTATTATTATTATTATTATTATTATTATTATTATAGATTCGTGATTTCAAAAGGATAAAAGAAAGTATCTGGGTGCCATCAGCTAGAATCCAAACCGAAACTGTAGCCTTCAAAGCTTGTGACGTTACCAATGTACCAACGTGATACGCATACGAACAGATTAAAAATTAAAAATTAAAAATAAACTAAGACGAGTATACAAAATTTTTAACGATGTTTTTTTTCAATTTTAACCCGTTTTTCCCCCTTAAAACTATTTTAACCAGCTAAAGATCCATACGAGATCGGCCCATAAAAACTCAAATCATTTGAGGCTCCTAGCGCCGCTCCGCAACTATTAGTTTCGGAGGAGATAGAGTTTGAATATATGGAGACAGACAGACAGACAGACAGACGGACATATAGTCGTTTATATATTAATTTTCAAGTATTTACTTCAAACGTGCTCAATATGTATACGGAGCTAAAACGTGAAGGCTTCTATATATTGCTTAGAAAAGTATTTCGTTAAATAGTAAATCGTTAGAATTTCGTGTTAGGAAAAACAGATCTACAATGGAACTTTGAGAAACGTATTTATAAATTAAAACGTGACGTTCAAAAGTCACTCTTTAAAATAGAAGTACACAAACAACCATTCTAAATTGAAATTATAGCTTTTAATGGACTCTGACGATGAACATGTCTATTTAAAGTTTTTTTTTTTTTATTCTTGTGTGTCGACCGAAGAAGTCAGAAAGAAAAAAAAAAGAAAAAAGAGCGTTGATTGATTTGTTTGTTTATTTAATTTGCGGCCATCAAACGGAATTGTTTCGTATCGTTCCAGGTATTCATTTAGGATAGCCGACCATTAAATAATGAATTTGAGGAATGCAGGAAGATTTCCGATGTTAGTTGCTCGGTTGTTTGGCATTCAATAAGTTTCCAGTCTTTTTTGTACAGACATTTAAAATTGTCATAGACTTTTGAAAATTCAGTATGTTATTGCTATAGTATAGCCTATACATCTTATGAGATAGCTGATCATTTTTTATGAGTTCAGGTTCAAATGAACAGCTATAGCAGGAATTGGAATAAAAAACACCGATTGTCCCAACTGGTGAGTTTGAAAAATGCAATCTAGTCGTAAGGACACTTTAGAAGAACGATATGCAATAAAATTCTCTTGTAAACTTGAAAAAATGCATCAGAAACGTTATAAATGCTTCAGACTGATTTTGGACCATCTTGCAGGAATCTAGCATCATTTTTTGAGTGGCATAAGAGATTCAAGGAAGACGGGGACTCTGTAAGGGATGATGAGAGGTGTGGGAGGACTAAGAAAGTCAGAACACTAAATTTGATTGGCCAAATACAGAATCTTATGGATAAGGATCGTCGTATGTCTATAGAGAAAATATGTGCACAATTTGATGTCAGTGTGGGAACTATACACACAGCTATTTACAAGGGACTTAAAATGCGGAAGATTTGCACAAAATTTAACCCAAGGGTGCTCAGAGAACTCTATCCTTGTCCCAGACTATTTGACCAAAACGGACATCAAGACATTTACACATTCTTCCTACAGTCCAGGCCTTGCTCCCTGTGATTTTTGGATATTCCCTAAGCTCAAGGAAAACTATAGAGGCTGTCGTTATGAGATAATTGAGGAGATGAAGGAAGCTGTGACAAGAGTCATTCAGATGAAAGAGGCTGTGATGAAGGTCATTGAAACGCTCACACAAGAGGACTTCCGTGGAGCCTTCCAGAAGTTGTTTGAACGGTACAATACGTGCATTGCAGCCAGAGGAGATTACTTCAAATGAGACTAGAGTTTCATGTGTGTACGATCAATAAAAGTGCCTATACGAAAAAAAAAGTCTCGAAATTTATTGAAGACGTCTCGTATTTTGTCAATAAATAGTTTCTCTTGAACCCATATATTTTCTAACATACAACCAACAAACAAAATATATACGGAGGTTGTTCCAAACGTAAAATCTCCTATTTTCTCTAACTCAAAAACTTGAAGAGTTACGAAGATAGGAGTAGTACCATTAAAACGAACGACGTTTTGTGCTTCAACAGAGTCACCACCTATCAGGACCCAAAGGCTACTTGAGACTAAGGGTTAATGAGTGTACTGTGGTCACTATGACAACAATGTCGTCATCGCTCCTTGAAATTGGGTATAATTTGATTATTTTAGAGGGCGGTTAAACAAGAACTTCTTTGCATTAAACTTGAATACGATCATGCTGTGATCAACTAGAACGCAGGCCAGGGGAACAAAGTTCCACAGGAGCCACCACCACTCTCAATCCACTTTTGACAGTGATGAACGATGGCTGTGCACAGGCGTCCGGAGCTAGCTTTGTCACAAAATGATCGGCTCAAAAGTAACGGCCTTTTTAACTCAAAATGTTGAAGAGTTACGAAGTAGTGAGTTGTGCCATTAAAACGAGCGACCTTTTCTGCCCCAGAATTCTTTTTTCTGCACCATTCCCGATGCACTTTTTTAACACACCTCTGCTTCTGACGCACGTTCATGAAAGGAGTGGATTTCTTATCACACCGTCAATATCTGCAATAGAGAGACGAAACTTTCAGATCATGAATGATATGAGTTCAGTCATCATAACAATGTAATTTGCAATACTCTCACGTAGATTCGGGGCGGAATTAAAAATAGGAGACATTACTTTTGGAACGCCCTCATATTAGAAACCTGCAGACCAAAACAAGAAAGTCATCAGCAAATTAATTTCATGAATACGAAAAATGAAAAGATACTAAATTGCTTACATTATTGACACTTATTATTATACTTACATTTATTATTGTCTTATTTATATATGAATACTACGCGATTCTTGCCAAAATTATCTATAAATATCTAAGGAACAAAAAGGAAGAAAAGTAGGTGAAAAAAACCTTAACGTCTTAGCTGATGCGTCCATCATAAAACCGGAAGTCGCAAGCATTAGACTTAAGAGTAGTCAATCAAACGGAAACGATGACTTGCGAAAATGTCGACGAAAAAGCAACCCTTCCTTGTAGAAAACTGCCCAGTTGAGGGTGAAGGAATTAATGTTTTTGGTCAATTATCGATATTTGTAGTCTAAGAGCTTTAAAACGATACCGATTTTGTCAGGTTCGACGCATCTGGCGAAAGTTTTGCTAGACATACAAACACACATGCACGCACACATACATTTTTCATTTTATATATTAGACTAGCGGAGGTACCTGGCGTTGCTCGAGTGTTTGGCTGATATAGTAAGGACACCCGGGGTGGGAGTTAAAGAAACATTAGCGGATGTGGTGTAGTAAGAAACCCCGAAAATAAAGTGGTAGTAGAATGGGGTCGATCAAAACAACATTAGGAAAAGGTGTCAAAAAATGTGTTAGTGGGCAGGCAGGCTCGAACCCATAACATGAAGGAGAAAAAAAGGTAAAAAAAAAAGTGACGTCTTAGCCGATGTCTCCATCGCCCGACTGGAAGTGGGAAGCATTGAAATTAAGCGTAGTCAATCGAAAACAAGACGACGACTTGCTAAAATAGCGGCGTAAAAATCAACTCAACCTTGTACAAAACAGCCAAGGGTGAAGGAATTAATGTTTTGGGTCAATTTTTCGATATTTGTCGTTCGAAGGATAGAGTTTTAAAATGATACTGGGTTCCTCAGATTCCGTCGACTCTGTTGAAAATTTTTGCGAGACACACACACACACACACACACACACACACACACACACACACACACACACACACATTTTTCCTTTTAAACATTAGACTAGCGGGGATGCCCGGCGCTGCCCGGGAGTTGTTGGAAACTAAAGAATAAGCGAAGTAATAACTGTTTAAATATTATAATATAAAAAAGATGTCAAACTTCTTAAAAATGGGGGGAATAACAGCGAACATGATGAAAAAAAAACCCCAAAGTGTAAGCGATTAATTTTAAAATTAAAAAAACATCGGAAAATAACAACAAAAAAACAGCGAACGTGATGAAAAAAACCCAAAGTGTAAGCGATTGATTTTAAAATTTAAAAAAATCGGAAAATAACAACAACAAAAACAAAAAAAAACAGCGAACGTGATGAAAAAAACCCAAAGTGTAAGCGATTGATTTTAAAATTAAAAAAAAATCGGAAAATAACAACAACAAAAAAACAGCGAACGTGATGAAAAAAACCTGTTTCAATATTAAAACATTAAAAAAACAACAACAAAAATCTTCCATCACCGTTCGAACTTGCAGCCTTAAGATAAAGACGCCGTTTTTTAACCCACTGAGCTAAGAGCGCGTCAGCGAAATTGAGTCGTTTTTTTTAATATCTAAACTAAAATTAGACCGTTTTTTGCGCATGCATATATGGCTATTTTGTCATGAAGGAATGATTTTCTTGCCACATTTTTCCTTTTATATATATAGACTAGTGGGGGTACCCGGCGTTGCCCGGATGTTTGTAGGTGTGTGCGGTGTTAAATAAAAAAGAACCCGGGGTGGGGAGGGTAGGATCGAACCCGAAGCTCTGAGGCGAAGTTTGAAAATAAAATCGGCCAGCCAGAATGAGTTACTGAAAGATGTTTGACTTTATTTAAGTAAGAATCAAATTGACAGGTGCGCGGCCGGAAGTCGTCGAGCGTTGTTATAAGCGAAGTAAAAAAAGAAAACAACGTTAAAACTTAAGCGGGGAAAAAAACTAACGTAAGGAAAACGAACGATGAAAACAGAACGAACACGTGAAAAATGGCTTCAATAAGCCTGTTTCGATATTAAAATTTAAAAAATCGGGGCGTACCCGGATGTTTTTGGGTATCGCTAATAATAAGCGAAGTAAAAAAAAAGCAGGAAAACGAAACACTGGCTCAATATTTAAATTTAAAAAATCGAAAAAAAAACCCATCTCACACCACGATTCGAACCCAAAACGTTTCGATAATGAACCAAGGACTTAACCAACTGAGCTAAAGCGACGTAGATGAAATTTGTTCGGTTTTTCAACTATTTAAAGTAAATCAGGTCACGACGTCATCTGACGCATGCGTAGAATCGGTCATTGTCACGAGAAGACCGTTTTTGTTACTCCCCCCTGTCGAAAATTGTCGATTTCGGGGTGAAAAAGTTAACGTTTTTGGCCAATTTTTCGATATTTCCTGAGAAAAGGATGGAGCTTCGATGTGATACCGAGTTTGTGAATTTTCGTCGCGTCTGTCAAAAGTTTTTAGCAGACATCCAAACATACACACAAACATACATACATACATACATTTTCGCTTTTATATATATATAGATAAGAAAATATAAAGGTACATGAAAACAAATGTCTTAAGGTTTGAGTTTGGCTATACATGGGAGTGGACAGTATTGGAATAAAATAATCACAGAATACTTATATCTCAGGAAAGGTATAATCCGATTGAGATGAAAGATCAACAGAAATAAAATATTCAAGAGAAATCATAGTCCAATTCTCAGAATTTTAACAGTTCCTTGATATTCGCGGTAACACGTCCATTTCTCGCTTTGCAATAAACATGGTTCTTTGAGCTGTCTGTCCTTTTTTGCTGCATCGATAAATACATATAGGCATGTTCGCTTCTTATCCCATGCAGTTATCTCCAAATTGAGTTAATTACGGCTCGTGGCGAATTTAACAATTTGTTCACCACGGATTCTGTGAGGGTTTCATTTTGCGCAATAACTTTGTTTCAAATTTTCGTTTAAAACAACACGTACCATCAAAGATTCGTTATGACAAAATTTTTCACGGATGTTTTGAGTAATGCATATGGTTCTGCATTTTGTGAGCACCTTATAAATAACCATACGTGTGCCACAAATTTCAGTGATGACATGTTTACGATCTTGAGTAAGTCGCACTCGCCCTTTCATCTAAAAATTCTAGAAACTATTGGAACCTTCTCTTTGCAAGCGAAAAGAAAATCTCTGAAGACTAAATTTGATTTCAATGTAATTTTTGCCCGCTTGTTATTTTTTATTAAAAAAATTTTCTTTTTCTCCCCCGCCATATTCATGCTAATTTTTTAAATCGCAATTTTCCTCGATTTAGCTCTATTGAGCGAGTAACGAAACCTGGTTAGCTAACCTTTATTTCCATTTTTTATTTTTTTAATCATCATGTCAATCGGTCTATATATATACATATATATATATATAAATATATATATATATATAAATAAATATATATATATATATATATATATATATAATTTTTATTTTCTTTATGTATAAATATAGTCACATCTTGCTACGATGTGCAAACCGTTTCGATCATTATTGATCTCATCAGGAGAGAAAAAAGATTTGAAAATCAAAAAAGTTGAAAAGGAGGAAATACTTTGCCATATCTAATGTGTAGCATGGTTTAAAGACTATATTTATACATAAGGAAAATAAAAATTATAAATTTATTCTGTTTGATTGAGCACTATCAACGACTGTTATTGGAATTCAATGATTCTAATCTCTTGAATATTTTCAGGCTGGAATATATATATATATATATATATATGTGATATATATTATATATATATTATATATATATGTTATATATATTATATATATATTATATATATATATGTTATATATATTATATATATATTATGTATATATATTATATATTATATATATATTATATATTATATATATATTATATATATATTACATATATATATTATATATTATATATGTATATATATATTTATATACATATGTATGTATATATATATGTATATAAATATGTATATATGTATATATATGTATGTATATGTATGTATATATATGTATGTATATATATATGTATGTATATATATGTATGTATATATATGCATATATATATGTATATATATGTATATATATGTATTGTGGTCAGGTCATGTCATATGCTACTGGTACCATGTAACCCAGTACTACCTGCCTCATGGTCGGGTCACCGGCGACTAAACTGGTTCCCCCACCAGACTTGTTTGGTGAGGAGGGCGGCAAGTCTCACTGAAGGATTAAAAACAAGACCTTCCAAAGGGCGAATGAACTCTTTTTCTGGGTCAACGGCCAACTAGCACCGTGTATATTTGTCTGTGTATACGTGTATTGGGGTAGAAAGGGCTCCCGTAAGCCGTGGTGAAGGCAACCTTTCTAGGAGAAGCAAATCTCTGATTTAAAAAACCATAAAGCAGAAGTCCAGTTGTGGAACCCAAGTAGATTATGTTTTGTTTAATATATTTGTTGTCAGACAGATTAGGAGTAGTATTGGTATGTAATAGGTTTGGTTGTATTTGATTGGTAGATTAGTTAATGGGGTGCAGTTATTGATTAACTGTGTGGTCGAGTTAGAATGTGAAAAGGGATTTGTATGGCTGCTATTAACATAATTTATATATGGGGTTTGTGACACTGTGCAGCTATAAATCACATTTTCTATCTTGCAGGTACCTTGTAGAGGACATTTTTTTCTTCTACAGTTACAGTTGTTATAGTTTCTATACTTGCATTTGGTATCTTACTAATTTTTTTTATTGTTAAACCGATTTTTAATTTTAATTATGAATTATCAATCATCTTACTCAATATAAAAATAGCTCTTATATATCTATATTACAACGAGCACTGTTTTCTCTATTTTATTTTAATTGTATTAATGAATTTACTAATACATTAAAATATACTCTGCTCTTCAGACTGTTGTTCTAATCCCCTTAAAATATATATGCATATATATACATATATATTATTTATACACATATATGTATATATATATCTATATATATGTATATGTATATATATGTATATATATGTGTATATATATATGTGTATGTCTATATGTATATATATGTATATATATGAATATATATATATATCTATGAATACATATATATATCTATGAATGTATATATATATATATATATCTATGAATACATATATATGTATATATATGTAAATATATGTATATATATATGTATATATATGTAAATATATATGTATATATATATGTACGTATTGTAAGGTCATGTCATGTCATATGCTACTGGTACCATGTAACCCAGTACTACCTGCCTCATGGTCGGGTCATCGGCGACTAAACTGGTTCCCCCACCAGACTTGTTTGGTGAGGAGGGCGGCTAGTCTCCCTGAAGGATTAAAAACAAGACCTTCCAAAGGGCGAATGAACTCTTTTTCTGGGTCAACGGCCAACTAGCACCGTGTATATTTGTGTGTGTGTATATGTGTGTTGGGGTGGAGAGGGATCCCGTAAGCCGTGGTGAAGGCAACCTTTCTAGGAGAAGCAAATCTCTGATTTAAAAAACCATAAAGCGGAAGACCATTACCCGCATTAAGCTGGTTTGCAGTTTAATTTGTTGCTGGCTATCTTGCTCTTGCTTGTTGCTGGATCTCAACATTTTGAACCGAGAGAGAGACTTAGCTGTTGTATAAAGCTAAGACTATAACATCATATTTGTATAGATACTCCCTCAGCCATTTGGGCTCATGGATTTTAAATGTCTGAGGGAGATGCACTCGTCTGAAAAGACGTTGCAATCATCATATATATGTATATATATTTGTATATATATACACAAACATTTATATATATATACATATATATATATACGTATATATATATATATATATATATATACACCATAGTTAAGTCAGCAATGGGAGATGACATATTGTTTTTCTGTCCTTGTTATTTCTCGAACCCACTTAACTGGAGATCAACCTATCTTCGTACTATTGCTCTATCCGAAAAAAACAATTTCCATAATTTCATCTGTGTTGAAATTTTTTCAACCGGATTAATTATATTCAACTGGATTTAAATTTGGATTTGATTTTGTCTAAATAATTTTTTTCCTCCTTCGGATTACCTTTGAAAGAATCTTCATGCAGACTGCAATGTTATACCCGGCTTGTTTTTAGTTTTTACATTTCCTGCATCTTTCACTCGCTATTTTTACAGGACATGTGCATCTTAGCAATTTATGACTACAATAAATTGCGGTTTCATTTAATGCCATAACCAGCGAACTCTAGAATTGCTACAAATATAATTTGCTGATTTCTTTCTGTCCTCTGATGAGAAGATTAGCAAGAATAGCATTCCTTGAAACTCCATGGAATAAGGACTTTGTAAATAGTTTTTTTGAGTATTCACTTGAACAATAAATTTCGATTGTAAAGTTCAACTTACATCTTTAATTTTCTTTCTCTTATAATAAGCTCTACTCTCTATTGTGTATTGAGCTTTTTTTATTTGGTTGGGATCAAAATATCTATATATAAATACATTAATGGAGTTTTCTATTGCTCATATCAGGTAAACACTGCATCTTTTTTTTAATTTACTTATATATATATAATTGACCGACTTTAATTCAACTGAATGTGCTCAATGATAAGAAACGAGTTTCTTAAAGGTGCTGACATAATTATGTACTATGATAATTATTAAATATCTACAGATACTAGTGTTTCATCTTTTCCGGAATCATCAGTGCAGGGTGTCACGAGTAACACCAGTCGATAGATTCGAAACCGGCGACAAGAACCTAATTCATTCGGCCACCGTGCTGTTGAATTTGAAACGTTTATTTTTTAAATGCTTTATATATATATATATATATATATATATATATATATATATATATATATATATATATATATATATATATATAGTCTTAGAGGTTTTTAACGTTTAAAACTATAAAAAAAAATAATTTTAATTTTTATCATTCGTTATTTAGTCAGTAAATCATTTAATAACCTGCAATTAATGTACCAACTTGATCTCTCGAACTATAGCACTAATGTAATTTAAGGGAGCATCAGTTGTTTAGCATGAAACACTCTTTCGGGGATTTAAAAACAAAACAGTATATTAAATCATGATTCCCCAGCAGTATTGATCAAACACCACCTTAATTTTAAGAAGAAGACATGTTACAAATATATATATATATATATATATATATATATATATATATATATACTTAAAACACTTTTAATTGTGATTTTCCATGTCTCACTGACTTTAGCAAATAACCATTATAATTATTCGCTTATATTTTCTCCTCTGAAGAGATGGTAGACATCGAAATCCTATAGGATAAGGAGTTATAAGATTTTAAATGTATTCTTTGTCTTACATAGAATAATAATAAAAAATCTTTTGATTTGAAATTTAAACATTTCACGTCATATTTTTTAAAATTTATTGATCAAAAAACTTAAAGAGGCAGCACATAACAACATCATTAGTCACCTCAGCATAGATTAGTTGCATTTGGACGTCTCTAATTACAAAATCACAGAAAAAGAAAACATGATATATGTCCATCGCAAGGGAGGAAACTTCACAATTACAAAAAATATGTTTTCTTAGAGTTGCTCCTCTTACATCTTGTGTTTTTTAAGGGTTATAGTTCGTCAGAGCACCTACCATTAAAATACTTGTAAAACAGATTGCAATACTTCGTCGTCGATAGGGCAGCGAATCCTAGCTTACAGCGCGGCACCTATTAAGTTGGCAACTCTCTTTTGAGCCCTGTCTAAGAGTGAGAGACTAGTCGTAGATGCACCAGCCCAAATGTGACAACAATACTCCATACATGGGCGATCGGTAGCCTTGTAGAGGTACAGGATACTCCCAGGCGTATAAAATTTTCTAGTAAGGTATAGTGAGCCTACCTTCTTCGCAGCATCCTTCGAAATACCCCTCAATGTATTTGTTCCAACTCATGTTTCCTGTGAATGTTAAGTCGCGGAGTTTGAACGAAGTACTTTCAGGTAATGTATCATTAGCCATGACTATTGCTGGTTAAGAAGGTTGCTTTTAATTGTTTAAGGGAAGAAATTAAATCTTGGCGCTCCTCCATACAAATCGCAAATTCACAAATCACATTTCACACGATTTGCGCTTCTAAGCCATCGGAAATTTAACGACAAATCTCTGGTTATGTCGTTGTTTATGTAAAAACAGGAAACGGTAACTGTAAAAATTCCGAACGCCTGAAATGAAAACGCACGTGCGAGATAGGCGTGTCTATTGATGGCAATTAAGTTATATACAGACACACACGCAGACACACACACACAGACATCCAGCTTTATATTATATATATATATGTGTGTGTGTGTGTGTGTGTGTGTGTGTGTGTGTGTGTGTGCGTGTGCGTGTGTGTGTGTGTGTGTGTGTGTGTGTGTGTGTATGTGTGGTCACGAATAGGCTCCTATATGGTTGACTATTTTAAAAAACGGATTACATATAATGATAGAAGATGTATCGAGACAAAAGAATGGTTGTGTTTGATCTGGCAGAACGGTGGTTCATTAAAATTGTGGGGTCTGCGTTCGTGCCTGGTCTACAAAGTATGTAAATAAAAAATTAAAAAAAAAAAACGTTTACAAGTGTTTTTGATATAGATGCACATAAGAATACTTTGATAAGTATTTTTTAACTTAAATAGGGATGGTATAATAAAATTGTGGGGTCTTCGTTCGCGCCTGGCCTCCATAGAATGGAAATAAGCACAAACTTTAATAAAGACTTTTCATATCTATCTGCGTAGGTATACTTTGATAATTATGTTTCAGTTTGAAGAAATATGGTATAATAAAATTATGGGGTGTTCGTTCGCACCTGACCTTCATAGAATGGAAATATGTCACAAAGTTTAACAATGTTTTATAATATAGATCCACAGAATATTGTGATACGTGTTTCAGTGTGAACAGGTATGGTATATGGGGGTTATCTATTTTATTTTTACTTTCATCATATTTTGCTTTGGTTTTGATACCCCCAAATTCAACCCAAATTTACAACCCTTCCTTTTCATAACCTATCATACTTTCATAAATCAGAGTCCATTTTCTGTATGCTGTTTTTGAACCCAGTCACCGACGAGTACTTTTGCTAGTATATATATACTGTAGACGAGAAATAGCAAACAACTGTGTTCACAAAATAAAACTTACTCTAGGATAGCGATACAAAATAGCTTTAAAACTAACAATAACAATAGAAAACAAACAAATAAATAAATTAAATAAACATGAATATACATAAACGATCACACACACACACATATATATATATATGTGTGTGTGTGTGTGCATGTGTGTGTATATATATAAAAAAAAGGAGGGAAAAGATCTACCTTAAACCACTAACCTAGTTCTAAAACAGATCCTTTGTTCGATAAAATGCATGCCCATTGGCTGATAGGAGGGGGCGCGGTGGATGCTAGAAAGCTGATTGGCTAACTAGAAATCCTTAACATATATAAAAACAAGAAGCAACCACAAAATTCGCGCATAAGCCTGGCGAATCCTACAGTGGATGAAACGCAGAATATTCAGTGTAACTTAATCGCCATATATATTTTATAAATTACTATATATATATATATATATATATATATATATATATATATATATATATATATATATAATATGTGCAGTTCAGCCCGGCTTTGCTTGGGCCTTATATACTATTCATAAATTGCCCTAGGTGTGGATACCCTTTATGTAAAATTTCAAATGTTTAGACTAGAAATTGTCTGAGTAATTTGGTAGAGACCGAAGAGGTATTTTTTTATGCCAATTTTGACTCCTTATTATTTATTGTTTTTGTCTTAAAAAAATAAAACGTTTGACCAATGTCCAAGTTACCTACATCTAAAATGTCAAGTGTTTAGATCCAAACTTGTCGGAGGAGTTTGGTAGAGTCTGCAAAGGTGAACTCTTTCAGCTTTGACCTTTTGGCAGCGAAATTTTCGCCCCAAAACTGATTAAAATGCTTGCCACATGTCTGAATACCCGTTATGTAAAAAAAATCATATGTTTAGACTCAAAATAGTTTGCTAGAGACCGCAAAAAATATAGCATAGAGAGTTAGGAGAATAGAGTAAATTCAATTCTATAAGAAGAGACTCATCGGGATAACATAAAGCTCAACAAATTTCATTGGAGCTTATATATGAAAACAATAAGAATAGAAAATGAAGTTACAAAAACTATACATTGGTGAGTATAGAATGGTTCATTTATTTAACAAAAGTATACAAGATCAAAGTGTAGTAATTGTTCTTCAGATGCTACATTTCAATTTCTGGTTCTCTGTCAGTGGAGGAGAAATCCTTCACGACTGAAACAATTTTTATTTTTGTTCCTTTTCTCCACGTTAAAAAAACGACCCTGGTGTCTAACTCTGTCCCGTGGGGAGGCATTGCAAATAGGAACAAAGGTCTACAAACTTTTAGTTAGGGGATAGAGGAGTGTTTCCTATATATATATATATATATATATATATATATATATATATATATATATATATATATATATATATATATATAACTACTTAATTCACTCACATAGAATTAATATACGAAAGTATAGATTTATGCGTAAACTTTAAGCATTTACTTCAAAAGTGCTCAAAACGTAGGCAGAGCTAGTTATTAATTTATAAAATATATATGGCGATTAAGCTACACTAAATATTCCGCGTTTCATATATATATATATATATACCACCTTTTTTGGCAATTTTATAAGTTTCTTAATCTCAGCAACCACGGATTAGAATTTAACAAACGAAGGCTCGTTGAAAAGGTAATAACATGAATTGTGTAGTCGTCATACGGAATTTGCCATTACTGTCGCACATTAAGGGGATCATCAACCACCCAGAACCTATTTTTGGCATTTTTTTACGGCCATAAAATTTTTCAATCATAGTCATTTGTTTTCCTAGTTTTGCATATGAATTACAAAATATCTGATATTCTTCAAAATCTCTGGCTTTGATGAAGGGAAGACTAAAACTTGCGTCTATGGTTTCAAATGATCTGAAATAACAGAAAGGGGAGACTTGATTCCAGATATTTCTCATATGTTATATGCCCCCCTCTTTGGTTTTCATACATAAAATAAATTTCACAGTGTATAAGGATTATTTGATACTGGAGATATTCATAATCGTACTCTATTTTCAAAAGAGGGGAGATATAACATGTGAGAAATATTTGGAATCAAGTCTCCTTTTGCTGTTATTTCAGATCATTTGAAACCCTAGCAGCACGTTTACGACCGTTATTACTGACAGAACGAAGTAAATAAAGGGTTTTGTTCAAAATTGCGTGCAGATTCTCGAGTTCGACAGAAACATTCCTGAATTCGACAGAAGCATTCCCGAGTTCGACAAGATACACTTGAAGAAGATCGAAGATTACGTCGGCCGAGACGTTATGAAAAAGAAACACAAGAGTAGATCAGTAGTCATAAGAATCTAAATAATACAAATAGCTAGTTTTTATATATTCTATTCCTGTTATTTTCATGGTAAATGCTCGACTGAGCTCCAATCTTTGCTCCCAGTAAAATATTCACAGTTCAAACTCGTCTACCTACAACCATTGTAAAGACGTTTCCATTCTTCCACGGTATGTACGCAACCAATTACAACATGATCATTTTCAATTCCAATGTTTTGTTTTTGTTTTGTTTAGCCATGCCAGTAATCAGTTTCACTTATCGTTTCCAATCAAAGTTCATCATTCCCAACTGCCAATCACACTAACCTTTATTCTGAACTGGCATTTGGGTTTTGAGAAATGATGACTTACTAATTAAAAGTAAAAGGATAACAAAATATATATAATATTTCGCAGTAATACCTCATTATCAAGTTGGTGAAGATAAGATCTTATTTTCGATATATGCGCTGGTCTCTCTGTCCCTCTGACTCTCTCTCTCTCTCTCTCTCTCTCTCTCTCTCTCTCTCTTTCTCTCTTTCATAAACGACGAAACAAATGTCTGTGGATAATTGAATGTTAAAATATATGTATATGTCGCTCCCAATCTAGGAACATGACATTGATGAAGGGAAAAATGTTTTTTTTAACTTGAATTAAGGTAAAATTCGTTCAAAAGTATCTAACAAACAAACAAACAAACAAACAAACAAACAAACAAAAAACAATTAAATGACATCTATATTTGGATTTTGAGAAATGATGAATTGTTAAGAAAAAACGATAACAAAAAATATATATATTTTTAAACAATATTTCGCAGTAATACCTCATTATCAAATTAGTGAAGATAAAATCTTATTTTCAATACATGTGCTGGTCTTTTTCTTTCTGTCGGTCTGTCTGTCTGTCTGTCTGTCTGTCTCTCTCTCTCTCTCTCTCTCTCTCTCTCTTTCTCTCTTTCGTAAACGACGAAACACATGTCCGTGGATAATTTAATGTTAAGATATATATATATATATATATATATATATATATATGTGTGTGTGTCGCTCTCCATCTCAGAACATAACATTGATAAAAGGAAAAATGTTTTTTGAACTTGTATTAAGGTAAAATGCTCTTTCCTATGAATAATTGAATTCTTCAAATGTATCTAAAAGCAAACAAACAAACAAACAAACAAACAAACGAACAAACAAACAAACAACAAATAAATGACATCTATATTTGGATTTTGAGAAATGATGATTTACTAATAAAAATAAACGATAACAAAAACGTATTATATATCTATATATATTTTTAAACAATATTTCGCCGTAATACCTCATTATCAAATCGTGAAGATAAAATCTTATTTTCAATATATATACTGGTTTTTCTTTCTCCTGTCTGTCTCTTTCTCTTTCTCTTTCTCTCTTTCATAAACGACGTAAAGGGGAAAATATTTTTTGGACTTGCATTAAGGTAAAATGCTCTTTCATATAAATAATTAAATTCTTTCAAAGGTATCTAAAAACAAACAACAAAAAAACAAACAAACTCTGTTCCGTTTGCCTGCTTCCCACCGGACTACAACTTGGATGTCTTCAAGTCCAACGTAAACAAATTCCTAATGGACCGCCCCCTTAAGTAAACACTTCATCAAATCTCCACACTAACGTAATGTACTTGCAATAACCCTTACCCCTGAGTGGTTTCCGGGCCTTGATAAGTGGTGAACACTGTGTAAAAATAAAAAAAATAAAAAAAAATAAATTACATCTATATTTGGGTTTTGAGAAATGATGACTTACTAATTAATAACAAAATGATAACAAAGGCGTATTAAATAAATTCGTATTCCTGTCTGTCTGTTTGTTTGTTTGTTCACAATTTGATTAATATATACAAAACGTATCTTACTTTAATATTTCATTTATTTCTATATATAGTATGAGACTTGGAAAAATATACAATTAAGAGATCACCTTATTTGCATGACATTAAGAAAAATTGATTTTACTAAATAGCGGTATCTTAGTTAATGTTTTTAGCGATAGAATTATTTTAAGTATTCTATTTAAAATAGTTATTTAATAAATTTTAAACAACAATTATATTGATAATATATTTAATTTAATTTATTTTGGAATTAATATTTCCAACAGCGACCTTTTTCTTAAATTTATTTTTAGAGTTATTTGCCCCTAGATGGTATCCATAAAAAAAACAACGTTTACCAAATATCATTTGATAATTTCATTATGTTTCTAGCTGGAAAAATAATTCCGTGTAGATAGAAAAAATGTTTGACTTTGTTTTTTTTAAATATTTAAAAAAAAAAACACTTACGAAAAAAACTGAAAAGATTTCATTTGTTTGTTTCATTTTATTCCTTACGGCAATACAGAAATCGGTAAATTTTTACCACGTAATTCAGCGTCGTTTAATACCTAAAAAAAAAATGAAACTCCCACCCCCTCTAAGTCCACAATTTATACTTTTTTTCCTTTTTTTCGCATTAATTTCATCGATTACAAACTTAATTTTTTAATTAAAAAGGTAACTTTATACGACGTGACCCAGCGGCGTTTAACCCCTAAAAATATGACGATCTACTTTTTTCAGCCTAATACATTTAAACAGCCTTTATAAATATTATTAGGGTTAACCTGTATAGATAGGGTCCCGACGTCCCGCCTCGTTCTGAGTTCGGGAAAAAGCCGTCTGACGTAAGCGGTGTCGAGGCAGAAAATTACCCTAACCCTAAAACCCCTACAGCATGGATTTAATAAGCATGGGCAAAGACAAACGACAGAAGTAAAAAAGGACAAAAATTATTGCTGGTGGTGCCCTTCACATAACGAAAGGCACATTTCGATAAAACAAGGGAATTTTTTAGGAGTTCAGCTGCCACTGACGACATTTATCCAAGTCTTATATTTTTGGGCATATAAAACCCCTACAACACAATGTGCCAAAATGTGCACAACAACAGACAAAACGGCCATTACGTGGTATGGCTACATTCGGGACATTTGTTCCAAGAAATTATTAGCAACCCCAACAAAATTTGGAGGCCCCGGAATAATTGTGGAGATAGATGAAAGTCTCATAACCAAAAAAAAAAAAAAAAAAAAAAAAAAATACAACCGAGGGCGCATGATACGACAGAAATGGGTTTTCGGATGTTTCGACACTGTCTCAAAAATTGGTTTCCTGCGATATGTCCCAGACAGGACAGCCGGAACTCTGATACCTATCATTAGGGACATGAGACTGCCTGGTAGTATCATCCATTCCGACGCCTGGAAAGTGTACGAACGGATATATATATATATATATATATATATATATATATATATATATATATATATATATATATATATATATCCCTGTCACGCCATCATATATGCACAAGACTGTGAATCATTCACAGAATTTCGTGAACCCTGTGATCCAAGTGCACACCATCAGAATAGAAACTTTTTTTGTCGCATTTGGACGAGGTTATGTGGCAACAACAATCTGGTCGCAGGGAGAGCGATGCTTTTATAAATATGGTGAAACAAATCGCAAAATTTTACAGGGTTAACTAACCACGTTGAACTGTGTACTTCTTATAAAGATTCTAATAGTGTGAACTGTCTTTTTTTTTTAATTCTAATTATTTTAACGGTTTATTTTTTTAAATTCTAATTATTTTAACGGTTTATTTTTTTAAATTCTAATTATTTGAACTGTTGAATTACCAAAAATTCTAATTATTTGAACTGTTGAATTAAAAAAAAATTCGGTATACTAAATATTCTAATTTATAAGGGAGTAAAAAATTACTAATTCTTTGAACTATTTATTTTTTTTCAAGTCTAATTATTTGAACTGTTGAATTACCAAAAATTCTAATTATTTGAACTGTTGAATTAAAAAAAAAATTCGGTATACCAAATATTCTAATTAGAATATTTGGTATACCGAATTTTTTCTTCTTAAATTAACAACTCGGCACTTTATTGAAGGGGTAATTTTTCGCCTCGACACCGCTTACGTCAGACGACTTATCCCCGAACTCAGAACGAGGCGGGACGTCGGGACCCTGTCCGTACAGGGTAACCATTATTAGTTTGCAAAAGTACAAATAATTGCAAAAAAAAGTAGAAATTTTGAAAAAAAAAAAAATAAATAACATGTTAAAAGTGGGGGATAAGTTTTCTATATAAATTTAACGAAAAATGAGCACCCACTTTTTGGACATGAAGCGTTCAACGAGACATGTCACCTCTAGCATTTTTTAAAGCTTGGCGATTGAGGGGGAGGGGGAAAAACTGGTGGGGAATAACATTGGAAACATAAAATAACGATAAATTTAATTATTTTTTATGAGACCATTCTCTACTTTCACCTAACAATTTAATAAACAAAACAAAGCCCAAAATATGACAAGTTCAATTTTTTATTGTGGGCGGGGGGATTACATTAGAAACATAAAACAAATAAAAAGCAAATCGAAAAGCCCCCCCCCTAAAAAAAGCAAATCTAAAATTTCCTTTATTTACAAAAAAAAAAAGCCAGTAAAAAAGTGCCCTTACAAAAAATAAAGGTAAATGTGTAGTTTAGCGGCGTAAATTATTTGACAGACAAAAAAATATATAAAAACTATTTATTTTTATATAAAACATTATTAGATCCAATAAAATAAAACAAAAAAAAATAATTTCTATGTTTTTTTTAATCATTTTCTATTAGACTAAATGTGCATGTGCACGCTTAAAATTTGGCCTTTTTGGGTTTGGCAGATTGGCCTTTTTAAGGCCAACTTTGGCCTTTTTACGCTCTTTCATTACAAAAAATATGGCGGCCAAAATATAGTTCATGAAAGAGGTTAAAAAGGCCAATCTGCTAAACCTTAGAAAGGCCAATTTATAAAAGCAATATAGCGGCCTCAAATAATAAATGTAAATGATAAAAAAAAATAAAAATGAAATTTTTTTTCTGGTTTTATTTCAGCCTTTGGGTTTAACAATGTTTTTTTTTTATATAAAAAATAAATAGTTTTTATATTTTTGTTTGTCTGGTAAATAATTTACGCCGCTAAACTACACATTTACCAAAATTAAAAAATAAATGCACGCATTATGTTTATAAACGTTATTTTTTAGGTTCACAAAATCGTGAACTTCCTTAGGACAGTGATCCCTTCTGCCGAAATATCTGGTGGAGAGGGTAGCAGATACTTCTTTTTGGGGGCGATTACATTTACATGTTTTTATCCGTTCTTTTATTTCTTAAATTGTTGTGGGGGTATCCACGTTACCCATGATGAAGATGATTAGTATAGCAGGCGTGTTTCAAACGGAACTTCATGTTAACCCATGCAACGCCGGGTATCCATGCTAGTATATATATATATATATATATATATATATATATATATATATATATATATATATATATATTAAACAATATTTCGTAGTAATACCTCATAATCAAATTAGTGAGAATAAGATCTTATTTTTAATATATGCACTGGTCTCTCTTTCTGTCTGTCTGCCTGTCTCTCTCTCTTTCGTAAACGATGAAACACATGTCCGTGGATAATTGAATTTTAATATATATATATATATATATATATATATATATATATATATATATATATATATATATATATATATATATATATATATATATATATATATATATATATATCGTTCCCCAGGGATCTAAAAAATAAAAACAGAAACAAACAAAGCAACAAATAAATAACATCTATATTAAAATAGCAATATATATTCACATTACATATAAAAAATTAATATTTTTATGGAAACTGCTCGAGACAAAGCATGACGCCACTTGATGTAAAGAGCTACCCCCTCCCAAATACTACTTCAAGATAAAAAAAATATGCTAACGATAAGCGTTTAATGGCCACTGAGAGGAATGTGAGTTCTCTCTACCGCGCTAGAAAGTTACTTACGCCTGAAAGTATACTATACCTCTACAAGGCCACCATTTGCCATGTATGGAGTATTGTTGTCACATTTGCGATGGTGCACCTGCTACTAGTCTCTCACTCCTGGACAGTGTTCAAAAGAGAGTCGCCAACCTGATAGGCCCTGAACTATCATCCGAGCTTCAACCACTGTCCCGTCGACGAAATGTTGCATCCCTCTGTCTGTTTTACAAGTATTTTAATGGTGTATGCTCTGACGAACTACAAGCCCCTGTGCCCCCTCGATGTAAATACTTCCGACAAACTCAACAAGCAGACAAGCTCCACCCCTACACAGCAGACATCCCTAGATGTAAGAAGGCCTTCTACTTTAACAGTTTCTTCCTCAGAACTGCTAGAATCTGGAACTCCCTTCCTGGTTCATGTTTTCCCAACTGTACTGACATGCAGAAGTTCAAGTGTCATGTGATTAGACATCTTGCTGCTCAACTCTTTACGTAGTATCCTTGCAATTAGTGCCCCCCCGATAGTAGCCCCTACATGAAAGTGGCACTGTGCCTTGTTTGGGATGAAAATGAAAAAAAAAAAAAAAGAAAGAAGATTCTGATACAGAGTTTATTCGTTGGCTAAACGAACAAATTCACATTTATGTGTTTTTGCTCCTACATTTTTCTATTCCATCCCGTGTTCTATTTGATGAAATCAAAAGTAAAACCGTTAAAATTTTTGGCCATGTCCAACAATCAACCACTGGCCTGTCAACCAATCAAAGGAGACGTTAGAAAGCAAAAGAAGCAAAGTCAAGAAGGTGGAGAGAAAAATGTTTTGATTGGCCATCTCTCAACAGTTTTGATTGGCCATCTCTCAACAGTTTTGATTGGCCATCTCTCAACAGTTTTGATTGGCCATCTCTCAACAGTTTTGATTGGCCATCTCTCAACAGTTTTGATTGGCCATCTCTCAACAGTTTTGATTGGCCATCTCTCAACAGTTTTGATTGGCCATCTCTCAACAGTTTTGCGTCCATCAACCAACTTGCCCTCGATCGGAAGGAATGCCGAAAAATAAGTCATGTGGCTTCGCAATCCGCACCGGAAGCGAAATACTCTTGTTAGTTTATACTTGTTGGTACACGTTTCTCAAGATTTCTAAACCTCCGATTAGTCCGTTTTTCTATATTATTCTCCTGGCTTGAGGTAGTTGCCTGTCTAGCCGCATTGATGAGCTGTGAAACACCGAAACAGTACTGTATGTGGATGACTATATATATATATATATATATATATATATATATATATATATATAGTCATCCACATAAAAATAAGTCATGTGGCTTCGCAATCTTGTTAGTTTATACTTGTTGGTACACGTTTCTCAAGATTTCTAAACCTCCGATTAGTCCGTTTGGTGAATTGCAGTGTCGGCTGTGACCGTGCAAGCCTATCTTGGGTCGGTAGGTTCTGTTTCAGATATCACATATGTAGTTTATAATCTCTCTCTCTCTCTCTCTCTCTCTCTCTCTCTCTCTCTCTCTCTCTATATATATATATATATATATATATATATATATATATATATATATATATATATATATATATATATTATTCTCCTGGCTTGAGATAGTTGCCTGTCTAGCCGCATTGATGAGCTGTGAAACACCGAAACCGTACTGTATGTGGATGACTATATATATAACACGAAAATTACATAATTGTCGATGTAATAATTTATTTCCGTGTTATATTGAGCTCTCATACCCGGATTTCCTCCTGGAATTATTCCATTATAACACTATATATATATATATATATATATATATATATATATATATGTGTGTGTGTGTGTGTGTGTGTGTGTGTGTGTGTGTGTGTCTGTCTGTCTGTCTGTGTGTGGGACGGTCTCTACCAAATTATTTGGTCAACGTTTGTTCTATAGACTTGAAACTTGATATGTAGGAGATTTGGACCTGTCGAACAAATTCGATTTGATCTTTAGCCGGTAAAAATAGCTGCTAAAATGTTAAAGTTTTAAAAAGATTAGAACTTGGTAGGTGTAAACCGATTCAAAGAGTTATAACAATTATCTGAGTTATTTCTGCACCCCGTTCACCTGACTTCCGATGAAAGACTGACCAGAAAAATGTGTTTGATTGGACATCTCTCAAGAGTTGGGTGTCCATCAACCAACTTAACTTCCGATGAAAAACTGACTAGAAGGCTCTCTGTTTTCTCCTTTGAATACATGACGTCATTTCTATCGTGATATCGTTCGACACCTGCATTCCTAGCGCGGTATCTTTACATCATGAACGTTCTGATCCCCATCTGGCATCAATTGAAATGAATGACTCTCGTCTTGATGAGGCTCCATGTTTTGACAAGCTTCTGGGCTTGACCTTTACTCCTGATCTGAAATGGAACACGTACATCAAATCCGTTGCCAACGTCGCTGGAAAAATAGTGGGATCCTTCTCTCAAGCCAGTAGATATCTCACTGCTGATGCAATTTTCTACCTATACAAAAGCCAGGTACGTCCAAGGATGGAGCACTGTTGCCACATCTGTGCAGGAGCTGCTAGAAAGACTTTATCTTGCCTTTACAGAGTTCAGAATAGACTTCGTAACCTAGTAGGGTATGCCGTTTTCTCTTTCCTGCAACCTCTTTCTTACAGAAGAGAAGTTGCGAGCCCGTCTCTGTTTTATTGTTATTTTCATGGCAAGTGCTCGTCTGAGCTCCAATCTATGGTCCCCTCTCGCCATTCCCCTTAAGTAATCCAATTTACCAAATTTACACTTCTAACGATTACTATATTGTTCTTTTGACTACTGTACACTTTTTAACCCTTATCCTCGAGTGGCCTCTGTGCCTTGATAAGAGGTGATTCTCTTGTAATACATATATATACGTTTTATTTTTTATCACCGTATCTTTCTGTTAAGTTACATTATTGTTTCAGTTACCCGGCCGTTTTTTTTTTGCCGTCTGTAGCTTCCTCAGACTTTTACAGAAATGTTCGTTATTATGGGATGAAAGAGTGAAAGAGTAACGAACATTTCTGTAAAAGTCTGAGGAAGCTACAGACGGCAAAAAAAACAACAAAAAAAAAACGGCCGGGTAGCTGAAACAATAATGTAACTTAACAGAAAGATACGGTAATAAAAAATAAAACGCATATTTGCTCTACAACAGTATTGAGCACTTTCTTCAGTTTTTATTAATTACCATTTCAACTATATATATATATATATATATATATATATATATATATATATATATATATATATATATATATATATGGCGTATGTTTATCTCGGGATTTCTAAACCTCCGATTAGTCCGTTGATGTGGTGAATTGCAGCATCGGCTGTGACTGTGCAAGCCTATCCTGTATCGGCAGTATCTGTTTCAGATGTCACATACGTAGTTTATAATCTATATATAACTATCTCTCTCTCTCTCTCTCTCTCTCTCTCTATATATATATATATATATATATATATATATATATATATATATATATATATATATATAAAAGTGAACGTGTCTGTCTGTCTGTCTGTGTGTGTGTCTGTGTGTCTGTCTGTCTGTGTACATTTCCCTACGCAATAACTCTGTCAATTTTTAGTCTATAGACTCGAAATTTGAAATACCGGGTACTGAGATTTGGGAAAATCGATGTGACGGGTGTCAGCCAGAAATTTGGCTGTTAAGGGGTCAAATTTCAACGATTTGACCTTTAAGAACTCTACCAAACTCCTCCGACAATCTTGGGTCTACACCCTTGAAATTTGAGATATAGGTTCCGTGGACATGGATCTAACGTAATAACTTGATTTGAGGCCAAAACAATAAATTTTCAGGGGTCATAATAGGGGTCAAAGTTTAAAAAATTACCCCTTTTTTTTTTTTTGCTCAGCATACACCTCTAAACACCCGGGCAACGCCGGGCACCAATGCTAGTATATATATATATATATATATATATATAAGTGGCATTGTCTGACTGTCTGCGTGTGGAACGGCCTCTATCAAACCCCTTTGTCAATTTTTTGGTCTACAGACTTGATACTTGCTCTGTAGGAATTGACACCTGTGGAACAAAATCGATTTGATTTTTAATCGTTAAAAATAACTGCTAGGGTCAAAATTTTAAAAAGATTAGAACTTGCCGGGCGTAAACCGACTCAAAATTCTCTTCTATGCATGTGCAAATATACATTTATTCTTTAAATCCAGTTTGATTTTAACGCTTTCTTATCCACCTGTCAATAGCTCAAACGGTAACGACTATGACTGTAGGGTTATATGTTTTGGTTTCGATTCTAGCTGATGACATTCAAGTCATACTTAAAAAAAAAAAATAAAAAAAACTTTTGAAATTACGGTAAATGTTACCTTACGCTACAACAGAATACCAACCACTCTAATTTGTCTTTTTAGAGGTATTCGAGATCGATGACAACGAATCTGATGATCAAACTCGTCGCAAATTTATCGTTTGCATGGTATGAACCCCTAGACCTTAGAACTATTTTGTGCCATTTCACCTCCTTTGGTAATGTTTTTCTTACCAAAATTACTACTACATATTGGGTACAATATAACTATCAATAGAGAATCGGCTCTATAATAATAAACGCGAAATCTGCATAAATTAAAACAACATATCATAAACGTATGTAATAAAACAAAAAATACCAGATTGCCGTCTAATAAATAAATAAATAAATAATAAAATAAAGGTTTAAATTGGAAAGTTCTTCTTCTTCTTCTTCTTCTTCTTCTTTGTTTATTGGTGGTAGGGGCATCATCTGGAAATAATCAATTCCAAACTTTTGTGAATGAAAAGCTTCGGGGGATCAAGGGAGTGAAAAAAAAACAGTGGGCGTGAAAAAGGGGCGTGGTTTTACTAAATCCGGCCCTCCTTTGCGTCGGCAGCCAAATTACCATTTCAATCTCTATTATTCCCTTAATATCATATTCATGGGGACACTGATACTCCCTACCGTTTATTTATTTCTCTTCCTCATTCCCTTGGATCTTTAATTTCCCCCCCCCCACACACACACACACTCTCCCCACAGTAGTAGTCGTTGCCGCCTACTTGGGTAAGAACTGTCATAAACGCTAGGATGGATGCAACCTGTTGACCTTGATAACGCCCGATTAATACTCTCTCTCTCTCCCTCTCTCTCTGTCTGTCTCTCTCTCTCTCCCTCTCTCTCTCTCTCTCTCTCTCTCTCTCTCTCTATTTCCAAACGCCTAGTTCCCACAGCGCAACACGTGGTCGAAAAACAAATAAATGAATAAATGAAATAAAATCAAAATGGCAGTAAAACACACGGACACGCACACACACACGCGTGAAACTAGCTACAAATACCTATTTCGGGACAAGATCAAAGTGTAGTATCTGTTCTTCAGATTGCTGCACTTCTATTTCTTGTTCTCTTTCGGTGAAGGAGAAATCCTTCACGACTGAGACAATTTTTATTTTTGTACCTTTTCTCCACGTTAAAAAACGACCCTGGTGTCTAACTCTGTCTCGTGGGGAGGCATTGTAAATAGGTACAAATACCTATTTAAAACCATTATTCCTATTTACAATGCCTCCCCACGGGACAGAGTTAGACACCAGGGTCGTTTTTTAATGTGAAGAAAAGGAACAAAAATAAAAATTGTCTCAGTCGTGAAGGATTTCTCCTCCAATGACAGAGAACAAGAAATTGAAGTGCAGCATCTGAAGAACACATTTTATTTATTTGCTTCTCCACTGAGCAAATTAGGCACAAGGCCATTTTTTAATGTGGAGATAGGGGAGGGGGGAGGGAAAGGGGGAACCAGCTCCCGAGAGGTGGGAAATGGGAGCTGTTGGTATGAAGGGTTGCCCCTTCAGTGACCAAGGTCAGATATGTGGGGTTACCCCCACATATGGTCTTTGCTAGTCATAGCTTGCAGCATCTGAAGAACAGATACTACACTTTGATCTTGTCCCAAAGGCCAAGTTATTTAAAACCATTATTCCAGCAAAGTGATCAAAATGTGTGCGAGGGCACAAACATTTATTGAAAAAAAAAAAATAAATAAATAAATAAAATAAATATCACAGTGTAGTATCTGTTCTGGTGCTACACTTAATTAATTTGTCCTTAGCCAATGTAGGGGAAAGCCCTTCTATACTAAGACAATTTTTATTTTTACTTACAAGGATGGAATACTGTTGCCATATCTGGGCAGGAGCTGCTAAAAACAGCCTATCCTGCCTTGACAGAGTACAAAATAGACTTTGTGGCTTAGTGGGGGATGCCATTTTCTCTACCCTGCAACTTCTCTCCCACAGAAGAGACGTTGCGAGCCTATCCTTATTTTATCGTTATTTCCATGGCAAGTGTTCGTCTGAACTCCAATCTCTGCCCCCCCCTCGCTAATCTTTCACGAAAAACACCCGTCTAGCTGAATCCACTGTGAAAAATTTCCCCCACTCTATATCTGTGCCTAAATCAAAACGCGGATTCCATGAACAAAGCTTATTTCTTAGAACTGCACGCCTGTGGAACTCTGTTCCGTCTTCCTGCTTCCCACCGGACTACAACTTGGATGTCTTCAAGTCCAATGTTAACAAATTCCTAATGAACCGCCTCCTTAAGTAAGACACTTCATCAAATCTCCACACTAACGTAATATACTTGCAATAACCCTTATCCCTGAGTGGCTTCCGGGCCTTGATAAGTGGTGATCACTGTGTAAAAAAAAAAAAAACTTCCAGGGTGCTCCTTATTTGGGGAGCTGGTTTTCCCCTCCACATTAAAAGCGACCTTGTGTCACATTTTGCTCTCATGAGGAAGCCAATAAATACCATTAACACGTAGTCCTCGAAAAGTTTGAAAAACTTATTTTAGCTTTTGACGGACCTAAACGCGAATCACCCCCCCCTCCTCGAAGAACGACTTTTGGAATAAAACCCCAATCTCCTCATGTTAAGAACGGCTTTCGGAATAAATACCCTCAACCTCATTAAGTTAAACTTAAAAAAAAACAAAAAAAACATTGTTCATGTTTTTAGCATAAAAATGTTTACTGATGTCGGCCCAATACTACGAATTCGGAATAGGGGCATGTGTGCGAGAAAAAAAAAACGAAAGTAGAACTAGGGAGACACGAGCTATATGAGAACCCGTTATTGTAACGAAATCCGACAGCCAAAAAATTGAATTTTCATTAAAAAAAAAAACATTAAAAAAAAAAAAATTAAATTAAAAAAAATTGAATTAAAAAAAAACTTAAATAAAATGAATAAATAGAAAAATAACTAAAAAAAAATTTTTTTTTAACTAAATTAAAAAAAAACAATAATTATTTGAATGTTTTGTCGATTTCAACAATAAGCAATATCATCTAACTGTCATGTCACAATTAGTTAAGAATTTCTAAAATATTACATAAAATACATCTGTCCATGATTCAACGAAAAATGATTTCGGCCATGTTTGTTTTGGCACGTGACATGTGACGTAAACACAGGGGAAACGAAAAAAAACCTACTGTGATAACTAACATTACTAATTTGCCCCAAAACTATGTTTGTTAGAAATTAATTTTCTACCTGATCGTTTTTCGTAATTTTTGGATATATTCATTACTGTGAAATAACAATTAAGTAGATACCATTGGTTTTAATTAAAATCCAATATTTCAATTTTCGAATTTCGCTACAACAACGAAGAAAAACCAAAAGCGCCGATCTTTGTTTATTATTTTTCCCCTCTGTCCAAAGGTCACATAGTAAGCATAGATACACCAGCCAAGGTGTGGCAGCAATACTCCATGCATGGGTGAATTGTAGTTTTGTACAAATAGCGCATACTGGCAGGTGCAAGGAGTTTTGTAGTCCTGCAGACGGAATCTGAATAATTTGTCAATAAAAATTGATACATTTTTTTGTATGAAAAGACCTTTTTCTTTTCTACTTTTGATTTTGTCGAGGTTACAGCGCTCGAAACGTTGTGGGAATAGCGTAGAAGAAAGTTACATTCCGCCGTCACGTCGGGAGTCACCAATAAAATATATAGAATAAAAAAAAAGCACGTTATTCAGCCTTGACAGAAACCAAAATAGATTTCGCAGCCTTATGCGGAATGCCCTTTTCTCTTCCCTGCAACCTCTTTCCCATAGAAGAGACGTTGCAAGCCTGTCTCTACTTTATGGTTATTTTCTATGGTTTCCCCCCCTTACCTGACTTTCACGAAAAACAGTCGTCTAGCTGAAACCAGCATCAATAATTTCCCTAAACCTAAACGTAGATTCCATGAAGAAAGCTTCTTTCTTAGAACTGCACGCCTGTGGAACTCTTTTCCGTTTACCTGCTTTCCAGCTGACTACGATATGGCCGTCTTCAAGTCCAACGTAAACAAGTTCTTGATGAGCCGTCCTTTTAAGTAATCCAATTTACCAAATTTCCACTACAAACGATTACTACGGTATTTTCCCACTGACTTGCGTGCACTCATTAACCCTTATCCTCGAGTGGCCTCCGGGCCTTGATAAATGGTGACTCCTTTGTAAAAAAAAAAAAAAAAAAAGTCCTATGTTTTAATGACGGCTGTATTGGTCATATTCGTTAAGAATAAGGAAACGGTTTGTATAAAGAAAGGGTTAGTCGTTAAAAGAGTTTTTGTGTAGCGACGTTGATGATTATACGGGCCTGTTGGAAGAGAAAAGTGTTCAGTGTATACGTGTTGAAGTTGGTAGTTATAGCGTGCGTCCATGTATGGACGGGGGGGGGCAAAAGATTAGAGAGTCACGTGATAAAGAGAGAGAGAGAGAGAGAGAGAGAGAGAGAGAGAGAGAGAGAGAGAGAGAGTGTGTGTGTGTGTGTGTGTGTATACCGCATGTGAAGATAACCGTGTTGGCTTGTTTGTATCCATACTATCCCGGGGTCCTGGATATGGCCTTAAACTATATCCGATGGTGAGGCCCCAGCTTGCAGGCCTTAGGGAGTGTGGAGCCACCCTTTAATTGCCATTGCTCCCAGGCCCACTCTTACCCGGAGTGGTAGTACCTGTTAGGGTCCCAACTATGGGGTAAATAGAATACGACTTAAAAAAAACAAATACACTATATTAAAAAATCGTTCTTCAAAATCACCAGATTCGGCATTAAATAACCTGAAAAGGGTTGATATGCCGTAAAACAAAACAACCAACCAACCCTACTATCCCGGGGTGAAAGGGCTCAGGGAAGTCGCGCTCCAACAGAGGGGTGTGCTGTCAACGAGAAACGAGAACCGAGAAGAAAGATTAGTTTGGTTTGATTTAATTGTTTTACAGCATATCAACCCTTCTCGGGTTATTTAATGCAGAATCCAGTTATGAAGGAAGTGTAATCAAAATCTACTGCCGCGAGAATTCGCTCCTGCTGATATTTGCTACTATTTTCGTCTGCTACAATAGAACCAAAGATGAGAACATTAGTCTGAAAAAGAGTTTGTTTTACAATCCACAGAGATTCGAAAAGGTAGTCAAGAAATCAAATATGTAACAAATAAATGTAACGAATAAATGTAACAAATAAATGTTACCAAAAACAAGATAGGTTACTCTTCTGCCTAGCTGGATAGGTTTTTGGAGTTTCTACTTAATATAAAATGTTTATTTGGCTCGAAAAACAAGTAATGCCAACCGTTACACGAACACAAGGAAAAATGGTTGCAATGTATTTGCTACGCGGCCATTTTTCCTTGTTCTTGTGTAACTGTTTGTATTACTTGTTTTTCAAGCCGAATAAACACTTTAAGCACTAGAAACCTATCCACTTAGGTAGAAGAGTAACTTATCTTGCCTTTGGTAACATTTATTTGTTATATACTTGATTTTTATCACTTTTTCGAATCTTTGCGCATTGTGAAACGAACCCCATGAATAATATAAAATGACCGATCATCATCTAAAAGATTCCGATTGACAAGAAAATTCTTGCGGTTTTTACTTTTTGAATTCGAACATATTTCGGCTCAAACAAAAAATTATTCATTGAAATCAGAATCAACGCAAAACAAGTATTTTATGGCAGTAAAGCAAAAGTCTTGCGTTCTAATCGCGATGAAGTTGGTGAAGGCGTTTTTGATGTCATTTAGGTTTTTGAAGCATTTCTTATGCATAAAGTTGTCTACATGCTTGAAAAAGTGGTAATCGGTAGGTGAGAGGTCTGGAGAGTATGGCGGGTGAGGCACAGTTTCGTTGCCAGATCCGTTCAACTTCTACAAGGTCGGCCTTGCAACGTCGGGCATTGTCATGGAGGAGAATTGGACCTTTTCTATTGATTAATATTCGGTGTTGTTGTCGAAGTTTCTGATGCATTTCATCCATTTGTTGGCAGTATTTCTCTGTCGTAATAGTTTCGCCCGCATTAAAAAAACAAAACAAACTGTAACGGATGAGACCGGTCGCAGACCACCAAACAATCAACATGACTTTCTTTTGGTGCAACTCTGGCTTCAGGAAGTGTCGTAGAGCTTCGTCGGGGTCTAACCACTGAGCTGAGCGTCGCCGGTTGTAGTAAAAACCCCGCTTTTCATCACAAGTCACAACCCGGTGGAAGAACAGGCCGTCCTTGTTACGTAAAAGAAAGGAAGATGATACTTCATATCGGCGTCTTTTTTTTTTTTTTTTTGGTTTTCGTTCAATTTGTGAGACACCCATTTATATTTTTTTTTTGTCTTTCCAATCTTTCAAGTGGTTGTAAATCGTCGTATACGTTACATCTAATTCAGAAACAGTTTTGCATGAATTGGCTTCGACTGAGGCTCTTAATCGATCGTTGTCAACATCCAATGGCCGACCATTTTGAGACTCTTGTCACCACCACGAAATTTCTTAAACCACTATTGTGCTGTGCGTTCAGTACTGGTTCCTAGGCCAAACGCTTCGAGTTGTTTTAGCAGCTTTTCGGCCTAGCTCGAATTGAAATAAGAAAATTGTGCGAATTTGCTTTTTTTTCATTTTATATTCAACGTTCTGAAAATCAGACATAATTGTTTTAAAACGATTGTAATTCAAACGATTAGATAGAGCAAAAAACGCCCTTTAAAATGATATATAAAGCAAAGGTATTATAACGAAAATTTATTCGAAAATACATCATCAAAATTAAAAATTCTGCAAGAACTTTCTTTTCAACCTAATATTTTTTTATCTAATCATTTTTTAATGAATATGGTTTAGCTTAAATGTTTCGGTTGAATACCTACATTTATTACATACTAAATATAATTTACGTGACTTAAATAGGATTTTAATCCAGATTTTTTTTTTTTATTATCCTTTAATTTTTATTTATTTATTTAATTATATATAGATATTTATTTTTGTCAATATCCTGGGATTGCGTCGCATCAGGCAATAAAAGACATTAAAAAACGACGTTTTTATATATATATTTTTTATTTTTACGTTTGGCGCTTATTTCGAAACACAATTAAAAAAAAATAATCAGTGCTTCTTCGTTGTAAGCGCGAAATTAAAAAAAATCGAAATTCAAAAAATCGAAATTCAAAAAAATCGAAATTCAAAAAATCGAAGTTCAAAAAAATCGAAGTTCAAATAATCGAAATTCAAAAATCGAAATTCAAAAAATCGAAATTCAGAAATCGAAATTCAAAAATCGAAATATTGAATTTCAAGTAAAAACCAATTGTACCTACTTAATTGTCATGTCACAGAATATCCCAAAATATCCCAAAATTATGAAAAACGATAAGGGAGAAAATTTATGTTTTGCTAAAAAAAACAAAAAAAAAAAACAAAGTTTTTGACAAGGAAGGTAAATATTTTTTAAAAATTTAGGCCAACTTAGCAAAACCCAGTCTTCGCTAATTGTCTTCGAAAACTGTTTTCATTAATAATTCATTTTTCGTTTTTGGTTTTATAATTCAGCATTTCGAATTTCGCTCTAATAACGAAAGAGAACTCAAAAATCTTTACGATGTACGTATTGTCAATGAACGAAAATGTCATATTCCAAAACTCGCGTAAATTGATCAAAGAATTTTATTTTTAATTAATTTCTTAGTTAAAAAAAACTACTTGATCAATGCATATGATTTTTGGAATATGACATCTTCGTTCTGTAATGTGTAGTAGTACATCATAAAGATTTTTTTCTGTGTGTTTTTTAAAAATTAGGTTGACTTCTGGATTTGTACCTATAAATTCAATAAATTTTACTGTTTGTCCCCACGCTGTCGACTGCAAAAATGTTTTTATTTTTTTTTTTGTTTTCATTCAATTTAATTTCAGGATGTTGTAATCAGGCGCTTTATCTGTACCTAAACCTAAACGTAGATTATCTGTACCTAAACCTAAACGTAGATTATCTGTACCTAAACCTACACGTAGATTGCATGAACAAAGCTCCTTTCTTAGAACAACTGCACGAGTGCACGCCTGTGGAATTGTCTTCCGTTTTCCTGCTTTCCGACTGACTACAATATGGTTGTCTTCAAGTCTAACGTAAATAAGTTCTTGATGAGCCGTTCCATATAAGTTATCAAATTTACCAAATTTTCATTACTAATGATTACTATATTGTCCAATTTCTACTGTACACTCTTTAACTCTTATCCTTGAGTGGCCTCTTGGCCTTGATAATGTAGTGGCTGATGCCTATGTAAAAAAAAAAAAAAAAAAAAAAGGCGCACACATACAAAAACAAACACGTGCGTGCGCGCAAATAGAATATCATTTTTGTTTTTTCGTTGACGGCGTGGGGGCAAAAGATAGACTTTTATTAAATTTTCGTAAAAAAAAAAAAAAAATATTGTTAATGTTCAGTAATAAATTCGAAAAACACTGACGAAACCGATTTCACTCTAAATAATTTACGTGTCTGAAATGGGAATATACTAAAGTTTATCGTACTTTTAAAGATTGTTTCTTTTTGATCTTTGTATTGGGCTTTGTTTTAAATTGAATCCTCGTGCGGACAGAAACGTCGCTATAAATATTTCGTAGGTTTCGCTCAATGCGATTTGTGCGGCGTGTTGAGAGAGAGAGAGAGAGGGAGAGAGAGAGAGAGAGAGAGAGAGAGAGAGAGAAAGAGAGAGAATGTTGTCGAGTCCTCGTTTATTTCTACTCTGACAATTTCTTCTTTTTTTTTTTTTTTTTTTTTAAGCAATCACTATAATTCTTTTTGTGGACGCCCTGCCTGTTGTAAATCCCTCCCCCACGCACTGACGCTGTTCTTTTTGTTGTTGTTGTTGTTGTTGTTTTGTCCCCCACTCCTGCTCCCCGAAAAAAAGATGTTCACATTTCGAAACAAGTGCCCGCTCGCTTCAAAATGTGTATCCGTTCTTACAAACGCCCATAAGCTCTAAAAAGAACTCCGTATTTCGATCGCCCGACCGCGTCTTTTCACCGGTATTTATTTTCATTTTTAACTCGGATTATTTTTTTTGTTGTTTTGTTTTTATTAATGAAATGTAATTTTTGTTCTTTCTATTTTGGTATTTTTTTGTTTTTTTTTTATTGAGAAAATCTTACCTTTACAAGCCTCCCCACGAGGGCAGCTTCAAACACAAGGTCGGTGATTAATGTGGAGAAAATATACCTCTCCAAAATACGCATTGGGACAAAAAGTAAATAAATAAAATAAAAAAAATAAAAATAAATAAATAAAATAAATAAAATAAAATTACTTCATTCTAGGAGGATTTCTCACAGAAAAAACTAAGTGTAAAATCTGAACATATACTACACTTTGCTCCTCGCCAAGAGGATTATTATCGACCCAGAAAAGGAAACTACTTACTTCCCATCCTCCAGATATGGGATTATTTATTTATTTGGTTTGATTATTAATTTTTCATTTATTTAAAAAAAAAAATCAATTGCGTGTTATTATTCAAACGCACCGGACGAGTTTTTTTTTTTCTTCTTCTTTTTTTATTATGACGATAACAAGCTACGAAATGGTATTAATTTTGGAACACTATTAAAAAAATCAAAAACACAAAAAACAAAACAAAATTATCTATCCCCCCCTTAAAAAAAAAAAAAATTAACCGGAGTTATCTACCCACCCAGCTTAAAAAAAACAAACAAAAACAACAACAAAAAAACAAAAACAAAAGCAAAAAAAAACTTTGTACTCGGATTAATTTTGGTGCACCTGGATCGGATTCCTGTTGGCATCACGAGAAAGAGAAGGTAAGAAATTAAATTTATAACATTTTTTTCTCTTTCTTTTTAAATATTTCCCAAAATGAGTGCGGGGGGGGGGAGGGGGATCAGGCGTGGATCCAGCTCCCCTCCTCTTTCCCAAAAATATTGGCGCAGTCGCAGTGGCGCACGTATGGAAGCGATACCCCCTCAGTATTTTTTTTATTTTTGTACTTTTTTTTTTTTTTCAGCTGATTATTATCGAATGATCAAAAAATAAAACAAAAAAAAAAATCAATATTTAATATTTTTTAAAGAGGTGCTCCTCCGTTTCTAATACAAATCGATTCCCCATTTTGGACGGCCTTTTCCAGCAAAATTTCGCAAGTTTAGCCATTTTAAAGCCTTTTCTGAAGGCCAAACTGCTTTTAAAAAGGCTAAATTCGTAAAATTTAACCGAAAAGCTCGATGTTTATAAAATGGGGGATCGCTTTACTAGAACGTTGTATTAGAAACGGAGCACCCCTTAAGAAATGCTAAATATTGATTTTTTTTGTTGCATATTTTTGGATAATCTGTTAGATTAGCGACCATTCGATAATAATCAGCTGAAGAACATTATAAAAAATACGAAAATAAAAAAAATGACAGACAGGTCAGGAGGGGTACCTCTTCCATACGTGCGGCAAAATATTTCTTACTGATTTCTTTAAAATCTGCTGGTTATGATAACCAGGTCATCCGAATGATTTCAGTATTCACCGAGTCAATCCCGAGTATTGACGGAAAATCCCCAATCAGTCCAAGAAATTGCAGGATAGATGGCTATCAAAATTTCAGTATTAAATATCGAAGCAATCCCGCGTATTGAGGGACGCAGAATCCCGAGTCACTCCGAGAAGCGTTTAACGATTTAAAAGCTGCGAAAAAAAAAGAGTAAAAAGGCAGACGACACTAACAATGCAGTTTGAGTTAGGGTTAAAAAAAACACGAAAAATATATCCAGTTTGGTAGAAAAGTAACTTATCTTGCCTTTGATAACATTCATTTGTCATATATTTGTTTTTTGACAACTTTTTCGAATCTATGTGTACAGTAATACAAACCCAAAAAGAATATTGTCCCTAAAATAACAAAACAGATAAAGTTGAACCCCACCCCCCAAAAAGTGGCTTTCAAATCGTAAACTGCTTCGGCCATTTCCGAAACCGATTAGGGATTCTTCGTCAATACTCGAGACTTGATCGGTGCACACTGAAATCTTTCGGATACTCATTCCTTACAGGTACCGATCTTTGAACATCAATTAAGTATCACATGTTAGTTTAAAGTTTCAGATCACAACAGATGATACAATTTTAGCATAGGGACGAATGGAATATCTCCTCATGCAATCCAAAGGAGTATTATCGCCTGTTGTGGATCAGCGGGTCCTATCTTGCCAGGATGAGCTATGGTCCTGTTCAGTACTTTAAAGTGTACCATCCCATGCATCATACTCTCGTTTTTTGTTGCCAATAGCCTGGGGTGCCCCTACAGGCAAATGCCAACGGGATTGTGCAGACACTTTTTCTTGTGGAGCTAGAATGTACCATTTTTCTGGTGCGCTAATTTTTCACATCTACGTCCAGGATGTCAGCTCTCCCAGGCTTTACCTTCACTTATTATTATTATTATTATTATTATTATTATTATTATTATTATTATTATTATTATTATTTGTTCTCACATAACGCTAAATATTATTTGTTTTCAGACCAAATACACGTTTTAATAAATATTTAAAAAAAAAAAACAATTAGGTATCTAGAAGAGTAACTGATATTGCCTTTGGTAATATTTATGTGTTATATGTTTGTTATTTTTTATATCGCGTTTTCCTACCAATGTGTATTTTAAAATAAACCCAACAATATTTATCGGCTGTGAACAATTTTCCGTCGTATTATGGTCAGGCCACTAAAATGCGATTTTACCCAAATTTTTACAAAGACAATGATCACAAATTTATCTTTTGTCTAGGGCATGAAGCTCGAATCGTTTTGAGGGAGAGGAAGTCGGTGGTCATACATTTTGCCAAATACCTTTTAGAGTTACCTTACACTAAAGACTCCTAACCAAAATACCACATTCACTCTCTGGCTTAAACAAAAATAAAATGGTGCGTCTATATTTGAATAACGAAAAAATATTGAATTTCAAGTGGTATCTACGTAATTGTAACGTCGCAAATATTAACATATCCAAAAATTACGGAAAACGATATGGTAGAAAAATAATTATTCATGAAAATAGACATTTATAAAATCTAGCGATTTGGTTTCAAAATATTCCGATTCAAATCGAAGAGTAGACAGGGGAGGTAATTTAGTTCTCAATTTATCAAAAATCTAATGCCAAAAATCAATCAGTTATTTTTTTTATAAAAAAATAAAAAATTCGGGTTTGTATTACTGTACACATAGATTCGAAAAACTTGTCAAAAAACAAATATATAACAAATAAATGTTATCAAAGGCAAGATAAGTTATTTTTCTACCTAACTGGATATATTTTTGTGTTTTTATTTAATGTAACATGTTTATTCAGCTCGAAAAGCATAGTGTTTACCGATGTATTGGAAAATTCAAAATGGCGCCCGACTCTCTCTTTAGCACGGTAAGTTCGGGAAAACGGGTTATAAATAATAAACTAGACAAAATACTGTTAGAAATTCGCTCAATATATGTTACGGTGACATAACTTGACATATATTCGGTGGTTTTTAATAGTATTTTGTCTAGTTTATTATTTATAACACCTTTTCCCAAACTTACCGTGTTAAAGAGAGAGTGGGGCGCCATTTTGAATTTTCCAATACATCAGTAAACACTGCATGTTTTTCGAGCTGAATAAACATGTTACATTGAATAAAAACACAAAAAATATATCCAGTTTGGTAGAAAAGTAATTTATCTTGCCTTTGATAACATTTATTTGTTATATATTTGTTTTTGACAAGTTTTTCGAATCTATGTGTACAGTAATACAAACCCCAAAATTCAAACAGTTAAAAAAATTATTTTTTAAAATTCACAAACTATGTAGTATGCATGATGTAATGTTTATTTTTGTTTTCTGAATAAATTCTGTCTGTTATGCAATGTATAACTTATACATGGTGATTCAGCGGAGTTATTTCCCCTTCGCTTATGTCACGTGACCCAAATGTGTCCGCCTCAGTGCCCGGAAAACTCGTCCATGGAAAACTTCTCCGTGGAAAACTCGTCCATTCTTGGATAAATATCGTTTGAAAACACATTTTATGACCGGTCTTGAAGGAGATACTGTTTTCAGGAGACTTATACCCACCCCATATATTATTAAAAAAGAATTAACTTGTTTACTGTTCTTGTAAAAAAAGACAACATCGATTCTCTAAGTGTTCATAACAGATGTTACCGTGACATAGGCTGATATATATTCGGTGGGTTTTTTGCAGTATTTTGTATAGTCCTTTTCTCAAACTTACCATGTTCAACAGAGAGTCTGGCGATATTTTTAATTTTCCAAAACACCAGTAAACACTGCATGCTTTTCCAGCTGAATAAACAGGCTATATTAAATAAAAACACTAAAAAAATGATCAAATTAGGTAGAAAAGTAACTTATCTTACCTTTGATAACATTTATTTGTTTTATATTTGTTTTTTTGGACAACTTTTTCGAATCTATGTGTACAGTAATACAAAACCGCATGTTCTTGTCGGCCACGCTGTCGGATTAACTTACCGATTCGGCACTAATTATGTTTCGAATTAAATAAACGCTTTAAACATGTTCAACCATACAAAACTTATCCGGGTAGGTAGAAGAGTAATTCTTGCCTTTGATTACAGTTATTTTTTACATATTTGAGTTTTTTTTACCCTTTTTTCATCGTTTTTCTGCTAAATGCGGAAAAATTGGGTACATGAGATGAATTGTTCTATCTTTCTTTTTTGATGTTGTTAAATATTAGTAAATGAGAAACTATTTCGACTTCGAGTTAAAATCTATTTAGTACTACGCATGTAATCTTTAGAAAAACACGCTTGAACTGTGTACATATGTTGAACTAATCACTAACACGCATTACTTCCATTTCCTTTTTGTTAAGACCTCGAATATTATAGCATATTTACAAATTTCGTCACTTGTGCAGTTTAGGTACCGGGATGAAATAATAACGTTATTATTTAGAAACCCATTCTTAACATAGGATGAAGTAGAAATTTTGTTAACTATTCTGTAGTTTCACCTTACAGTTTGATAAACAAAAGATACCATAAAAATTGAATTAAACTTGAAAATTCGATCGAATAAAATGGCACGATTTATAAACTGCATTTAAAGTGTGTTGTTTTTACAATTACGAACGTAATACTAAATGTTGCGAGAGGTGTGTCAGAAACTTCGTGAAAAATATTGAATAATTCGACCCCCTGTCTTTCCAAGCTTATAACTACTCGAAAAATGTAATTCAAACCCTGATTTTTTTTTTCAATTAAAGGAGCAAGGATCAAGGTTACATTAAAAAAAAAAGTGATTAAAAAAAAAAGGTTTTAAACTTCGGACTTTACAGGTAAATTTCTAAAAAAACCTTCTTTTTTTTAAAATTTGTATATATTATTTATTGATCTTTTAATTTAATTTAATTTAATCAAGTCTGTTGCCAAGGTCGCTGGAAAGATGGTGGGATCCTTCTACCGCTCTAGAAGATATCTCACTACTGATGCAATTCTCTATCTAAATAAAAGCCAAGTACGTCCAAGGATGGAATACTGCTGCCATATCTGGGCAGGAGCTGCTAAAAACAGCCTATCCTGCCTTGACAGAGTACAAAATAGACTTCGAGGCTTAGTGGGGGATGCCCTTTTCTCTACCCTACAATCTCTCTCCCACAGAAGAGACGTTGCGAGCCTATCGTTGTTTTATCGTTATTTCCATGGCAGGTGCTCGTCTGAACTCCAATCTCTGATCCCCCCTCGCCAATCTTTCACGAAAAACACCCGTCTAGCTGAATCCACTGTGAAAAATTTCCCCCACTCTTTATCTGTGCCTAAATCAAAACGTGGATTCCATGAACAAAACTTCTTTCTTAGTACTGCACGCCTATGGAACTCTGTTCCGTCTGCCTGCTTCCCACCTGACTACAACTTGGATGTCTTCAAGTTCAACGTTAAAAAATTCCTAATGAACCGCCCCCTTAAGTAAACACTTCATCAAATCTCCCCACTAACGTAATGTACTTGCAATAACCCTTATCCCTGAGTGGCTTCCGGGCCTTGATAAGTGGTGACCACCGTGTAAAAAAAAATTATTTGTGATATATAAAGCTTTGGTGAGTAAATTAATTATTTACTTTTTAATAGACATTTTAAAATGAGGGGGGGGCGTGAATTAAAAAAAAATGTTTGTCTAAAATATTATATTCGGTTTATTGGAAAGAGCATAAAATTTCACATTGACCCTGAAAATATCGTAAAAATTGAATCAATAGAAAAATTTTGATAGATTTTTAAAGTTTAAAAATTGAAAAATACTTAACTCGTAAAATTGAATTAATTTCATTACTGCTTTTTTTTTTTAAATAAAAAAATAATTCTATTACTTTTTATACAACTTTATTAGTTTATTTTGGAAGTATAATCCATAAAGAAAATAAACAACCCACTTTTAAAGGAGAAATTACGAGTTTTTTTTTTTTTTATATTTTATTCGCAGTTTCGTGTTAGGGGTGTCAAAAATTCCCCCAAAATTCTGATACACCTACTAATGTACTACTAATGCACCTACTAATGTTGCGATGTGCGACAAAACTAATCGCAAACATTTGGCAGCCATTACAGAGCTTATTTCAAGATAACCGAAGGTTTATTTTACAATATACATTGGTACAAAAAAAAAAAATGTCCAAAAAACAAATGTATAACAAATAAGTGTTAAAGAGGGCAAAATAAGTAAAGGTATATCAGAATTTTTGTAGGAATTTTTGACACCCCTAACACGAAACTGCGAATAAAATATAAAAATCTCGTAATTTCTCTTTTAAAAGTGGGTTATTTATTTTCTTTATGGATTATACTTCCAAAATAAACTATTAAAGTTGTTTTAAAAGTAATAGAAATATTTTTTCTTTTTTAAAACAGTAATGAATTTTCCGAACTCAATATTTTTCAATTTTTAAACTTAAAAAATCTATCAAAATTTTTCTATTGATTCTATTTTTACGATATTTTCAGGGTCAATGTGAAATTTTATGTTCTTTCCGATAAACCGAATTTAATATTTTAGACAAACGTTTTTTTTTAATTCACCCCCCCCATTTTCAATTTTCTATTAAAAAGTAAATAATTAATTTACTCACCGAAAAGTAAATAACTAATTTACTCACAAATTGAAGAGAAAAGGTCAATAAATAATATATTCAAATTTAAAACAAAAAAAAAAGTAGTGTTTTTTTAGAAATTTACCTGTAAAGTTTGAAGTTTAAAACCTTTTTTTAAACCACGTTATTTGATTTTTCTTTTTTTTTTTTTTAATGGAATCTTGGTCCTTGCTCCTTTAATTGAAAAAAAATTAGGGCTTGAATTACATTTTTCGAGTAGTTATAAGCTTGGAAAGACAGGGGGTCGAATAATTCACGCCTCCCATTTTGAAATGTCTATTAAAAAGTAAATAATCAATTTATGTACCAAAGTCTTATATATCACAAATTGAAGAGAAAAGTTCAATAAATAATATATTAAAATTTAAAACAACAACAAAAAAAAAGAACAGTTTTTTAGAAATTTACCTGTAAAGTCCGAAGTTTAAAACCTTAAAAAAAAAACCACGTTGTTTGTTTTTTTTTTTTTGTTTTTTTTTTTAAATGAAACCTTGGTCCTTGCTCCTTTAATTGAAAAAAAAATTAGGGCTTGAATTACATTTTTCGAGTAGTTATAAGCTTGGAAAGATGGGGTGGAATTATTCACTATTTTCACGAAATTTCTGACACACCTAGAGCTGCAGTTAAATTAAAAAAAAAAAAATATATATCTTTAATTTTTTTATCATAGCACTCTGGCTAGGAGGAGGGGGGCGCCCGGCTTTGCCCAATCGTAAAATACGCTTAAATATGATATTTTAATTTGTCCAGATTTCGTATATACTATTATAGAGTCGTGATTTCAAAAGTAAAAAAAAAAAAAAGTATTTGGGTGCCATCAGCTAGAATCGAAACCAAAAGCAAAACTTTAGCATTCAAAGCTGGTGACGTTACCACTGTACCAATGTGACACGCATATGAACTGTTTAAAAAATAAACTAAGATAAATATAAAAGAATGTATTACGATATTTTCAATTTGGACCTCTTTTTGACCCCCTAAAAATATTTTAACCGTCTAAAGACCCATAAAAAAATCTAATCATTTGAGGTCCCTAGCGCCGCTCTGCGACTTTTAGTTTCGGAGGAGATAGAGTTTGAAATATATAGAGACAGACAGACAGACAGCCTTTTATATGTGAGACTAGCGGTGGGGTGGGGGCGAGGGCTTTGCCTGGGCGTAAAATACGCTTAAATAAGATATTTTAATGTGTCCAGATTTTTGTATACATTATTATAATCATTATTTCAAAAGTAGAAAAAAAAATGCAATCAGCGAGAATCGAAACCGAAAACACAACTGTACCAACGTGACACGCATACAAGCTGGTTAAAAATTAAAAATTTTAAATAAACTAAGATTGATATGGAGACAGACAGACAAGCATATAGTTTTTATATATAAGATTAGCGGGGAGGGGGGAGCTTTGCTCGGTCGTAAAATACGTTTAAATATGAGTTTTTAATTTGTACAGATTTCGTAAATATAATTATAGAGTCGTGATTTCAAAAGGAAAACAAAACAGTGCCATTAGCTAGAATCGAAACCGAGACTGTAGCATTCAAAGCTGGTAATGTTACCACTGTATTAATAATGCGACACGCATATGGACGGATTAAAAATTAAAAATAAAAAAAAAACTAAGATAAATGTACAAAATGTATAAAAAAATTTCAATTTTGACCCCTTATAAATATTTTAACCGGCTAAAAACCATAAAAGAACAGTCCGTAAAAAAAAACAAAAAACAAAAACAAACAAAGCTTCTTTCTTAGAACTGCACGAACTCTGTTCCGTTTTCCTGCTTCCCACCTGACTACAACTTGGATGTGTTCAAGTCCAACGTTAACAAATTCCTAATGAACCGCCCCCTTAAGTAAACACTTCATCAAATCTCCACACTAACGTAATGTACTTGCAATAACCCTTATCCCTGAGTGGCTTCCGGGCCTTGATAAGTGGTGACCACTGTGTAAAAAAAAAAAAAGAAAAAAAAAAGATTTTTAAGTTATCTTAAATTTTTGATCGGCAGTGTATGCTTCATTGTTCTCACCTAAATCTTCAGTTCACCGCATCATTTTCTTTTTTTTTTTTTTTTTTTTTTTTTTTACCCAACCCTGAGGGGAGGCTGGTTCGCTGACAAGCTTGCTCTCTCTCAAGACGTCTCGAAAGAAAAGCTTATTGCTATTATCACCTTTCGAACGACTGACATCCTTTGCGTTTATTTTTTCAAATTTGCGAATTCATACAGAATTTTTAAATGGACCCTTTATTTAATCCACGGGGGTCATTTGTTCTTGTTATATCAGCCACAACTGAGTAGAAATCTTCAGATATATATATATATATATATATATATATATATATATATATATATATATTTTTTTTTTTTTTTTTGTTATTCTAACTTCTCACCAGAAGTAAGGATTGAACTTTTAACCTTCAGAAGATTTAATTTAGAATTGATTGTTAAATCAATCCCTTTGAATACTGTGCCACTTCTGCAAAAAACACGGAGACAGACAGACAGACATATAGCCTTTTTATATAAGATGTTATGCATAAAACAGATTTCTTATGTTGACAACTTATGAATGCATCGAGAGTTTTGTTTTTTGTTTGATTGTTTTTTATTCTTTTCTTTTTTCTTTGACTTAAATTAAAAAGAAATATTAATTTAATTTTATTTGTCAACTTTGAATATAATTTATATATATTTCTATTATTTTTTATTAAAATGTTTTTTATTAAAAATTTTTTTTATTTTTTCAATTTAAAAATATTTTAATTTTTAATTTTTTTATTTAAAAACATTTTTAATTATTTTTTTTTATTTAGTTTTTTTTTTTTATTTTACTACTAGCAAAAGTACCCGTCGTTGACTGGGTTCAAAAACAGCCTACAGAAAATGGATTCTGATATGATAGGTTATGAAAAGGAAGGGTTGTAAAGAGATAGCTTCGAATTCGGGGGTATCAAAACCAAAGCAAAATATGATGAAAGTAAAAATAAAATAGATAAACCCCATAATTTATTATACCATACCTGTTCGCACTGAAATACTTATCACAATATTCTGTTGATCTATATTAAAAATAACCTTGTTAAACTTTGTGACATATTTCCATTCTATGGAGGTCAGGTGCGAACGAACCCCCCCATAATTTTATTATACCATATTTCTTCAAAGTGAAACCTAATTATCAAAGTATACTTATGCAGATAGATATGAAAAGTCTTTATTAAAGTTTGTGCCTATTTCCATTCTATGGAGGCCAGGCGCGAACGCAGACCCCCACAATTTTATTATATCATCCCTATTTAAGTTAAAACATACTTATCAAAGTATTATTATGTACATCTATATCAAAAACACTTGTAAACGTTTTTTTTTTAATTTTTAAATTTTTTATTTCCATACTTTGTGAACCAGGCGTGAACGCAGACCCCACAATTTTAATGAACCACCATTCTACCAGATCAAACATACCTATTCCTGTGTCTCGATACATCTTCTGTCATTATATGTACCTATTTACTATGCCTCCCCACGGGACAGAGTTAGACACTAGGGGCCTTTTTTTAACGTGGAGAAAAGGTACAAAAATAAAAATTGTCTCAGTCGTCAAGGATTTCTCCTCCACCGAAAGAGAACAAGAAAATGAAGTGCAGCATCTGAAGAACAGATACTACACTTTGATCTTGGCCCGAAAAAATAGTCAACCATATGGGAGCCTATTCGTGACCACACACACACACACACACACACACACACACACACACACACACACACAGACAGAGGTTTATATAGATTTATGCCTGACGTTTCTATTTGAAAGTGAAGTATTTTTTTCGTGTATTAGTGGTTTTTTGGCGTGTATTAGTGTTTTTTTGCGTGTATTAGTGGTTTTTTTGTTTTTTTTTCGTGATTAGTGTTTTTTTTTGTTTTTTTTTCGTGTATTAGTGTTTTTTTTTTGTTTTTTTTTTCGTGTATTAGTGTTTTTTTTTGTTTTGTTTTTCGTGTATTAGTGTTTTTTTTTTAATGTTCTTTGATGGAGAGGAATAAATAGCACTCAGTTACACATTCGGTTTGGGATGAGTGCATATTCGGTTCAATGGTGTAAACCAGGATATATTTCTGCCCGGATATCCTAAAAGGGTGCTCCTCTACATTGACTCTTAAATCATAAAATGAGTAGAGGGATTAAAAAATAAATAAATAAGTAAAAACAAATAAAAGCTTCAGCCTCTGTCCCATCGACGAATGTTGCATCCCTCTGCCTGTTCTACAAGTATTTTAATGGTGAATTCTCTGGCGAACTGCAGACACTTATGCCCCCGCTTGTGCCCCCACGACGTAGACACCCCCGACAAACCCGACAGGCAGCTAAATCCCACCCCCACACAGTAGAGATCCCTAGATGTAAAAGATCTTTCTACTCCAGTAGTTTCTTCCCCAGAACCGCTAAATTCTGGAATTCCATTCCAGGCCGCTACTTCCCCAACTGTACTGACATGCAGAAGTTCAAGTGCAACGTGAACCGACATCTTGCTGCCCAAATCCCAGCATAGTACCCAGTAGTTGTTGCCCCTGATAGTAGCCCCCTACACCAAAGTGGCAATGTGCCTTGTTTGGGGTGAAAATGTAATAAAAATAAATAAATAAATTAAAAAAAAACACGCGTAATTTGCGATACTTTTGACGTATTCGTTGAAAGTACATAATAATAAAGTATTGAATGAATGTTTGTTTTAAAAAAAAATTGGTGAGGTTATTTGCGGGCACCGCTCCCGTGGGTCGAGCGGTAGAACTGCTGACTATCAATGCGATGGTTCTAGTCTAGCGGCACTGATGAGTTGTGATATAACGAAACAGGACTGTATGTCGATGACTACAAATATATTTTAACCCCCCCCCACTCTTTGGGTAGAGAACTGTCGTAAATAATCTCACCCGCTACTTAATTAGCTAAAAAATGCGAGGCTCGCTGTTTGTTTATAAATTAGCGGTTTGAGCACTATAAAAAAGTGGTGGACGAAGTTTGTTTAAAAAAAAAATAGACATTTGTCGAGGTGATTTACGGGCACCGCTCCCATGGATCGATCGGTAGAACTGCTGACTATCAACGAGATGGTTCTGGATTCAATCCTCGGCTTGGGAGAAGTGCTAGTCTAGCGGCACTGATGAGTTGTGATGCAAGGAAACAGGACTGTATGTCGATGACTACAAATAAATTTATATATATATATATATATATATATATATATATATATATATATATATATATATATATATATATAAATTACAATAAGTTTACCAAGGTAATCAAAATGGTAAACTTAAAATATATTATATTAAATATATTTTTGCTAATTCCTGCCCTCTGATGAGAAGGAGAGTATTTCTTCGAAACTCCGCGGATTAAGGACTATCCACTTATCTTGTGCTTCCTTTTTAAAATTAAATATGTTTTTAACTCTTTTTCAAGATGTCTTTTAACATGTTTTATTAATCATTTGTTCATATATATATATATATATATATATATATATATATATATATATATATATATATATATATATAATTATTTACTATAATAATTATTAAATACCTACGGACTCTAGTGTTTCATCCCTTCGGGAATCATCAGTGCAGGGTGTCACGATTAACAACGGTCGATAGATTCGAACCCGGCAACAGAAGCCATCTCTAACTCCATTAGCAAGGACTTAATCCAATCGGCCACTGTTAACCGCGAGAAATACTGTTGAAACTTATATGAAACAGGTCGATGATTATACGTATCATTTGTAATTAAGTTTTGCGTTTGCTTCCCATATCTTGAAGTTTTTTATTCAATAAATTTAAGATATTCGCTTTTCTAAGGACGTCCATTTGTTCAAACGAAACAACCGGCCCAGCGATTTTTATTTATTTGTTTACGCAGTTATGGGTTTATGTTTATGTACGCATGCGCAACCGGGAGTCATAAGCCGGATGTTGGGTTACAACACCCGTTACAAGGTCATTTGAATTTATATAATTATATAGATTACGTGTAATTATATTCAGGCATGGTTTATACGTGATTTATACGTGCGTAATATTTGCGTAAAAAGTTTATAGTAAACACAAAATTCTTTCTCTATATAGTGATGCACGCGGAATATAATTACACGTAATAGTTAACTAAAGATGATCATCCCTTAATAAAACTGAAAAACTAATAAGGAATTAATTAAAATGAATATTTAAAAGAATATGCAAATTAGCTAGATTTTTTGCATATAAATGCAATTCTACGACTCATATATAACAACGTTGTATTTTCTTTTTAAATAAATAGAAAACAGTGTTTTAATATGATTATCAGTACAAAAAAAATTATATATATATATATATATATATATATATATATATATATATATATATATATATATATACTAGCATTTCAGCCCGGCGTTGGCCGGGTGTTTGGAGGTGTATGTTGAGCAACAAAAAAAAAAAAAAGAAAAAAGCGGTCAATTTTTTAAAACTTTGACCCCTATTATGACCCCCTTAACATTTATTGTTTTGCGCTCAAATCAAATTATTAAGTTAGATCCATGTCCAAGGAACCTATATCTAAAATTTCAAGTGTTTAGACCCAAAATTGTCGGAGGAGTTTTGGTAGAGTTCTCAAAGGTCAAATCGTTGAATTTTGACCTCTTAACAGCAAATTTCTGGCCGAAAACCGATCACAAAGATTTTCCCAAGTCTCAGTACCCTGTATATCAAATTTCGAGTCTGTAGACTTAACATTGACAGAGTTATTGCGTAGGGAAATGTACACAGATACGCACACAGATACACACACACACACAGACACGTTCACTTTATATATATATATATATATATATATATATATATATATATATATATATATATATATATAATTCCCTATTAGTTTTTCAGTTTTCTTATGGGATGATCATCTTTAGTTAACTATTACGTGTAATTATATTCATGCAGATATTATACATGATTTATACTTGTGTAATATTTGCGTAAAAAAAGGTTATAGCAAACATAAACCTCTTTCTATATATATATTTATGTATACGTATATATATATTTGCTTAAAAAAATTTGCCTACCAAACTCATCTGTCAGTTTTTTTGTCAACAAACACGAAACTTAAGATATAGTGTACTCGAACCCATGCAAAACTTTATATTTGGGTTTTAGCCTGGGAAACTTAGTACAAAAATGTGAAAATTAAAAAAAAATGGAAATTGCCAGGTTAAGATCGAACGACGGCATTACGAGTATGTATGCGTAACGTAATAGCTATTTGTTCGTGTTTTTATTTGTAGCTTTGCAGCAAATATATCTTCATAGTTCATGCATTAACGTTAAAAGAAAAAAGTAAATCGCAAGCTAAAGGTTTGGTTTGGATTCTCGGTGGTGGCGCACGAGTTATTCTTTTTTTTTTAAACGTTTTAAATCATTTCTATACATTGGGTCCAATATAATATAATAATAAATACGAAATCTGCATTAATCAAAATATCATATTTAAGCGTATTTTATGACCGGGCAGTGCCGGGCGGTCTGCTAGTATAATATATCTTAGTCCATGCCCCATACATAACAAAGTTGTATTTTATAGTAATTACAGGAGTGATTAAACTAAAATTGTGAACCGATTCTTTCCTTTGGCTATTGGAATCCAACCAAAGAATCTAGCAATATTTTGTCAATAAAAATAGTAAGGTCAAATTGACTTTTAACCGATATTTGGAAAAAAAAAATAATTATTTCAAAGTCTATTCTCACGAACCAAGAGTGATAACGTGGTTTGGCAAGGCACGTGTAATTGGCGCGCTCACACATTAAAAATTTTTTTAGCTTAAATTTTATATATCATATACGTTCTTTTAAATTCACACAAATGTTAGGGTACTAGCTCGATAATGTGTACATTAGCAGGGCCCGTGGAAGTTCCACAGAATAAAAATTATATTTAATTAACAAATATGTTTTGATGAAGGTGATATTTTTCTGGATAGCACAAAAAATTATTTTTTTGAAAAGGAAAACTGATAACACGCAGTAAATATGAGTCTATTAACATTTCTGTGAAAATAATGTCCTTTGTATTTTAAATTTAGAATTGATCCAAAATGTGATAAACTAATAAGTACTAATAAGTATTCAGAAAGTAATATTGTGTTACATAGTTCAATAATTAATAATTAATTGTTAATAAAATCACTTTGATAATATATGATAATAATAATAATAATGATAATAATGATAATAATAATAATGATAAAATAATTAATAATAAATGATAGTAATAATGATATTAATAATAATAATAAATAATAATGATAATAAGAATAATTATTATTAATAATAAATAATAATAATGATACTAATTATTATTATTATTATTAATAATAATAAATAATAATAAATAATAATAATAATAAATAATAATAATGATAATAATAAATAATAATGATGATAATAATAATTATTAATAATAATAATAATAAATAATAATGATAAATAATAATAATAAATAATAATAATAATGATAAATAATAATAATAATGATAAATAATAATAATAAATAATAATAATAAATAATAATAATAATGATAAATAATAATAATAATGATAAATAATAATAATAATGATAAATAATAATAATAATAATAATAATAAATAATAATAATAATAATGATGATAATAGATATATAATAATAATAATAATAATAATAGTAATAATTCATTAATTAATAATAAAATCACATTGTCAGAGACGATCTTAAATTCGCCTTTCAGTCCAGTAGCTCCAGGCAGACACGGTTCCTTTTTTGCCCCATTTCTTTCGAATGTTCCTTTTTTTAAGTAAAGTTTTGCTGACTTGTTTCTTCAGTTACGAACCGTTGTATGCCGAAAATACTATGAATTTCTTTTCTCACACCATTACAACAGTTCGAAAACGAGGCTATATCAAAGGGAGACCACTCTTATATTATTGCCTAGGCGTATCAGATTGGCATTTTATGCCAAATTTCACGAATTGGGTTTTTTAAAAAGCAATTTGGCCTTCAAAAATTGTATTTAGCCTTTTTTTTTAAAGCATAACGTACGGAGTAATTCAGGAAGGAACAAACAGAATGTTATATAGATACTAGCGGTATCAAACAAGGCCAAATTCATAAAATTTAGCATTAAAAAGGCCAATCTTGCAACCCTTGACAAATATTTTTATAATAATAGTAGGACCTGTGGAAATTTCACAGCGGCATCTTTCATCTATATATCTGTAAAAGTGAGTAAGTGAGTATGTGTGTTTGAGGACACTTCTCAACCTATACACTCAACGAACTTTTTTATCTACACACTTTAAATTTGGTATATAGGGTAGTCAGACATGCGGATAGCTTTTTAATTGGTTCTCATCTAGAAAGAAAGGCTGCTAAGAGGTTATAATTGAAAAAATTGGCACGTGGGGGTCGTCATATTTTTATCTGTTTGTCAACTGTTTCAGGAATGCGCATGCGTGAATCGTTCACATTACAGATTATTAATGTTAACAAGAAGTAGGTTTTAATACACTTTTAAACGATCTTGTCAAGCTGGCCTAATGGTTATCATACTTACATTACTATCTTTGGGTCTTTGTTTCGATCTAAGCTCGAGTATTTTTTTAAGTAAGCTAAAATAGAATAAGTGAACTTAAATAGAAATAAGAACAAAAAGAAAGAAGTCAGTAACAATGCGGAAATACATAGGAGTAGTAATAGGATTAAAAATAGGAGAAATAGACGAAAGAAACAAATTTGGTTCAACCCCCCATTCAGTGAACATATTCTAAATAATATCCCTAGAGAATTTTATAAAATACTTGAAAAAAAATTTCCACCTGAAAACAGACTAAGTAAAATAATTGACAAGAACACGGTCAAACTATCCTTCTCAACCGCGGCAAACCTTGCAAGCACTATAATAGGTTCTAACAATAGTAAAATCAACACAATATTAAATAAGAATAGAAATGAAGCAGGTGAAATAGATTTTGGAATAAAATGCAACTGTAGGGTATCAACAGCTATAGACATAATACGTACATGCACGTGTCTCAGTTTTTTTGTTTTGTTTTTACTTTACTTGTTTAAAGGTATTTAACATTACGTTTAATACCTACTGTATTTCTGTTTATAATAAATTAGAATTCAGCATAAATTAAAATAGATTCTAGCCAGAAGACCAAGAAGGTATATATGTTAATTTCACATACAGCCCAAATGCGACATCATTGTTTTTTTTTTTTCTTTACATGTATTAATATATATATGTATTAATACCGTAATTATTATAGTCTATGTATTAATAATCTATATATTATAGCCTATATATTAATGTATTTATTTGTTTCCCCACCAAAGCAAATTAGGCATGCGCGCCTGTTATATCAAAGAACTAACTGTTGAGTTTATAAACCTGGCTTTTCTGCTTGTGTTGTGATAATGGCTTGAATTAAGTCTAAAATGAAAAAGTCAATCATCATGGTTCAGTTGTGCTTTAAACAGAAACATTCATTTCTAACATGGCCCTGCCATATCAAAGAACTTACTTTTGATTTTATATGCCAGGCTTTTCAGCTTGTGTGGTAATAAAACTTCTCAAATGCACTCGTGATGTTAGGCTGTGTGAATTGTTAACTTTGGTTAAAATCGCCTGTTCCTTCTTTCAATGGATTATTTCGATTATCGGTTATCGATACTCCGACGCAAAACCTATCTAAGAAAACTGCCAGGCAATCAAAATCGATCCACCCGTTTTCGAGTCCATAGGGAACTCTCTCTCTCTCTCTCTCTCTCTCTCTCTCTCTCTCTCTCTCTCTCTCTCTCTCTCTCTCTCACACACACACACACACAGTCTCTTTTATATAATAGTAGCTAGAAAGATAGAGATCTGAGCTCCTTCCCCGTAGCAGCTATGTTCCCAAATTCATAATGATCGGTTAATTAGTTTATAAACGAGTTCTGTGCACATAAAAAGACGGACGCAAGTTACGAATATCCGCACTTCATTGCCTTCTAAATTTATCGGATGAAAAGATTTTTTTTTAAATCCAAAAAACAAAAAACAGGAAAAAGTTGTGGGAGTAAAGCTTCCCTTGTTGCACAGGTGAGAATCGACCATGGAAATTCTCTCAACGAAAAATTCAGGTTCAACAATCAAGAGGAATTTTATACTGTGGAGTTTGTGTTTTATTTTGAGAAAAAAAAAAAAAAAAAAAAAAAAGAAAGAAAAAAAGGTGTGTCAAAGTTGTCGCCATTTTTAGTTCATTTTTAATTGTTAATTTACTGGAAACACACAAACGTGCGCATGCGCGCACACACGCAATAATATGCGAATTGTCGTCGTGTCTTTTTCTTCCTTTTTTAATTCTTCCTTTTTTTCTATTTCTACTACGTTTTTTCTTTTTTTTTTTCTTCTCTTCGTTTTCTGATTTTATTTCTTCCTTTTTATCTTCTTCTTCGAATTCTTTTCTTCTTCTTCCACATCTAATTCTTTCCGTTTCTTCTTTCTTTTTTATGCCTTGTCTTCTACGTCTTCGTTTTCTTGTTCTTGTCCTTCTTTTTCTTCTGTTTTTTCTCCTTCTTCCTCCCTTTTCTTCTTCTTCTTCTTCTTCTTCTTCATAGTACCTATTTACAATGTCTCCCTACGGGACAGAGTTAGACAGAGTTTTAACGCGGAGAAAAGGTGCAAAAATTAAAAATTGTCTCAGTCGTGAAGAATTTCTCCTCCACTGAAAGAGAACAAGAAATGGAAGTGCAGCATCTGAAAAACAGATCCTACACTTTGATCCTCATTCAATTCTAAGCTGGTGCAACCAGATCAGCCTGTCGGAAAATACAAATGCACCTACATTAACACATTTCTGTTTTTGTTTTTTCCTTTTTTGCACAACTAGAGCATTTTCTGCAACGCCCAAAACAAAAACCACAACCCCCTTTCCCCCACTTTCTTTTCTTCCACCCCTACTTCCCTACTGGGGTCCTGGATATGACCTTAAACTATATCCGATGATGAGACCCCAGCTTGCGGGCTTTGGGGAGTATGGAGCCACCCTTTAATTGCCATTGCTCCCAGGCCCACTCTGACCCGGAGTGGTAGTACCTGTTAGGGTCCCAACTATGGGTTAAATACAAACCGACTTGAAAACAACAAATATATTCTATTAAAAAAAAATTTCTTCAAAATCACTGGATTCAGCATTAAATAACCTGAAAAAGGTTGATATGCCGTAAAACAAAAACAACCAACCAACCAATCAATTCCAAGCAACGTAATTGTAAAAAAACAAATCGCAAACGAAAGAAAAAGAAGGCTCTTTTATAAATAAAGAATTTCATATTTATTTAAGTGATTTACACCATTGGGTGTAGGTTGCCGAAAGTTAAAAAAAAAAAAAAAGGACAAAAACTATGTATTGTTTGCTAAGAATACGCTTTAGTAGTAACTCGGGCAATGTTTTCCAGAAGTCAAGTAATCAATAAAGTTTAACAAGGTAATAATTTCAAGAGTGCTCAATACTGGAGTAGAGCAGGGTATACACTTTATTTATTTTTACATAAGCAGTAATATGTTGCTACACAGTCATGAGCATGTTTCGGTCAACTAGTTACTAGTAACTAAACACCTCTCTTCAGGCGATACAACTTATACGAAAACAAAGTTGGCAATCTTATATTTCATATAAGTTTTATCGCCTGAAGAGATCTCTAGTCACTAGTAACTAGCTGACCGAAACATGCTCATCCCTGTGTAGTAATATATTGCTGCTTATATATATTGTCGTTTGGGCGATTGGGTTTTGATCCTGGCTTGAGGTAGTTGCTTGTCTAGCCGCACTGATGAGCTGTGAAACAGCGAAACAGTACTGCATATGGATGACTATAATGCTCCCTGTCTTAGGTTGAGCATTTGGAAAGTTATATACAAATTACGATTAGCGTATGAAGCGATGCTCTTTGTGTAAACAAATTGAGCTTAGGTATTTTAGACAATGTCAAAACATTGTTACTTCACTGCCCACAGCCGTATAGCACAACAGTTAGAAGCTCCAACTGTCATTTGGGCGATTGGGTTTCGATCCCAGCGTGAGGTAGTTGCTTGTCTAGCAACACTGATGAGCTGTGACACAGCGAAACAGTACTGTATGTGGATAACTATATATATATATATATGGCATCAAAAGATGGCAGAAGTGAGGAAGCATGCCTTTGGAAGTCTTTTTACCCGAATACGATGTTCAGCATGTTAAAAATATACCTTTTGTTGTAAAAATCTAATGGAAAAACATCTGAAGAAGTTGGTGGGGACAGGATATTTTTATGCACACATAAATCGTAAAATTGCCTTCCCACTAACGAAACAGCTGTAATGGAAAAAAAAATCCAGGAAATAAACGAAGGTTATAAAAAAAAAGAAAACGTGAGTCATTGAATTTTAAACAAAATTTTGCACTATATATATATATATATATATATATATATATATATATATATATATATATATATATATATATATATATATATCAGCAAATTTCTCCCAAAGGTTTAATATATTAAATCTATTAGCCAGTGGCAATGTACATATATCAATAAAAATTAAGCCAGGTAAATTATTCAAATAGTAAGCAACGTGATAACCGAACAAGGAAAACGATTACATCATATTTGTATTTTTTCGAATGTTACAATTGTTTCGACATCAATTAGACAATTTTTAAACTTTATATTATTCAAAAATTTTCGAGGTTGGCATCTCCTCAGACTTATTGAAAGAAATACAATGTTAATACGTATCTGAAATTGTTTACATCCTTTTATTAACGGTGTCAAACAGTGTGGCCCGTCTCAACATGTTTTGATAAATCCTCTTCCTGTTTTTATGAATTTCTTTTTTGGGGGGGGGGCTCCTATTTTCGCATTTCTGTTTTAAATTATGGTGAAAATTGTTAAACTTGAACTATCTTGAAACCGGACATGATTCAGAATTAATGAGATCTTTAGTTTATTTATTTAATTTATTATTTTTTTGTGTTTTATTTGTTTCTGTACTTCAAGCAATTCGGTTGGATTTCATGTTTTATCTCTGTTTGGAGAAAAAGGTTTTGTATCTTGTGGTTTTTATGTGTTATAACAAACCAAACCAAACATTACTTTACATTGATCATAATTCCAACCATCCCAAATGCATAAAAAATGCGATCATCCTTAATATATCTAAAAGAATATCCGGGCTGTCCTAAACTGAAAATTTGTTTAACAAAAATAAAAATTATTACAATGAAGCCTTAAATAGATCTGGTTACAATGGGAAAATAAAATACATAGAGGAGGTTAATGATAAAAATAACATACAATTTCATATAACATTGCAATGAAAAAAAAATAACACGAAAAAGGAAAAGAGGCTTAAAATAGAAATAAGGACAAAAAGAAAGAAGTCAGTAACAATACGGAAACATATAGGAGTAGTAATAGTATTAAGAATAAGAGAAATAAGCTAAAGAAACAAATTTGGTTTAACCCCCCCATTCAGTGAACATATTCTAAATAATATCCCTAGAGAGGTTTATGAAATAATTGAGAGAAACTTTCCATCTGAAAACAGACTAAGTAAAAGAAAATGGTCAAACTATCCTTCTCGACTGCGGCAAACTTTGCAAGCATTATAATAGGCTTTAACAATAGTAAAATCAACACAATACTAAATAATATAAATGAAGCAGGTGAAAGAGATTCTAGGATAAAATGCAATTGTAGGGTACCAACAGCTATAATTGAAACCAAAATATTTAGCATTCCGGCCTTATTCGTTACTGTCTGAGCTAAGTCCACGTGTATATAAAAACTTAAATAATTAAAAGAAGTTAAACGTATAAATCTATATTTACGTATGCATAGATGTAACATGTTTAATCGACTTACGATTGCCAAATTCCATTTTTTTTTCAATTTTGATACTTTAGTGTTACATGCTGGTCTATGATGAGAATAATGGAAATAGTATTCGGAAGAAATAAGGGAATAAAAAGGAACAATCCAAGTTATGTGTTCATCAACGTTTCGTCTTTATTTCGAGACTTCTTCTGAATGAATGAAATTTAGAAAACAAAACCCCAGTAAAAATATTTGGAAATATATTTTTGATGCAATGAAATGTGTACCCTGTTCCATTTCAGAGTCAGAAATGTCGTTAAAAATTAAAAGAAAGAGAGTAAGATTTTTCAAAAAGAATATGAATTGCATCATATCTTTTTAAATATATTAACGGCTATATGACGTTATTAAAAAAATCTTACTCTCTTTCACGACGCGATGCTCCCCTCCTTTTTTTTTTTTAAATTTCCAACGACTGTTACCGTTTCTGAAATGCTCAAACGTTTCATTGCATCAAATATATATTTTCAAATATTTGTACTGGTGTTTTATTTTCTTGATTTTATTCATTCAGAGGAAGTCTCGAAATAACTTCGTGTGTTCCTTTTATATATATATACTAGTATGGATGCCCAGCGTTTCCCGGGTGTTTGGAGGTGTGTGTTGAGCAAAAAAAAAAAAAAATGTTAGTAGGAAGGCAGGCTCGAACCCATACCGCAAAGGAGGAAAAGAACGGGGGAAAAACGTGACGTCTTTGCTGTTATGACCACCGCCAAACCGGTAGTGACGTAGGTTTAAATTAAGGCTAGACAATCGAAAAGAGGGGATGACTTTCGAAAACACCGGCGAAAAAAGCGACCCCTCCATGTTGAAAAGTGCCTAGTTGAGGGTGAAGAAATGAATGTTTTTAGACAATTTTTTGGTATTTGTCGTCTGGAAGGTCGAGCTTGAAAACGATACTGATCCTGTGAAAATCCGTCGCCTCTGTCGAAAGTTTTAGGCAGACATGCAAACATACATACATACATTTATATATTGGTAGCTCAAATTTTCGACCCAAACTGATTAAAAAAGATTGCCTTATCTCTGAATACCCTTTATGTAAAATTTTAAATATTTAGACCAGAAATTGTCTGAGTAATTTTGTAGAGACCACAGAGGTCAATTATTTTTAACTTTAACCCCTATTATGACCTCTTAACATTTATTGTTTTGGGCTCAACTCAAGTCATTAAGTTAGATCCATGTCCAAGGAACCTATATCTAAAATTTCAATTGTTCATACCCAAAATTGGCAGAGGAGTTTGGTAGAGTTCTCAAAGGTCAAATCGTTGAACTTTGACCCCTTAACAGCCAAATTTCTGGTTGAAAACGGATTACAAAGAGTTTTCCAAATCTCAATACTCTGTATATCAAATTTCAAGTCTGTAGACTGAAAATTGACAGAGTTATTGCGTAGGGAAATGTACACACACACACACGTTCACTTATATATATATATATATATATATATATATATATATATATATATGGTTTGTTCTATTATATGCATCGGTTCGAAAAAGTTGTAAAAAACAAATATATAAAAAATAAATGTTATCAAAGTCAAGATAAGTAACTTTCTACCTAACTTGATAAGTTTTTAGTGTTTTTATTTAATGTAAAATGTTTATTCGGTTCGAAGATCATACAGTGTTTATCAATATATTTTAAAAAGACAAATGGCGGCGAAGTCTTTAGTTTGGGAAAATGAATTCTGACTAAAAAAGCATATAAAATACTGTTAGAAACTCACTCAATATATGTCAGCCTATGTCATGGTAACATATATATTGGGTGAGTTCCTAACAGTATTTTGCGTAATTTTTGGAGTTTGAACTTATTTGTCATCAAAAATATATTTTCAAATATTTGTACTGGTGTTTTGTTTTCTTGATTTCATTCGTCGAAAGGAAGTCTCGAAATAAAGACGAATCGTTGATGAACACATAAGTTTTTTTTTTGTCCTTTTTTATTTTTCTATACTGGTCTATATAAAGTCTCGTTTGTGTCCCTATGTGTGTGTGGTGGAATTACACATACACAAACAGCATGCCGCTTGTCATTGTGTCATATCTTTTTTAAAAAAATAAAAAAAAATAAAAATTGGTGATTTCATAATCTTTTTTTCCTCATTTTTTTTCATTTATTCTATCGGAGTTGCAATTTCACCGCTGGGTACTTGTACAGTTTAATCAAGCCATAAAAAAAAAAAACGAAAATATCGAAAAAAGGTTATATTGTACGTATAGGTTATGGAATGAAGTTCTCCGAAAAAAAAAATTTCACTTAATTTCATCAAGTAGTTTCTTTGTTTTACAGCGAAAAAACAATTTATTATGATACCGAGCAAAATGTTCGATTTTTAGGAAGAAAAGCTACTATTAAAGATGGGGAGGGAGTGTCAGCGCTTTAAATTGAGTTATCTCCCCGTGGCGTGTTCAAAAAATTAAAAGATGGCCACCTTCAACATGCTGTCATAAAAACGTGTTTTTCTGCTGTAAAAAAAAAAAAAAAAAAAAGAACTACTAAAATATCGAAAAAAAAGTTTAAATTGTACGTATAGGTTATGGAATGAAGTTCCCCGAAAAAAAAAATTTCACTTAATTTCATCAAGTATTTTTTTTTTTTTTTTTTTTTTTTACCGAGAAAAAACAATTTGTTATGATACCGAGCAAAATGTTCGATTTTTAGGAAGAAAAGCTACTATTAAAGATGGAGAGGGAGTGTCAGCGCTTTAAATTGAGTTATCTCCCCGTGGCGTGTTCAAAAAATTCCAAGATGGCCACCTTCAACATGCTGTCATAAAAACGTGTTTTTCTGCTGTAAAAAAAAAAAAAAAAAAAAAAAAAACTACTCGATCAAAGTAAATGAAATTTTTTTCCGGAGATCTTCAGTCCAATATACCCTTTTTCGATATTTTTATTTTCTTAATATCTTAATTAAACTGTATAAGTGCTCATCGTTGTCTAAGTCTTTACTCCCCACCACAGAACTCGAATCGAGCGGGTTATCTCATTCCATGTCCGGCTCGGCCATAGGCCGATACGTAGCTGTTCTCTCCAACTCTAAACTCCCCGACTATATCTAAAACTATCTTTCTAATTTATTATGTGATCACGTTATAGTTTACACATTCCGGCCAGGATCAAAGTGTAGTATCTGTTCCGGCAGATACTGCACTTAAGATAATTTGTACCAGTCAATGGAGGGGAAACCCTCTATACTGGGACAATTATTATTTTTGGTAACCAGAGTGACCCCTTTTAGGGGAGCTGGTTTTTACCTCACATTAAAAACGGCCTTGTGCCTAATTTGCTCAGTGGGGGAGCAAATAAACACCATCTGTTCCGGCAGATGCTGCAAGCTATGACTAGCTATGACTAGCAAAGACCAGATGTGGGGGCAACCCCACATGCCTGACCATTAACCAGCTCCCATTTCCCACCTCTCGGGAGCTGGTCCCCTTTTTCCCTTCCCCCTCCCTTCACTCTTCACATTAAAAATTGGCCTTGTGCCTAATTTGCTCGGTGGGGGAGCAAATAAATACCATCTGTTCCGGCAGATACTGCACTTAAGATAATTTGTACCAGTCAATGGAGGGGAAACCCTCTATACTGGGACAATTATTATTTTTGGTAACCAGAGTGACCCCTTTTAGGGGAGCTGGTTTTTACCTCACATTAAAAACGGCCTTGTGCCTAATTTGCTCAGTGGGGGAGCAAATAAATACCATCTGTTCCGGCAGATACTGCAAGCTATGACTAGCTATGACTAGCAAGGACCAGATGTGGGGGCAACCACATATGCCTGACCATTAACCAGCTCCCATTTCCCACCTCTCGGGAGCTGGTCCCCTTTTTCCCTTCCCCCTCCCTTCACTCCTCACATTAAAAATCGGCCTTGTGCCTAATTTGCTCGGTGGGGGAGCAAATAACTACCATCTGTTCCGGCAGATACTGCAAGCTATGACTAGCTATGACTAGCTATGACTAGCAAAGACCAGATTTGGGGGCAACCTCACATGCCTGACCTTTAACCAGCTCCCATTTCCCACCTCTCGGGAGCTGGTCCCCTTTTTCCCTTCCCCCTCCCTTCACTCCTCACATTAAAAATTGGCCTTGTGCCTAATTTGCTCGGTGGGGGAGCAAATAAATACCATCTGTTCCGGCAGATACTGCAAGCAAAGACCAGATGTGGGGGCAACCCTACATGCCTGACCTTTAACCAGCTCCCATTTCCCACCTCTTGGGAGCTGGTCCCCTTTTTCCCTTCCCCCTCCTTTCACTCCTCACATTAAAAATCGGCCTTGTGCCTAATTTGCTCGGTGGGGGAGCAAATAAATACCATCTGTTCCGGCAGATACTGCAAGCAAAGACCAGATGTGGGGGCAACCCCACATGCCTGACCTTTAACCAGCTCCCATTTCCCACCTCTCGGGAGCTGGTCCCCTTTTTCCCTTCCCCTCCCTTCAATCCTCACATTAAAAATTGGCCTTGTGCCTAATTTGCTCGGTGGGGGAGCAAATAAATACCTACTGCAAGCAAAGATCATATGTGGGGGCGACCCAACATATAAGACCTTGGTCAATGTCGGGACAACCCTTCATACCAATTGTCACTATCTAGCTCCTCTACTCCCCGGGGAGTCGGTCCCCATTTCCCCTTCACTCCCCACTTTAAAAATCGGTCTTGTGCCTAATTTGCTCAGTGGGGGAGCAAATAAATACCTCAAAGTGTAATATCTGTTCTTCAGATGCACTCGGAAATTTATCCTCTTTCAGATAATTTCGACGCGAAACTACTAGTCTGCAAAAAAAAAAAAAAATAAATAAAATAAATAAATAAAAGGATGAAATAATAAAAAGGGGGGGGGGAGTAAAAAAAAAAATAGAAAAATCTTGTTTTAAAATGAAGAAGGGATTTTATTTACAAAAAGTTGCAAATTTTTCCCTTTGCAGGAATTAAATACAAAAATAAAGAACGCTGGTTCTTATATTGAAAATGTCGTATCAACAAACGAATGCAGTATTAACAAATTCAAATATGAGTACTTCCTAATCACTCTCTCAAGTACAAAAAAAAAAAAAAATTTAGGGAACGTACTCACCAAATTGATGGCAGACAGCACATGTGCCTTTTTTCTTAATTTAAAGTCTTTGAAAATTACTCTCTTTCAAAATACGAACATACCGGAGCCGCGTAAAGAAAGTTTGCAGAAGTTCGCCTCGTTGCGACCGGGTATTCTTTTGCCGGGTTATACTTCTTTGAATGAGCGGCTCGAGAAATTCCTCATCTGCGACAGGCAATGAATCCACGTACAATCTCCTCGCCGCGGGAATTCAAAAGAGGCCGATTTTCGCGCTGGAACCAGTGGCGTCATTATCAGGAAGCTAGCATTGCCTTTTTATTCAAATTAAAGGGAGTTTCGTACGAACCCAAAATATACGAAACTAAGTTCAATAAAATATACGAAACTAAGTTCAATAAAATATACGAAACTAAGTTCAATAAAATATAAGAAACTAAGTTCAATAAAATATACGAAACTAAGTTCAATAAAATATACGAAACTAAGTAAAATCAAATGTAAGAACCATAATAAAAATATAATAAATGCGTACAGGGGGATGCATAATTATTGGTACAAAAAATTCCATCAATGTTGCACTACACTTTTTTGGTCTCGGTTAATGGCGGAGAAATCCTTCATGACTGATACATTTTTAATTATTGTTACTGACCAGAGTGACCCTTTTGTGGAAGCTGGTCCCCCTCCCCCACATTAAAAACCGACCTCATGTCTAACTCTGCCCTCGTGAGGAAGCAAATAAACGAAAAAAAAAATCCATCCGTTATTATTCCCATATTCCAACTGACCTCTTGATTCCAAATTCGTTTTAATTGTCAGAATAAAATTCCATTCTATCAAGTTAACATTCCTAACTTATTGCTTATGAATATTTCATTTTGAAAATACCTCTTTTAGATGACAAGATTCTCCCTTGGTAAACTTTCACGGAAAACACTCGTCTATTTCAAACCACTATCAATAATTTCTTCCACTCGTTACCTGTGCCTAAACCTAAACATAGATTCCATGAAAAAAGCTTCTTTTTTAGAACTGCCCGCTCGTGGAACTCTCTTTTGTTTTCCTGCTTTCCAGCAAACTACAATATGGTCGTCTTCAAGTCCAACGTAAACAAGTTCTTCACGAGCCGTTCCCCTTATGTAACCCAGTTTACCAAATTCCCACAACTAACGATTACTATTATATTATCCTATTGACTGTCATACACTCATTAACACTTATCCTCGAGTGGCCTCCTGACATTGATAAATGGTGACCCCTTTTTAAAAACAAAAAAGATAGACCATTTAGACTTATGAAACATGACCATAATGATAATCGACTAGTTTATTTTCCGGCGTTGCCCGGAACTAACAACATAACATTAGAAGCTATTTTTACCGGCTAAAAACCAAATCGGATTCGTTCCATGCGTTCAAATCCCTTATATATCAAGTTTCGAGTCTGTTGACCAAAAATGAACAGAGTAGTTTAGTAAAGACCGTTCCGCACACGGACAGATAGACTAGGTGTGTCCGAAATTTCGTGAAAAATAGTGAATAATTCCACCCCGTCTTTCCAAGCTTATAACTCCTCGAAAAATGTAATTCAAACCCTAATTTTTTTTTAATTAAAGGAGCAAGGACCAAGTTTTAATTAAAAAAAACAAAAAAGAAAAAAAAACAAAGTGTTTAAAAAAAAAGGTTTTAAACTTCGGACTTTACAGGTAAATTTCTAAAAAACACTACTTTTTTGTTTTAAATTTGAATATATTATTTATTGAACTTTTCTCTTCAATTTGTGATATATAACACTTTGGTGATTAAATTAATTATTTACTTTTTAATAGACATTTCAAAATGAGAAGCGTGAATTATTCGACCCCATGTCTTTCCAAGCTTATAACTACTCGAAAAATGTACTTCAAGCCCTAATTTTATTTTCAATTAAAGGAGCAAGGATCAAGGTTTCATTAAAAATAACAAAAGAAAAAACAAACAACGTGGTTAAAAAAAAAAGGTTTTAAACTTCGAACTTTACAGGTAAAATTCTAAAAAACACTACTTTTTTTTGTTTTAAATTCAGATATATTATTTATTGACCTTTTCTCTTCAATTTGTGATATATAAAACTTTGGTGAGTAAATTAATTATTTACTTTTTAATAGACACTTGAAAATGTGTGGGCGTGAATTTAAAAAAAAACGTTTGTCTAAAATATTATATTCGGTTTATTGGAAAGAGCATAAAATTTCACATTGACCCTGAAAATATCGTAAAAATAGAATCAATAGAAAAATTTTGATAGATTTTTAAAGTTTAAAAAAATATTGAGTTCGTAAAATTCATTACTGTTTTAAATATATATATATATATATATATATATATATATATATATATATATATATATATATTTCTATTACTTTTAAAACAACTTTAATAGTTTATTTTGGAAGTATAATCCATAAAGAAAATAAACAACCCACTTTTAAAAGAGAAATGACGAGTTTTTTTTATATTTTATTCGCAGTTTCGTGTTAGGGGTGTCAAAAATTCCTACAAAAATTCTGATACACCTACAGATAGACAGACAATGTAAATAGATGGATATCATATCTGTTGACCCGACAAAAACTGAGTTCACTAGTTTTCCTACATTCCCACATTTCTTTTTGATTTGTTTCATTTATAATTATGAACGACTTTTTAAATTTTTTGATTCTAATTTTTCGGGTTTGTATTACTGTACACATAGATTCGAAAAAGTTGTCAAAAAACAAATATATAACAAATAAATGTTATCAAAGGCAAGATAAGTTACTTTTCTACCAAACTGGATATATTTTTTTGTGTTTTTATTCAATGTAACATGTTTATTCAGCTCGAAAAATATGCAGTGTTTACCGATGTATTGGAAAATTCAAAATGGCGTCCCACTCTCTCTTTAACACGGTAAGTTTGGGAAAAGGTTGTTATAAGTAATAAACTAGAAAAAATACTATTAAAAACCACCGAATATATGTCAAGTTATGTCACGGTAACATATATTGAGCGAATTTCTAATAGTATTTTGTCTAGTTTATTATTTATAACACCTTTTCCCGAACTTACCGTGTTAAAGAGAGAATCAGACGCCATATCCAGTTTGGTAGAAAAGTAACTTATCTTGCCTTTGATTACATTTATTTGTTATATATTTGTTTTTTGACAACTTTTTCGAATCTATGTGTACAGTAATACAAACCCGAACGACTCTTTAAATTTTTTTATTCTAATGGCTTTAGATTGATATATAAGAAGAAAAAAAAAAAAGCTAGGGAGATCGTAATACCTATCCCCGTCAAAAAAAATTGTCGATACTTTCGTTTTCATGTGGGTGATTATGTCACATACGTGCGTCTGACAGAAACGTCTACCCCGAAAGTCAATAAAAATGTTCTAAACATTTTTCCCCGGAGTTTATTTTCTTAGACGGGCGTCACCTGCCGCGGTAGTCAATCGGCGACCGTCTTCGTTTTTTTTCTTTTTTTTTTTTTTTTTTTTTTTTTTTTTTTTTTGAACAGGCCAAACATGACGCTGGCTTTCAAAAGCGTATATTCTCGGTGGCGGCGGGCAATGTATTGTTTTGATTTGTTTCTCCTGATAAACACCGGCTGATCGTTATCACTGTCCCCCCCCCCCGCCCAAAATAAGTAAAAAAAACAAAACAAAAAAAAAAAAACGAATTTGAGAATCGCTTTCTTTGGTGACAATTAAACTTTGTATATCAGTTTAGGGCGTTCACGTACATACGTCATCACGACCCGCCAACTCAGATTTCGAGTGCAACCAAGCTAAGTGGGTAATACCACGGCCATCTGTCTTGGCAGTGGACACAATTGACATTCTCTGGTCAGCTCTTCTGTTGGTTTTGTAAGGCAGTTAACCAATAGGGGTGGGGGGGGGGAGAATTGCAATGAAAGATAAATCGTGTGAATTTACTTTTGAGGGGCCGATATTACTTTTTTAGATACTTTGTGAATGTTACACACATATTATGTATATATATATATATATATATATATATATATATATATATATATATATATATATATATATATTATATATATATATATTATATATATATATATATATATATATATATATATATATATATATGGTTTATTTTTTTATTACCGTTTTATCTGTTTGGTTACATATGTTTCGGATGTTGGACCGTGTTTACGATCTAACAGCCTCGTCAGACCTTACAGAAATGGTTGGTTTAGTATTAGGAAGAATTGTTTTTAGGAGGAATACGGGGGGGGGGGAAGAAAAAAAAGAAAGGGAAAGAAAAAGGAGGGGGGTTTTGGGGTAGGAGATAATATAGGGAGAAGGCTGGTAATGACAATATTTCAGTTTTGAAGGTTAAAATATATTAGGTTGTATTGTGTGTGTGTGTGTGCGCATATATATATATATATATATATATATATATATATATATATATATATATATATTATATATATATATATATATATATATTATATACTAGCTGTACCCTGCCACGCGTTGCTGTGGCTCAAATTAGCGCAATGGAAAAAGTTCCAAAATGAGAAAAAGCATGTTTCTTATAGGTTTAATTTTCCATTTTGCATGGGTACACAGTTTTTGTTGTTCCATTTTCTTAGCTGATATAGAGATTTTCCGGTTTGGTGACTCTTGAATACGAAATATAAACTGTCCATGTGAAAAAACAGTCAGTGTGTAACTGTAAGGCCCACAATTGTAAAGATTGTTCCCTGTGCTTTGTTGATGGTTATTGCAAATGACAATAAAATTGGAAAGTTCAATTTCCTAAAGTATAATGATGTATCGGGTGGAATCATAGGAATGCATGGAATGAAGATATATTCATCTGTGAAAGGTCCTGTTAGGATTGTTGTTTCTATGATATTGTTTGTTAATTTTTTTTTTACTGCAAGCTATGTGCCATTGCAAAGCTTGGATTGGTTTATATTTTACAACATGATAATTAGTACACCAAATTTCAGTTGCAATACATGCGGTGTCATCCCTGGCAAATATAACTGTTGGATAATTAACCACTTTATCTGCTTTCACAACAGTGTCGATGGATTTGTATTTGACTACCTCACTTGGAAGTTTACATTGAATAATAGCGTTAAGTTCATGGGCATCTTTGTATTGACCTGCAAGAATAGCTCATTCACTCAGTCAAATGGAATCCTCTAATTTGAATATCTGCAAAAACCTTTTAAACTAACTATTCTTTTGATGAAATAAAATTACAGAAATTACAGAAGTTTAAAGTCAAATAATTTTGCACTTAACTCTGATCAGCTGGCACTTTTTCGTACCCAGTTTCACACAAGTGATGCAAAAGTTTTTGTGCGGATCGAACAGTCGGCAACTGGACATGCATATTTTGAGTTAAGTTTAATGTCTTCAAATGGCACAAAATGTAGAGTATTTGAGGCAAGCATTTATTTCATCTGCTGGTGTTGATTGAAGAATAACAGGTAACATTTGTCTGAAATCTCCTGCAAGCAATATTACTGCATTCCCAAATGGTCTGACATTGCCACGCAAATCTTGCAAGGATCGACCAAGAGCCTCAAGTGATTTTTTGCGTACCAGTGTGCATTCATCCTAAACAATAAGTTTGCATTTCTGCAATATTTTTCCCCATATTGGATGTTTTGGAGATGTCGAACATGAGATTTTTGAAAAATGGAATGTTTTAAAGTAGAATAAATAATTCTTCTACTTGGCAGCAAGGTCGCAGGTATTCCTCATGCAGCAAGGGCTAAGGCTATGTCATTTTGTTACCAAATGGCTGCCAAAATCAATTTAATTAGAAAGGTTTTACCAGTTACTTCTGGTGCTGTTCAAGGTAGCAGTAATTTCCAAATAACTTCTATTCTCACAGTCAGTAAATTAGGTGACTAAAATAGGATTTATCCATGTTTTGACAATGTCTTATTCACTGTAATTAATTTAGGAGACTAAAATAGGATAAGGGTTAGAGATGGACAGATAGAGAGGAAGATATATAGATAGGAAAGAGAAAATGAGAGGAAAATAGAGAAAGAGAAGGAGATAGAGAGATAAAGGGATTGATAGATAAACAGAGAGAGGGGGAGAGTTAGAAATAGAGAGGGATGAGACAGAGGAAAGGAGAGAGATAGAGGGAGTTAGAGAGAGAAAGGGGCTCAAAGAGAGATGGAGAGGGTGATATAGAGAGAAAGATAGATTGAGAGAGGGAAAGGGAGAGATGGATAGAGAGAGATATTAAGAGAGGAAGAGAGAGGGGGAGAGAAACAGAAGGTGAACTACACTTCACCGTTTGTTTTCTCGTTCAGTAGAGAAGAAATCTTTCGAGACTGAGGCAATTTTAATGTTTTGTTATTATCCAGAGTACCCCTTTTTTGTGTGTGTGTGGGGGGGGAGGCTAGATTTTCCTCACATTAGAAACCGACCGGGTTATCTGTACTTTCACTTAACAAATTAATAAAAGAAAAACATATTGTAAAATTTGAATTTAACATGAAAATACTATTTTAAAAAATAGCACGATAACATAAGTGCATAAGTGCCACTTTCATGTATATTTAGGCATCATTTTTTTTCATTTTAATAAACATTGTTAAAGACAGCTTTTGTTTAGTTATTTTTATATTTTCTGATGATTTTTTGTGTATAGATCGAATTAATAAATGTCCCATGGATTTTTTTTCGAAGTGTCGCAATTTTGTTGCTTTTCGTCTTTCGTCAAGACATCGTCAGGAGAATGTGTAAGATTTGGTAGTGTTGACGGGCGCGAATGCTATATATAAACATATATACACGCATATATATATATATATATTTATATATATATATATATTACACATACATATACACACATATATATACATATATGTATACATATATATACATATAGAGATATGTATACATATATACACACACATATATACTCATATATATGCATACACACGCACACACACACACACATAGAGAGAGAGAGAGGGGGGGAGAGAGAGGGAGAGAGAGAGAGGAAGGGGGAGAGGCAAAATGATTTGCCACATTTGTAAGTATAAATAAATGGCAAATAAAGTAAAGAAAAAAATAGTTATTATTTTCGAAAAAATACATAAAATGACATTTTGTTTCAGAAGGTTTTAAAAATTAAATTAGTCACATGGAATCCATTATTGTCCACACAATGTCGAAAACGTTCATGAAAGTCGATTGATTTCCGTTTCAATGCAGATCCAGTAGCTCAGAAGTTGGAAACCCGTAAAAAGATCGTGTTTCGAGCTGGTACGGGATCATATCTACCAAGATTGAATTTACAAACGAAACGTTCGTTGTGTTGCAGTTACAGATTCGTTTGTTTTGACGAATGTTTCCGAATGAAAGCGCGATGGTCACCAGTCCGATTCATGTCAGCAATTGAAAAAGAAACAAAAAACACTGATTATAAAAAAAAAATGGCATTATATTGATGTTTCGAAAATAAAATCACTTTTTTGTTTCTTTACTTTATTTACCTTTATTAAACCTACAAATATGGCAAATCATTTTGCCTGACCCTGTTCTCGTCAAATCACCGAAGTTAGGCATCGTTCAGCCTTGTTAGTACTAGATGGGTGACCATTTAGGAATTCTAGGCGTTGTAGGTGCTTTCCGCTTATCTCGGCATTTGTTTCCATTACACTTCACTTGCCACTGGTATTTAACAATGTCGACTATATATATATATATATATATATATATATATATATATATATATATATATATATATAATACGAGCAAACATATATATATTTATATATATATATACTAGCTGTACCCTGCCACGCGTTGCTGTGGCTCAAATTAGCGCAATGGAAAAAGTTCCAAAATGAGAAAAAGCATGTTTCTTATAGGTTTAATTTTCCATTTTGCATGGGTACACAGTTTTTGTTGTTCCATTTTCTTAGCTGATATAGAGATTTTCCGGTTTGGTGACCCTTGAATACGAAATATAAACTGTCCATGTGAAAAAACAGTCAGTGTGTAACTGTAAGGCCCACAATTGTAAAGATTGTTCCCTGTGCTTTGTTGATGGTTATTGCAAATGACAATAAAATTGGAAAGTTCAATTTCCTAAAGTATAATGATGTATCGGGTGGAATCATAGGAATGCATGGAATGAAGATATATTCATCTGTGAAAGGTCCTGTTAAGATTGTTGTTTCTATGATATTGTTTGTTAATTTTTTTTACTGCAAGCTATGTGCCATTGCAAAGATTGGATTGGTTTATATTTCACAACATGATAATTAGTACACCAAATTTCAGTTGCAATACATGCGGTGGCATCCCTGGCAAATATAACTGTTGGATAATTAACCACTTTATCTGCTTTCACAACAGTGTCGATGGATTTGTATTTGACTACCTCACTTGGAATTTTACATTGAATAATAGCGTTAAGTTCATGGGCATCTTTGTATTGACCTGCAAGAATAGCTCATTCACTCAGTCAAATGGAATTCTTATAATTTGAATATCACATATTAATGATAAATGATTTATTCATTGAAATTTACTAATTTTTAATAAAAAAGTTTTAAAAAAAGTTAATAAAAAAATAGTTGCTTATGTGCGCATAAAAAAATTGTTTGTTTTTTTTTAGATTGGTCCGCCTTGGAATCACCCCCCCCCCCAACCTCCAAATCTTAAGAACAGCTTCCGGAATAAACACCACTTTTTGAGGGGGGGGGCTATTTGCAAAATTTAACTGATATTTGTTGTCAGCATATCCACCCGAAAATACTATTAAAAAAAAAAGGAGGGGTTCAGTGCCCGTGGCAGAGAAGTAGATTTATTTATCAATAAAAGTCGTCATTGAAAAAAGAAAATTGTGGAGGTGGACCTAAATGTAAATATTTACCCAAAAAATTATCCCGAAGTTTATTGCAAAAACGTTTTGTTTTCGCACTATTCAACAATTTGTTCATCCGCGCACGTAAATTAAAAAATATTTGTAAAAGTGAGAAGTTATCGGTAAATGATTTAGTTTTTTTTTTTAAATTTATTTATTTATTTATTTATTTACATTAGGTCCACCTCCACAAATGTTAAGAAGGCTTTCAGAATAAACACCCGCAACCTCTCATGTTAACAACGGATTTCGGAATAAACACCATTGGGGGGGGGATATTTAAAAAAAAAAGTCGATAAAAGTCGTCATTTAAAAAGAAATTTAAAATCAAATGTTTGTAAAAGTGAGAAATTATTAATAAATGTTTAGTAACATTTTTCGGTGCAAATGCAGAGAGTGATCCGCGCTATTTTTTGAATCGTGTTTTTTTTTTTATTCCAACCAATCTTATATCGAAAAACAAAAAAAAAAAAAAACTCAAAAAGCAAGCGACAAACTTTTTTGGGGGCCTTATATAATAAAGAAAAAATGTGTAAATTAAAAAATTTGGAAGATAAACAAATGAATTATGTTTTTTTTTTGTTTTGTTTTTTTTTACTTACTAAACAGAAAATGAAATCTTTCGTCAATGCGTGGCTGTGAAATGAATCGAACCGGAAGTTCAGTTTTATCAACAGAACAGATTCGCAGCACGGTTAAAAAATATATTTATTTTATTTAATATTTTAATAATTCGCGAGGTAAATTTATTTTAATAACATAAAAACATGCCTCGACTCTAAAGATGGGTTGTCTGAAAATTTCAAATAAATTGGTAACGTAGAAATATGGTTTTATTCGTTTGGAACGAACCAAATTTACATTTTTATATATATAGATTTATATATTTATATATATATATTTATATATATATTTATATATATATATATATATTTATATATATATATATATATATTTATATATTTATATATATTTATATATATATATATACACGAGCAAACATATATATATTTATATATATATTTATATATTTATATATATATTTATATATATATATACGAGCAAACATATATATATATATATATATATATATATATATATATATATATAGATAGATAGATAGATAGATAGATAAATGTTTGTGATTGTTTTATTTAGGGTTATTGTTTTGTTGTACGGCATATCAACCCTTCTTAGGTTAATTAATACCAAATGCAGTAATTTTTGAGAAAAAAAAAACTTTTATTCGTGAAGTTATATCTTTAAATATTTAATAAAGGTATTTGGTTCTGTTTGGTTGTTTTATTGAATGAAATTGTTGTTTCGGTTTTTGACGTTTCAGAACATGATTGAGTTTTGCAAAGGGAGGTAGAAAATAAAACAATAACGTTAATGTTTGTTGCGTCTTTGGTCAGGAAGTCCGTATCTTCAGACAGTCCGGACTGGCAACTCCAGATATGTGTGTATGTGTGTGTATGTGTATGTATATGTGTGATGATTGTTTGTATGCATGCGTGTGTGCATGTGTATGTATGTGTATATGCGTGTGTGTGTGTTGATGTCTATGTGAGTATGTATGTGTGTGTATGTGAATGTGTGTGCATGTGTATGTATGTGCGTATGTATGATTGTGTCTGTGAGTGTGCGTACGCATATGTGTATGTGTGTATATGTCTGTGAGTGTGTGGATGTGTGTATGCGTGTGTATGTGTTCATGTCTATGTGCGTATGTATGTGTGTGTATGTGAATATGTGCATGTGTATGTATGTGCGTATGTATGATTGTGTCTGTGAGTGTGCGTGTGTGTGCATATGTGTATGTGTGTGTATATGTGCGTTCGTGTGAGTGTGTCGATGTGTGTGTATGCGTGTGTGTGTGTTCATGTCTATGTGTGTATCTATGTGTGTAGATGTGAATGTGTGTGCATGTGTATGTATGTGCGTATGTATGATTGTGTCTGAGTGTGCGTGTCCGTATGCATATGTGTATGTGTGTGTGTATGTGTGTGAATGTGTGGATGTGGTTGTGTATGCGTGTGTGTATTCATGTCTATGTGTGTATGTATGTGTGTATGTGAATGTGTGTGTATGTGTATGTATGTGCGTATGTATGATTTTGTCTGTGAGTGTGCGTGTGTGTATGTGTATGTGTGTGTATATGTGCGTTTGTGTGAATGTGTGTGCATGTGTGTGTATGCGTGTGTATGTGTGTGTATGTCTATGTGTGTATGTATGTGTGTGTATGTGAATGTGTGTGCATGTGTATGTATGTGCGTACGTATGATTGTGTTTGTGAGTGTGCGTATGCATATGTGTATGTGTGTGTATGCGTGTTTGAATGTGTGGATATGTGTGTATGCGTGTGTGTATTCATGTCTATGTGTGTGTGTGTGAATGTGTGTGCATGTGTATGTATGTGCGTATGTATGATTGTGTCTGAGTGTCCGTGTGTGTAGGCATGTGTATGTGTGTGTATATGTGTGTGTGTGTGTGTGTGTGTGTGTGTGTGTGTGTGTGTGTGTGTGTACGTTTGTGACGAACGAAAAGGATTTCCTTTCCTAACTGATCTTATTTCCAGACGAGGCACGACGTTGCATATCTCATTAATAAACTGAATGCGTGGGTGACAGGAACGAGTATAACACACAAACACTTCACCGCCGCCGCCAAACTATATCCGGATCGGATATGATTCTTCCGACGAACACCCAAACAATCCCTTGGGATTAAAAAAAAAAAAAAGTTTTATAAAAATAATTTTTACGAGTCAGCACTTATCAAGGCCTGGAAACCACTCGGGTATGAAGGTTAATCAGAGCAAAAGTGCTGAGTGCAACAAAAGCTCAGTGATTGTTTTTGTTGGAAATTGGGCAGAATTGGGTTATGTAAGGGGGACAGGATAGCAAGAACTTGTTTACATTGATCTTGAAGACGACCATGTTGTAGTCAGCTGGGAAGCAGACCAGTGCAAAGGATTTCCACGGGCGGGCAGTTCTAGTAAAGAAGCCTTGTTCATAGAATTTTCGTTTGGATTTAGGCACTGATAGAGAGTGGGGGAACTTGAGTGTAACGGTTGTAGCTTAACGAGTGCTTTTTGTGAAAGTATTTGGGGGGAGGGTCTCTTCACATGCCCCCCCCCTTTCTAATATGTGAAAAAGTCAACCCCACAAAAAGTGGGTACTCTGGATGGGGAGAAAAATACACCAACTTTTAAGATTGTGGGACTGCTTCCCGGCTGTCATTAACATTGCAGTTTTAAAAGTTCAATGTAAACAAATTCTTACTTAGCCATTTTATAAAATAATCAGTTTCTTCACCAATTACAGTTCCTAGTTACAATGCCCCCCACGGGACAGAGTTAGACATCAGGGTCGTTTTTTAACGTGGAGAAAAGGAACAAAAATAAAAATTGTCTCAGTCGTGAAGGATTTCTCCTCCACTGACAGAGAACAAGAAATTGAAGTGCAGCATCTGAAGAACAGATACTACACTTTGATCTTGTCCCGAAGGCCAAGATAGGCTATAGAATGTTTGTTTGTCTGTTTTGCTTCACGGCATATCAACCTTTTGGGGTTATTTAATGGAGAATCTAGTAATTAAAAAAAAACAAAACATGTTTTATGCTTCAAGTTTATTTTTTTATATCATCAAATATTTATTCATGGTGTTTAGTTTTGCGGCATATCAACCTTCCGGTTGAAATCATTTTGGCAAACGTTTTGATGCTTTAAAATATTTCGTATCTTCAAATATTTATCCATAGTGTTTGGTTTGGTTGTTTTGTGGCGAAAAGTTGTGTTTGTTTTGGGATTTGCAGAACATGATTGAATTTTGCAAAGGGGAAGGAGAAAAAAACAATGACATCAATATTTGGCAGATTTAAATGAAGAAGGCGATATCTTCAGACAGCCTTATCTAAGAGCACATGAAACATACAATCTATGTATCTATAAAAGTGAAAGTGTCTTTCTGTCTGTGTGTCTGTCTGTGTACATTTCCCTACACAATAACTCTGTCAATTTTCAGTCTACAGTCTCGAAATTTGATATACAGGGTAGTGAGATTTGGAAAAATCTTTGTAATCCGTTTTCGGCTAGAAAATTTGGCTGCTAAGGGCTCAAAGTTCAGCGATTTGACCTTTGAGAACTCTACCAAACTCCTCCGCGAATTTTGACTATAAACAATTGAAATTTTAGATATAGGTTCCTTGGACATGGATCAAACTTAATAACTTGAGTTGAGCCGAAAACAATAAATGTTAAGAGGTCATAATAGGGGTTAAAGTTAAAAATAATTGACCTCTGCGGTCTCTACGAATTACTCAGACAATTTCTGGTTTAAACATTTGAAATTTTACAAAAAGGGTATTCAGAGATAGGACAAGCTTTTTAATCGGTTTGAGTCGAAAATTTGAGCTACCAATATATAAATGTATGTATGTATGTTTGCATGTCTGCCTAAAACTTTCGACAGAGGCGACGGATTTTCACAAGATCAATATCGTTTTGAAGTTCGACCCTTCAGACGACAAATACCAAAAAATTGGCTAAAACATATATTTCTTCACCCTCAACTAGGCACTTTTCTACAGGGCGGGGTCTCTTTTTTCTGCAATATTTTCGAAAGTCATCCCCTCTTTTCGATTGTCTAGCCTTAATTTAAACCTACGTTACTTCCGGTTTGGCGGTGGTCGTAACAGCAAAGACGTTACGTTTTTTCCCGTTCTTTTCCTCCTTTGCGGTACGGGTTCGAGCTTGCCTTCCTTCTACCACTTTTTTTTTCTTTTTGCTCAACACACACCTCCAAAAACCCGGGCAACGCCGGACACCCATGCTAGTGGGACATAATAAGGAAAATAAAGATAGCTCACATTATTGGTATGGAGAAACGTTCACCAAGGTTTCGTCTTTATTTTAAGATTTACTCGGGATGCTTTGATTGAAGATATGAAAACCGGTAATATTTACATGTCTATAAAAGTGAAAATCTGTATGTATGTATGTATGTATGTATGTATGTATGTATGTATGTATGTATGTATGTATGTATGTATGTATTTACATTTACGTACCGAACAACTCTGTCAATTTTCGGTCTAGGGATTCGTGATTTGACATAAAGAGTATTGAGATTTGGGAAATCTTTTTAATCGGGGTTCGGTCAGAAATTTAGCTTTCAAACGATTTGACCTTTGAAAACTCTACCAAACTCCTCCGCCAATTTTGGGTCTAAACACGTAAAATTTTAAATGTAGGTTACTTGGACATGGATCAATCTTTATCATTTGATTTGAACCCAAAAAATAAATGGATCAATCTTTATCATTTGATTTGAACCCAAAAAATAAATATACAGTGTTTACCGATGTATTGGAACATTCAAGATGGCGTCTTATTCTCTCTTTAACGCACGCGGTAAGTGTGGCAAAAGATGTTATAAATAAAAAAACGAATAAAATACTGTTAAAAACTCGCTCAATATATGTTACCGTGACATAAGTTGACATATATTCGGCGGGTTTTTAATAGTATTTTGTATAGTTTTTTTTATTTATAACACCTTTTTCCATACTTACGGTGTTAAAGAGAGTGTGAGACGCCATCTTGAATTTTCGAATACATCGGTAAACACTGTATGTTTTTCGAGCTGAATAAACATGTTACATTGAATAAAAACACGAAAAATATATCCAGTTAGGTAGAAAAGTAACTTATCTTGCCTTTGATAACATTTATTTGTTATATATTTGATTTTTGACAACTTTTTCGAATCTATGTGTACAGTAATACAAACCCGTCGATGTTTTTCTTCTAAGAGCGATTAATCGAAAATGTTAATTCTGCTTTAGAAGCAAAACATCGACTTCAGTTCCGTTGTTGGATTTTTAAAAATAATAAACGTGGTTTTTCATATGTACTTTTATTTTTATTCGCTAGATAAAAATGTAAAGATATTTTTTTTTCTTTAGAAATTTGTTTTTAGAGAAGTTGTCGTTTTGAGTTTCATACAGCACTTCCTGTCAATAAAAAGTCTGGAAACTTATTGAAGGCTCCTCGTACGTCCAAGTGGTAATATACCTTGTTTGGAGCAAACAAGAGTTTAAAAAATCCCACCCCTATACTGTTGAGGTCCTGAGATGATGGAAAGTTCTAATCTAATAGTTTTTTTTTCCCTCGCCCTGTTGGACTTTGGAATTTCCTCCCTGTTTCTTACTTTCCTGACTGTACTATCATGCAGAAGTTTGCCTGCAGTATGTATTTATTTGCTTCCCCACTGAGCAAATTAGGTACAAGGCCGTTTTTTAATGTGGAGAGAGAGAGAGGGGGAGGGAAAAGGGGACCAGCTCCCGATGGGTGGGAAATGGGAGCTGGTATGAAGGGTTGCTCCTACATTGTCTGATATGTGGGGTTGCCCTCACATATGGTCTTTGCTTGAACTATCTGCCGGAACAGATACTACACTTTGATCTTTATATTTAATTTATTTCGTTTAAATAAAAATTTACAATTAAAAAAAACAAACCCTTTGTCAATTTTTGGTCTTCAGACTTGATACTTGCTCTATAGGAATTGACACCTGTGGAACAAAATCGATTTGATCTTTATTCGTTAAAAATGCTAGGGTCAACATCTTAAATGATTAGAACTTGACGGGCGTAAACCGACTTAAAATCCTCTCCTATGCATGTGCAAATATACATTTATTCTTTAAATTCAGTTTAATTTTAATGCTTTCTTATCCACCTGTCAATAGCTCAAACGGTAACGACTATGACTGTAGGGTTATATGTTTTGGTTTCGATTCTAGCCGATGACATTCAAGTCATATTTAAAAAAAAAAAAACCAAAAACTTTTGAAATTGCGTCAAATGTTACCTTACGCTACAACGGAATACCGATCATTCTAATTTGTTTTGTTTTTAGAGGTATTCGAGTTCGCTGACAACGAATCTGATAATCAAACCTGTCGTAAATTTATCATTTGCATGGTATGAATCCCTGGACCTTGGAACTATTTTGTGCCATTTCACCTCCTTCGGTAATGTTTTTCTTTATATTTAATTTATTCCGTTTAAAGAAAAAATTACAATTAAAAAAATTCCAATATAGAATTAAAAAATTAAAAAAAGTAAAATCTCCAAAAGACAAAATAAATTTAGGCACAAGGCCCTATAAGATCGGGGGAGGGGAGTGTTGCAGGGTCTTTGTAACTAAAGTAAAAATTGGAGTCTTTGGCGACTTTAATCTTGACTGGCAACATTTACCACAATACCTCATTCACTCTGTGGACTTTAAAGCTAACTAATGAAAACCCCAGCGTTTTTGCAAAAAAGAATATATATACAATTTCTGTATGTGTGTGTGTGTGTGTGTGTGTGTGTGTGTGTGTGTGTGTGTGTGTGTGTGTGTGCGCGCACTTTGATCTTGCCCCTTGCGTCTAAGCAGCAATATACCTTGTTTTGGGTTGAGTAGAATTATTAAAAAAATGTTTTCATTAGTTTTTTTTTTTCTTCTTTTTTTTTTTTTTGTTGGTGGTGGTTTTTCTACTACAAGAACCGATTTTTATTTTCTGTGATTTAACCCTCTTCTTCCCTTCCTCCTTCTCTTCCTTCTTCTCATATCTTCGAGGTAAGACGTTTTGTGTTTAGTAGAAAAAGACGTAAATGCTTTGATTTTAGATGGGATGGTAACGATGGCATGTGGGAGCTTCCATTGACCCCAGTTTAAAACGGTCATTGTCGCATCTGTCTGTCTTTGTGTGTGTGTGTGTGTGTGTGTGTGTGTGTGTGTGTGTGTCTCTCTCTCTCTCTCTCTCTCTCTCTCTCTCTCTCACCTGCCGACACAAAACCGCGACATTTGTTGACTAATTGATTGTTTTTGTCCGTCGACCAGAGTCGAGTGGCGAACGGCGGTTGGTGACTGTTTGAATCTTCCGCCATTTTGAATAAACGCAATTGGCGCGAAGTAAATAAAAGAATAAAATAAACAAAAAATAAACAAAAAAAAAAATTGAAAGAAATACTTTTTGTTGTGGGCAAAAGATTATACGATAAAAGGATACAGTTTCATTCTAAAAATAGTGGGGGGAGGGGGAGGCGGCTTTGTCGTATCATAAAATGCGCTTAAATATATTTTAATTCATGCAGAATTCGTATTTATTATTACAGAGCCAATTCTTTATTGAATATTATATTGTACCTAATATATAGTAACGATTCTAAAAGTTAAAAAAAAAATACTTGGGTGTCATCAGTCAGAAACGAAACCAAAACATTTAGCGCTCTAGACGTGGTTTCCTACCGATGTAGCTACCGAGAGATAGCTAAGAATGACTTAGTATAAAACGACTTGAAGAAATGAATAGAATTTAAGCACAAAAAAAAAAAAAAAAAAAAAATGGCAGGATCCTTCTACCGCTCCAGTAGATATCTCACTGCTGATGCAATTCTCTATCTATATAAAAGCCAAGTACGTCCAAGGATGGAGTACTGCTGCCATATCTGGGCAGGAGCTGCTAAAAACAGGCTATCCTGCCTTGACAGAGTACAAAATAGACTTCGTAGCCTAGTGGGAGATGCCCTTTTCTCTTCCCTGCAACCTCTCTCTCACAGAAGAGACTTGCGAGCCTGTTGTTTTATCGTTATTTTCATGGCAAGTGCTCGTCTGAGCTCCAATCTCTGGCCCCCCTCGCCAATCTTTCACGAAAAACATCCGTCTAGCTAAACCACTGTCAGTAATTTTCCCTACTCCTATCTGTGCCTAAATCCAAGCGTAAATTCCATGAACAAAGCTTCTTTCTTAGAACTGCACGCCTGTGGTACTCTTTTCGGTTTGGCTGTTTCCCACCTGACTACAACTTGGATGTCTTCAAATCCAACATAAACAAGTTCCTGATAAATCACGCCCTTAAGTAAGACACTTTATCAAATCTCCACTACTAGCGATTACTATGATATTGTCCCATTGATTACTGTACACGCAATGACCTTTATCCCCGAGTGGCGTCTGGGCCTTGATAAGTGGTGACTTCTGTGTAAAAAAAAAAAAATGCGCAGAAGAACATAGAAATATGTTGACAAGTTCAACATTTTAAATTTACACTTGCCGATATACAGGGTGGAACGATAAAATTTTCGCCCCCAAGAAAACAACACTACAATTTTATTTTGAAACTTTTATTGGAAAAATCAAGTCAGGTAGCTTGATTATGTAGTAGAGCTGACAGTTATTCAATGTAGCCGCCTTCAGCCTCAATCACCTCCTCGAAACAGGTCCGGAACTGAGAACATGCCTTTTCCACAAGCATCGGCGGGAGCTCGGCGAATACTCAGCAGATGGCGGCGATCAGGCTGACTTTGGTGTTGTGCGAGGTCATGTTTGTGATGTTCCCAATGTATGACCAAACGAAGTAGTCCAACGGTTGGGGGAGGATGGGAGGCCAGTGAGAGAAGGTACAAAGTCGTAGCACTTCTGAACGCAGCCTGGGTCTCTTTGGACTTGTGGGCCGGCGCCAGGTCCTGCTGCCACACCCAGGATCGGCCAGCGGCCTCCTGAATGCACCAGAGGATCACCACACTATTCAGCACATTCAGGTAAACTTTCAAGCTAACTTCGAAGATGTGAGGTGGCATGATGTGGCCCTTATTTGAAACCACACCAAAGTCCATAACCGTGGTCGGAAACTTTGTTTTCATCACCCTGGGAACGTCTCTATTATTTGTGGCAATCCAGTGATGCATTGTGATGATGTTTGCAATGGTCCTGTTGTCATAACTTTGATCGATAGAGAAGTTGAGTTGTACAGCGGCGCATCTCCGCTCTCGCTCGTTGAACATTGTGTCACTTTCACACATGATAGAAGGCTCCTATCGGTCTTTGGATTTGTACACAACTGGCCAACTAGTTGATGGTCTACAACAAAAAAATAAATTCGGTTTTCATCGAACGGAAATGGAATCATGTCGTCTTTTCTAGGGCGACAATTTTATCGCTCCACATTGCATGTGTGTACGCGTTATTCATCCATCCAAAGATTTTATTCGTTATAAAACTATACTTGGCGTATGATTACGATTTCCTGTTATTTTCAGGGTTATGTGATCAGTAATTTAAGAGTTTATCGGTTAAATATTTTCACACAGACAGACATGCATACATCTTCCGTCTTATATATATATATATATATATATATATATATATATATATAGATTTAAGATGAAAATTGTTTTATTTTATTTTATTTTTTTATTATTCAATATTCGCCCCCAAAAAAGGCACAGTGCCACTTTGAAATAGGGAGCTACTATCAGGGACATAAGTTGCAGGGATATTATGAAGGGAGATGAGCAGCAAGATGTCTGTTCACATTACATTTGAACTTCTGCATGTCAGTACAGTTGGGAAAGCAGAATCCCGGAAGGGGGTTCCAAAGTCTAGCAGTTCTGGGGAAGAAACTGTTGGAGAAGAAGGCTTTCTTAAACCTAGGGATATCCACTCTACTGTGTAGGGGTGGGATTTAGCTGCTTGTCAGGTGTGTTGGAGGTATTTACGTCGAGGGGGTACAAGTGCTTGTAGTTCATCAGAACATTCACCATTAAAATACTTGTAGAACAAGCAGAGAGATGCAGTATTTCGTCGATGGGACAGAGGCTGAAGCTTAGATGACAGTTCAGGACCTATCAGATTGGCGACTCTCTTTCGAAACCTATCCAGGAGTGAGGGACAAGTAGCAGATGCACCAGCCCAAATGTGACAACAGTACTCCATACATCGGCAAATGGTGGCCTTATAGAGGTACAGGATAATTTCAGGCGTAATAGCTTTTTAGCACAGTAGAGAGAGCCGGCCCCCCTCGCGGGGGCAACTTTGTGGCCTTCGGGCCAAGATCAAAGTGTAGTATCTGTTCCGGCAGATACTGCAAGCTATGACTAGCTATGACTAGCAAAGACCAGATGTGGGGGCAACCCCACATGCTTGACCTTTAACCAGCTCCCATTTCCCACCTCTCGGGAGCTGGTCCCCTTTTTCCCTTCCCCCTCCCTTCACTCCTCGCATTAAAAATCGGCCTTGTGCCTAATTTGCTCGGTGGGGGAGCAAATAAATACCATCTGTTCCGGCAGATACTGCAAGCAAAGACCCTATGTGGGGGCGACCCCACAGATAAGACCTTGGTCAATGTAGGGGCAACCCTTCATACCAATTGTCACTATCCAGCTCCCCTACTCCCCGAGGAGTTGGTCCCCATTTCTCCTCCACTTCTCACATTAAAAATCGGCCTTGTGCCTAATTTGCTCGCTGGGGGAGCAAATAAATACCTTGCCTTTGTGGCCTTCAGGCCAAGATCAAAGTATAGTATCTGTTCTGACAGATGCTGCAAGCAAAGACCATTGCCCTTGTGGCAATCTTCTGGTCCATGAAGGGGCAACCCTACTTGGGCCAGCTGGCAAATCACTATCCAGCTCCCATTTCCCACCTCTTGGGAGCTGGTCCGCTTTTCCCTTCCCCCTCTCCTTCACTCCTCACTTTTAAAATCGGCCTTGTGCCTAATTTGCTCGGTGGGGGAGCAAATAAATATACCCCGCAGGGGAGGACCTTTGTGGCATTCGGGCAAAGATCAAAGTGTTGTATCTGTTCCGGCAGATACTGCAAGCAAAGACCCTATGTGGGAACGACCCCACAGATAAGACCTTGGTCAATGTAGGGGCACCCCTTCATACCAATTGTCACTATCCAGCTCCCCTACTCCCCGGGGAGTTGGTCCCCATTTCCCCTTCACTCCTCACATTAAAAAAAATCGGCCTTGTGCCTAATTTGCTCGGTGGGGGAGCAAATAAATACCGCCTACCTTCTTCGCAGCAACCTTTGCAATGCTCTTTTAATGTATCTGTTCCAACTCATGTTTCCTGTGAACGTTAGGCCGAGGAGTGTAAAGGAAGTATTGGTCATCTTTGTAAAGATTTAAAGAAAATGAGGCCATTCCGGCATATTTCCCGAGACATTTTATTGTTACCTTACTTCTGCTGTTTTCTAGACGGTGATAGCTGATTTGGCGTCCCCGACAAAACATCTTCCAGCAGATATTTTAACTGGAGAAATGCCAAAACTAGAACTCAGGAAAGTTCGCCAGCTGCGGAAAGTTTACAGACAGTTAACTTCGAATAAAAAAAAGCACATTATTGAACTCTTTAAGTCCTCACGGCACAATTATCATAAACTAGAAAAATCGTTTTAGGCATCGAAAAATAGGCACACATTTTTCGATACCCCAAAATGTTCCAATTTTTCCAATTCCGATTAATCGTCCAAGCATAAGGTCTCACAGTTCCTAACAGAAGCCAGGGCACATTTGAATTTTTCGCACCGAATTTTCATAAATGTTGGCTCGGCCTCGACCGGCAACTGACGTAAACTGCCGGAATATGCCGAGCGCTGATCAAGTTGATCAGTCAATCAAAAAAAAACAAAATCGATAACAAAAGCACTTAGCTAATAAAAGGCGAAGCAGACGACTTTTAATAAATTAGAAAAAAAAAAGTTTGGTTTTTAGTCAAACACAAATTTAATTAGTGAAACCGTAAAAAATATTCTTTAAAAAATTTTACAACTTTTCTTGAAAAAAAAAAACGCGAGCAAAAAGAAATTCAAACGTTTTCCTAACAAAAAAATCAAATCTTTTTCTTCAAATTCTCTTGAAAAGACAAAAAAAAAGATATGTTTCTATTTATTTAAAACAAAGAAAAAGTGCTTCTATATTATAATAACGACAAATATTGAATTTCAAAGGAAACAGATGGTACTTACGTAATTGTTTCATGTTGCGGACCAGGATATAATAATACCCTAACTCGCCACAAGAAAATAATGAAACGAATGGAATTGAAGGAAACAAAAACTCAATTGATGGATAAGATAAACGTCGTTTATTTACTGTTGAAAGAATGAATGTTTTAGATATAACATGTGTTCAAGTCCGCGCGGGTGTAACCATCGTTTGTTGCGGGACTGGTGGTGTAGAAAGAAAAGGAAATGTGTGTTCATCTCACTATCGTTTGTTCGCGCGTGGGAAGAGAAGTGAGTAATGTCGTAGAAATGAGAACGATAATCCAGCGTGTAGACAAAGACAAAGTGGGTTAAGCTGTACGCCATGTTAGCAGTCAACTACGCGAAGGTATTCTCAGGGACAAGTTGTATATGTAGAGAAAGAAATAGTGTAAAGTGTACGTACGGTCTGTTAGCTTTTTGTCCCACATAGTAGCAAGTGGTGGGAGGTACGCGGTCGGTCCGTAGACCGACCAGCTCGAAAGCTGGTCCTAAAAAAGAAAGGGTTGGAAACAGCTTGTCTCTTCCTTTTATAGGTGTTTCCGGTGTGTGTTTTGCGCATGTGTGTATTTCCTTTGAAAGGGGAAGTGACGTTGTCCATGCGTGCGTGTATGTGAGTACATGTGTGTACGTTAGCGTGTGTGTATATACACGTGAATGTGAGTGTATGTACGCGAACATGAATATATGTACGTGTGTGGACGTGGGCGCGTATGTTTGTGTGCGCGTATGTATATGACAAGTAATATAGCTTGAAATGTGAACGCGTGTTTTTGTGTGAGACTAGAAAAGGCTCACACAATTATTATGTCGCAAATAGTAAGATATCCCAAAATTACCGAAAAAGATTAGATAGAAAAATAATTATTCACGAAAAACTGTTTTTGATAAACGAAATATTCCAAACTGATTGCTTATTTGGCACCAGGTGAACATAATATGACCCTTTGCAGTCCATGGGCTAACGAAAGTGTGGGAACTGCGATCCATCAGACGGAAGCAGCCTCTAACTCGCCCGCATCGTTTTGAATATTCTTTGATTAGTGATATATATTATTAAGTCCCCCCCCCCCAAGTTCTGTCCGGATTTTAATTCTATAAAACTTAATAGCAAATGAAGCTAAACAATATTTTTATACTATACTAACTTTCCATTCCTCGGCGTTGCCCGGTATTGTACTTACTTTCAATTTGGTTTACCTTTCTTTTGTTTTAAAACTATGAATTTTGTTCCCCCAAAGTTTACTTCATTTTTTAAAAGTAAAGAAAATAATTCTGTAATCGATGAATCCAATTACGTGCAAATAATAATCGATAATCGAAAAAAAAATTTGATTAAAGAAGGAAGTTCGATTTTGACCAAAGTTAACACTTTATACAACCTAATTAAACAACCAAATAATTTGATAAAATTAACAGTAGATTCTCTACAGTGCAATGTAAACTCGAACGTAATTGCGAACTAAGTCCCTGCAGAAAGGCATGTGAAGCTTCATCTCGGTAGATTGCGGTGGGGAAGAGGTGTTTCTAACTAGAACAAGCAATCAATCGATTTGATTAAAAAATGGTCCTTTTCACCAATTTTGATGAAAATAAAATTATTAGTGTGGAACATTTGCTGATCCGCATTCAATCCCGGACAACGTCGGGTCTCCCTGCTAGTATATATATATATATATATATATATATATATATATATATATATATATATATATGTGTATGTATGTGTGTGCGTTTCTATGTGTGTGTGTGTGTGTTTCTATATGTGTGTATGTGTGTGTGTGTGTTTCTATATGTGTGTATGTGTGTGAGGACACTTCTTAACTGATATACTGAACAGATTTTTTTTTGAATCTGGTATATAGGATATTTAGACATGTGGAGAACTTTTTAATAGGTTTTTGTCCGGAAAAAAAAAAGAACCGAGCCGCTAAGGGGTAAAAATTAAAAATTTGGTATGTGGGGGGTCGTCCGATTTTTATCTGTTTGTTAATTGTTCCACAGATGCGCATGCGTGAATAGTTCACATGACCGGTTTCTTATGTTAAAAATAAGTAGTTTTGAAAACATTTTTTAAAGATCGTGACAAGTCAGCCTAATGGTTATCGTACTTGATTCACCGTCTTTAGGTTTTGGCTTCGATCTTAGCTCGAGTGTTTTCTCGTTTTTTACTTACAAGAAGTAAACTGTTTAAAAAAAAACAATACTCGGTTGCTGTATGAATCAAAGTATATTTATGCAATGCTGATCGGCCTCTAGTATATATAAAAGTGAGAATGTGTGTGTGTGAAAACACTTCTTAACCTATATACGCAACAAATATTTGATCTACAGACTTTAAAATTAGTATATAGGGTATTCAGACATGTGCAAAACTTTTTAATTGGTTTTATCTGGAAAAAAGGGCTGCTAAGAGGTCAAAATTGAAAAATTGATATGGGGGGGGATCATCGGATGTTTATCTGTTTGTCAACTGTTTCACGGATGTGCATGCGTGAATCGTTCACATAAATGATTATTTATGTTAAGAATAAGTATCCCAACCATTATCAATGGACCAGAGGTTATCTCGTCAGCGTCAGACAAGGCCAAACTATTTGCAAAGAACTTTGCAGCTAATTCTACCCTATGCGACGAAGGCCATCAACTCCCCATATTTCCTCCTATAACACAGAACAAGCTAGGTAATATACAAATATCCGTGCATGAGGTCGCCAAGCTAATAAAAAACCTAGATTCCAGTAAAGCAACTGGCCCTGATGGCATCCCAATTATAGTGTTAAAAAAGCTTCAACCAGAACTTGCTCCCATACTTACGAAACTATTTAAGCGCTGCCTTAAGGAGAAGTGCTTTCCGACCCCCTGGAAGACCTCATCAGTTTGCCCTGTATTTAAGAATTCAGGTGATAAGTCATCTCCCTCTCAATACAGACCAATAAGTCTTCTCTGTGTTATGAGTAAGTTACTGGAATCAATATTAAATAGAGAAATAGTCAACCACCTCAGCAGAAACAACCTTCTTAGTGACACACAATATGGTTTCCGCTCTGCAAGATCTACCGCAGATGTGCTGACGGTTATATCCCACAGGATTAGTGAATCTCTTGACAAAGGCTTCCTTTCTAGGGCAATAGCTCTTGACATATCAAAGGCCTTTGACAAAGTATGGCATAAGGGTCTACTTCACAAGATTTCCAGCTACGGTATAACTGGAAATGTTTTCTCAATCATTAAATCATTTCTCTCCGATAGGCTCATAAGAGTAGTGGTAGATGGACAAAAATCGGAGGCCTGCAATATAAATGCTGGAGTCCCTCAGGGGTCAATCCTCGGCCCAACTCTCTTCCTGATCTACATCAATGACCTCCCTAAACACATACTTAAATCATTCGTTGACATCTATGCTGATGACACGACCATCTACGGCAACACATCAAAGGCTGTAAATGACGAAGTTCTCTCGGATTCTCTCTCCTCTGATCTCGAGCGCGTGGTTCAGTGGGGGAAGATGTGGCTAGTTACCTTTAATGCATCTAAAACCAAACTCCTATCCTTACATCATCAACGCTCTGATCCCCAGCTGGCATCAATTGTGATGGATGGCTCTCGTCTGGGTGAGGCCCCATGTTTTGACAAGCTTTTGGGTTTGACCTTTACTCCTGATCTGAAATGGAACACGTACATCAAGTCTGTTGCCAAGGTCGCAGGAAAGATGGTGGGATCCTTCTACCGCTCCAGAAGATATCTCACTACTGATGCAATTCTCTATCTATATAAAAGCCAAGTACGGCCAAGGATGGAATACTGTTGCCATATCTGGGCAGGAGCTGCCAAAAACAGCCTATCATGCCTTGACAGAGTACAAAATAGACTTCGTGGTTTAGTGGGGGATGCCCTTTTCTCTACCCTGCAACCTCTCTCCCACAGAAGAGACGTTGCGAGCCTATCCTTGTTTTATCGTTATTTTCATGGCAGATGCTCGTCTGAACTCCAATCCCTGGTCCCCCCTCGCCAAACTTTCACGAAAAACACCCGTCTAGCTGAATCCACTGTGAAAAATTTCCCCCACTCTATATCTGTGCCTAAATCAAAACGCGGATTTCATGAGCAAAGCTTCTTTCTTAGAACTGCACGCCTGTGGAACTCTGTTCCGTCTGCCTGCTTCCCTCCGGACTACAACTTGGATGTCTTCAAGTCTAATGTTAACAAATTCCTAATGAACCACCCCCCTAATTAAACACTTCATAAAATCTCCTCACTAACGTGATGTACTTGCAATAACCCTTATCCCTGAGTGGCTTCCGGGCCTTGATAAGTGGTGATCACTGTGTAAAAAAAAAAAAAAAAAAAAAAAAAAAAGTATGTTTGAGAACACTTTTTAAAGATCGTGTCAATTTAGCCTAATGGTTTGTTTTTAGGATTTGGTTTCGATCTCAGCTCGAGTATTTTTTTTTTTTTTTTTTACTTATAAGAAGTGAACTATTAAAAAAAAACAATACTCGCATGCGCATGTCTCAGTTTCTGCATCAATTAAAATATAATATTTATGCGTATTTTACGACCGGGTATATATTAATACTGGGAGGTAGGAACGCGTGAATGTTTTTCATATGAAAGATACAAGGTGTCCAAAAGGTTATTGAAAGGATTTTGAGTTTAAATAAATTCTTTATTTTTTTATATCTTTCTGTAATTTTAACACAATCTAACTAAGACAGGAATTTAAAAAATAAACATGCAAAATTCAAACAATCTTTATTTATGAAAAATAATATCTTTTAAATGTTGCCCATTTTCAGCTTCGCATATTTGTGCTCTTTCCAAAACATTATTCATAACAGATTGCAGAATCTCTGGATTGCGATTTAACTCCCGTATTTCGTTCTTGATGTTTTCCTTCAATTCTTGCAGGGTTGGAGGTCTATTAATATAGACTCTTTCTTTAAGATGTGACTTGGGTTATCTTTTACATGAAAATGGCGTCGATAAGCTCTTTGAATCAAAACAATTGACCCCTGATTTTGGTTAAATAATTTCACAACTTGCGTACGTTGTTCAAGGCTGTAATTATCCATAATTAATTTATAAAATTTTATCTGTAAAATATCTGAAATAAAGAAAAAAATAATCATTAATGGTTAAATGACAACGATTTTCAACTCTTCAGTGACTTTCTGGACATCCTGTACAAGCAGATAGGTACGTAACCTGGGAGTTTTTATGTATTTTATACCGTTTCCTAATATTTTAGACTTTATGGCTGATAACGTGCATCCGGTTCCCTTATTCTGCAGAATTTGTAAACATTGGGTAGTGTGTGTGTGTGTGTGTGTGTGTGTGTGTGTGTGTGTGTGTGTGTGTGTGTGTGTGTGTGTCGGGGGGGGGTAATTCATTACAAGGCCTAGAGATTTTGTTAAGTGCTATAAAATTAGCTTGTTAACAACACGTGATCACTATAGCCTTTACTTCTCCCCACCTCTCTCTCTCTCTTTCTCTCTCTCTCTCTCTCTCTCTCTCTCTCTCTCTCTCTCGTCCTTCCGTTCTAGTTATCTGTTCCTTTTTTTTTTTGTCTTTATTTCTTATACCTAAACTTTTCAACTTATTATTCTAGTTTCTCCTCTCTTTCCTATTTTCCTATTTAAGTTAACCTTTCGCACCTTATTAAGGGTCTTCCATTATGGAGTACATCACCCCCCCCCTTATCCTGCAGTCTTGCCAACTCCCAGCCTTCGGGACAAGATCAAAGTGTAGTATCTGTTCTTCAGATGCTGCACTTCAATTTCTTGTTCTCTATCAGTTGAGGAGAAATCCTTCACGACTGAGACAATTTTTATTTTTGTTCCCTTTTCTCCACGTTAAAAAAACGACCCTGGTGTCTAACTCTGTCCCGTGGGGAGGCATTGTAAATAGGGAACTCCCACTCCTCCTCCTCCTCCTCCTCCTCCTTCTACCACCTGATTTGCTCTCAACTCGGGTATCCTCTCTTAATCAAATTGTTCCTCTTAACTCCCCGTCTTATTCGACCAATGTAAACAGAATGTTTGTGAAATATTAAACGTTTCTTCTGTTCGCTTAACGTCGTCGCATTACTTACGAAAAAACAAAAACAAAACAAAAACGGTTAATTAAACTGCAGGAGCACCTGGTAAAAACTATACAAGTTCTATAATTAAATACCCTCCTTCCAGGGGGGAAAACCCCCCGAAAAACATAAAAGTATGTTTTTGTAAACTGCTCGTGAAAAATTACTGACAGCATTATTAGCGTCCTAAATTATGAGGTCTTGGATATGACCTAAAACTATATCCGATGGTGAGGCCTCACCTTGCGGGCCTTGGGGAGTGTGGAGCCACCCTTTAATTGCCATTGCTCCCAGGTCCACTCTGACCCGGAGTGGTAGTACCTGTTAGGGTCCCAACTATGGGTTAAATAGAATCTGACTTTAAAAAAAAAATACTCCATTAAAAATCGTTCCTCAAAATAACTAGATTCGGCATTAAATAATCTGAAAAAAGGTTGATATGCCGTAAAACAAAAACAACCAACCAACCTAAATTATGAGATGGGGAAAAAATGAACGAATCTCTTAGTAAAAGAGAGTAGTCTCCCTCAGAACAATGACAAATTGTAAAACAGCGCCATGTCTTGCCAACTCTCACTTCTCCTCTCTCTACCGGCTGACTTGATCTCAACTCTGATATCCTCTCTTAACCAAATCTCCCCTCCTCCTTACTCCACCTCCCTTTCCCCTCTCTACATTTAATACACCCTAACGCTGCAACTTAATCACTTTTTACATGACTGGTTTGTCTCGTCTTAGGAGGCCCGGAGTGGGTCGAAATAAATTTATAATGAGATTGTATTGGATTTTTTCCTTTTTACTCTTATGTCTCAAAATATATTTTCTACATAACCACCAGGATTTTTAATGCACTTTTGCCACCGATGAACGATGGCCGTGCATGGGCGCCTGGAGCGCGAATTTGTCATACGAGGGTCGCTCCAAAAGTAAAGCCTCCTATTAATTTTATTCAAAAAGTTGAAGAGCTACGAAGACGGGAATAGTACCGTTGAAACGAGCCCCAGCATTTATTTATTTTATTTATTTATTTATTATTATTATTTTTTTTTTTTGCATAGTGATTACCATTCTCAATGCAATTTTGCCAGGAATTAAGTGACGCATCTCTGCTTCTGACGCACATCTATGAGAGGGGTGGATTTCTTAGTGTCTCACATTGTCAATATCTGCAACAGAGAGATTTTTAGGTCATGAATGCATATGTTCAGTCATCATAATGCAATTTGCAATCGCCTCTGATTCATTCGAGGGGGGGGGGAATAGGAGGCATTACTTTCGGAATGCCCCTCGTATATAGTTCTGCGTGAATTGATTCAGAAAATACTTGACACGCTGTTGGTTAGCCAATGCTTCAATTTTTTTTTTTCTTTTTTTTTTTTGTAGATTAGCTTTGGTGTATTTTTGGAGGATTCTTTTGTGCTATTTCCATTCGAACGGGGGGGGGGGAAATAAGCATTACGTTTGGAACGGCTCATTCTTCCATTTTTTTTTTTTTTATCGAATAGAAGTGTATTTTTTCGCGATTCTCTTACGCTATTTCAATTCGGACGGAATGAAAAGTAGGAGGCATTACTTTTCGAACCCCGGGCGCTCACATATAACGACTCTAAATTACGGAGTTTGATTATTAGCCCCTGCCTCACAAATCTCGCACCAAATTAAGTACTGATATTGTATGGGTTGTGCGTGTGCGCTATCCTTAACCTTAACCCTAATCTTACCCCCCCCCATCCGAACTCTTGGATCCGCAACTAAGTGGGCAACTTTTTCCTTTAATTTTTTTTCCTTTAAAATTTTTTTCATCTAAAAATATTTTTTTAACCTTTTTTTTTTTTTTTTTTTATTGGAGAGAGTAGGTGTAGTGATTTCGCAATTAAGTGCCGACCTTTTTCTTTTTTTACGTAAATTTAAAAAAAAAATTCCTTTCAAGTTTTTTTTTTCCTTTAATTTTTTTTTGGGTGTGGTGTGTGCAGTGAAGCCAGCAAACATAGATAAAAAGGGTTGGATCACTCTACCGCTCCAGTAAGTATCTCACTGCCCAAATATCTATAGATATATCTATATTGATAGCCAAATTGAATATTGAAATGCTCATATCTTTGGTTCTATGAAACGAAACAACATGAAGATTTGCAGGCTTTTTGTAGACTACAATGGTTTTGTAGACTACAATGCTATTCTATGGTTATAATTTTATGACAATTGGTGAAAAAAATATATTTTCAAACCAATAAAATATGACCAATTTGCCTACATTTGTATATATAATATCCTGCAGGCCAGCTTCAGTTTTGCTACTTCGGTTGTCTCCCCCGTAGCCTTGCCAGGCCACTAATACTTATATATATATATATATATTGTTGTGGTGGCAACCACTTATTTGCATATGCGAATAACATAACGCTATAAATGGCAAGCCTAGGTTGGCCTTGGTGTGTCTTACTCAAATGCCACCGGAAGTGACGCCGAAGAGCGTAATGTCCTCCCACCAAGACTCTCTGACTCGACACCGTCATTTGTACATATTGTAAATATACCTTTTCTTTAATACATTTATTATTGCGTTATCTTGTTGTTTGCGTCTTCATTGTATTTCCTTACTAATTATTGTTCAACCTTGCAACCACAACAGTTGGCGACGAGATATGAAGCGTCAAATATAACAGTTTGACGAAGAACTATTTAAAAAAAAAAAAAAAAAAAAAAGTACAACGCAAAGGTTGACCATTTTTTTTAAGGAATGCAAAGTGTTGACGAGCAAACGGATTTTACGCTAAAGAGAAGTTTCAACTCAAATGAAAAAAAAAATAAAAACTCTAACGTGGCAAAAGCGACAATTTACGCCGTTTTCTGGGAATCCGACTTGTAAACGAATGTAAAAGTGAATTTTTGTTTGTCGCTACACGACAAATCTTACTAAAGGACCAACTTGCAAACGAAAAGCGAACTTTGTTCTGTCGCAAAAACGACAGGTCAGACCCGTATTACGAAAAGCAAGGAAGTAACCTACGAAAAAAAGTTCACCAGTGGATTCTAATTACTGTTCTCCGTAAACAAAACAACAACTAAAGGACTTTTTAATTAATGTTTTGGTTGACGTCGGTACTAAAAGGAAATACCACAGTTAAAACTAAAATTCAAGGAAAGGATTTTTTTTTTCTTGAAGTTGTCACTGAATAACGGATAATACAGTAAAACGTCACGGGAGAAAAAAAGGTAATCTCAGTTTAAGAGGTATTTTAATTACTAAAATACTAGAGAAAAAAAAACTCAAAGAACTAAATGTACTGCATACATTTATTCAATTGTGACTCGATTAAAAAAAAAAACCAAACTTTTATTTTGTGGAAAGGGTTACTTATTAGTAAGTGCCTAAAAACGGAAAGTCAATTCCATTTCGTGATTCCAGATAAACCTGTTTTTTTTTTTTTGTTTTTTTTTTGCAGCGTGACTCGCAAAAAGAATATATTATTGCAAGCAGCGATATTATTATTGAAAACAGGAGCTTACAGCAATTTGTTTTTTTGTTGTAACCCAAACCGGTGTATATGGTACATGGTACAATATTTTTTTTAACTACACACTAAAAAAAAAAAAAAAAAAAAAAAAAAAAAAAAAAATGGAAGACTTATCAAAAATGTTCATGCAATTTTTACAAGCACAGGCTGAGCGGGATGAACGCAGACAAGCTACACAAAACGAGTTTTTGCAAACACAAATACAGGCACAGGCTGACCGCGAGGAAAAGAGAGGACAGATTATTGAAATGGCAGCAGGAACAAGAAGAAAAGCAGAAAATGGCGCAATTAAAGCAGAAAAAACTGCAATTGGAACAGGAAGAAAGGCATAAGAAACTACAATTGGAATATGAAGAAAAACAAGAGGAACGTTTTGCTAAAACACTGGAACTACTAAAGAGTAATCGAGAAAATGTCGATAGTGTTAATTTCTCCCATACAACTATTTTTAATAGCATGGACACATTTCATTATGTGCCTGAGGAAGAGAAGAATTTTGAAGCATACTACACAAGATACGAGGATGTTTTTCAACTGGACTGTAAAAATTGGCCAAATAGTCAGAAAGTGAGCCTCTTACTCAGAAAATTGGGTACATCAGAACACAGCAAATTCGTAGATTACATATTACCTAAAAAAACTGCGGAATAAGAGTTCATGGAAGCTGTAAAATTACTAAAAGAATTATTTAATCCAAATATATCTCTTTTTCATAAAAGATGGCTGTGCATGAATCTAAGAAAGATGGACAGCCAAGATTATTTGACATACGCATCAGTTGTCAAGAAAAACTGCGATAATTTTAAGCTTGGAGAACTAACGGTAGAAGATTTTAAATGTCTAATCTTCGCTCAAGGGTTAGTCTCCACGAAAAATTTAGAAATACGCAGACGAGTGTTGTCTAAGCTGGAATCTGAGCAAGATTTAACCCTCCAGAAACTAGCGGAGGACTGTGAAAGGGCCATTACACTAAAAAAGGATTTAAAAAAATATAGAAGAATCCGGAGTGGCATATGTAAGAAAAGTTAGAAAACCATACGCACCAACCAAGAACTTTACAAAGAAAAGCAATGGAACGGGATATTCCAAAGATAATAACCATAAATATAGTACAGAATATAACAAGCCTCTTCCTAGATATAACTGTAAGAGATGTGCAGAAAAGCATTGGGAATCAGATTGTCCTTATAAGAAGAAAAAATTCTACATTTGTAAGAAGGTGGGACACAAAAGCGATTGCTGCAGATATAAAGATTACACCAGAAAGAAAGTACAGCAAACAAAATCAAATACAAAATTAGACAAAGATCGGCGAAAATACGTAAAAGTGGAAATATTTAAAACATCAATAAAGTTACAACTCTACTCCGGCTCCGATGTTTCTATAATAAACCTGAATACGTGGAAAAAGTTGGGAAAACCGGCCATGATGAAAACTAGTAAAGCAGCCCGGACGGTAACTGGTGGTGGTATAAAATTTGAAGGAGAAGTTGTCCTCCCGATAAAATTGAAAGAGATTTCGAAGAAATTAAAAATATTCGTACTAAAAAATAGTGAAAATCTGTTTGGAATAGATTTAATTGAGAAATTCGGACTATGGGATAAGCCAATCAATACATTCTGTAAAAAATTAGAATGTTCTTCTCAACAACAGTAAATATAAAAGACGATTTAAAAGAATTATTTCCTGAGGCATTCACGACTAACTTAGGTCGCTGCAATAAATTCAAGGCCTCGTTTGAACTTAAAGAAAACGCCAGCCCAATTTTTAGAAAAAAGCGAAATGTTCCATTCGCTGGGTTGGAAAAGATTGATAAAGAATTAAATAGATTGGAACAGACGGGAATTCTATCAAAAATAGAACACAGTGAGTGGGCAGCCCCCACCGTATACGTAAAGAAAAAGAATGACAAAGTTAGAGTGTGCGCAGACTTTTCGACCGGGGTCAACTCCCTATTAAAAGATCACCATTACCCCCTACCAAGCCCAGAGAAAATATTCACGAAGTTGAATGGGGGTAATATCTTCTCCAAGATAGACTTGAGCGACGCGTATTTGCAAATACCGGTCGAGGAGAATTGCTCAAAAATACTATGCATCAATACGCATAAGGGATTATACAAATACAACCGATTGCCTTTTGGCATCAAAGTAGCGCCTGCCATCTTTCAGCAAGCGATGGACACCATGCTAAGTGGTATTGAGTGCGCATGTGCATACTTGGACGACATTGTTGTCAGGAGCAAATCCCTAGAAGAACATAAGGAACATTTGAAACAAGTATTTACTCGAATACAAGAATTCGGCTTTAAAGTAAAAGAAAGTAAATATGACTTTTGTATGAGCGAAATTAAGTATCTTGGACACATAATAAACAAACATGGACGACGTCCAGACCCAGACAGATCTGCGGCAATAAAAAATATGCCAGCACCCGATAATGTAACAACCTTGCAGAGTTTCTTGGGACTCGCAAATTATTACCAATCTTTTATTGAAGGAATGCATAACTTGCGAGCCCCCTTAAATAATCTGCTTAAAAAGGATACACCGTGGAACTGGACGCAAGAATGTCAAACCGCTTTTGACAAAATAAAGAGCGCACTAACATCCGAATTATTCTTAACGCACTTTGACACAAACTTAAAAATAGTCGTCGCTAGTAATGCTAGCTCCTACGGCTTAGGAGCATGCATTCAACATATTATGCCGGATGGGTCTAGAAAACCAATAGCGCACGCTTCGAGAACGCTGATACTAGCCGAAAGGACATACTCACAAATCGAAAAATAAGCGTTGAGCATAATCTTTGCCGTGACTAAATTTCACCGATATTTATATGGTAGACAATTCATACTTGAAACCGACCGTGAACCGTTAGTCACGATCTATGGATCAAAAAAAGGATTGCCGGTATACACTGCAAATAGATTGCTGCGCTGGGGTACAATACTACTTAATTACGATTTCCAGCTACAACATCTAGCATCAAAAAAGATTTGCCATGCGGATGGACTGTCAAGACTGATACCACAGAAACACAATCTGGAAGAATCAGTCATTGCAGCAATTCGGACAAATATTGAAGTAAAAAATATGGTAGCAAACATCATTAAGGAACTACCCGTAACTTTGTCGGACATTAAAGGGGAAGCCGAGAAAGACGAATATATAAAGGACATAAAAGAGAAAATTATAACAGACACAAAGGTGCAGGAAGTTTTCTCCATATGTGACGATGTGTTACTGTACAGCGAGAGAGTGGTAATACCCAAAACATTGCAGAATAGGATGTTAAGAGATTTCCACACAGGACATCCGGGGATAAATCGAATGAAGTCGTTAATGAGAAGCTACGTGTACTGGCGTAACATGGACACTGACATAGCGACAACAATTGATAAATGTAAAGGATGCCAGTTAGCGGCAAAATCTCCACCTATAGTACAAAAACCTTGGCCGAAAACCGACCAACCATGGTCGAGAATCCACATGGACTTCGCTGGTCCAGTAGGTGAAAACTATTATTTAATTGTAGTGGATAGTTTCACAAAATGGCCGGAGGTAATGCGTTGCAGGAATCCAACAACGAACAACTCAATAGGGTTCCTACACGAGTTGTTTGCAAGATTCGGTGTACCAGACACACTGGTCACTGACAACGGAACGCAGTTCACATCCGCAGAGTTTAAGGAATTTTGCGACACGTTCCGAGTGAAGCACATCACGACTCCGCCGTATCATCCAAGGTCGAACGGCCTCGCGGAAAGGTTCGTGGACAAGCTAAAAAACGAGCGTTGAAGAAATCCATTGGAACACCAACAGAAAAAGCTTTGCAACAATTCTTGCAAGTATATAGGATTACACCACATCCTAGTACACCATCAAACATATCACCAGCTGATCTAATGTTTGCCAGAAAGGTAAAATCAGCGTTTGACAAACTATTGCCAAGGCAGGCAATTATCCGAAACATTACACACACGAGAAGAAAGAAATATAACTTGGGAGATCGAGTATATTTTAAGTGCTAGAGAAATAACACATCTTACTGGGAATGTGGAGTAGTGGATAAACGCATTGGTGATTGTACATACATGATTAAAGGCCCACAGAATATACATAAAAGGCACCTAAATCAGATAAAAAAACGTCATATCCAAGATGATGATGATACGACAAGTCGAAGAGGAGGGCACCATAGATATCATATACGAATCTTTTAATTTGGAACCGCCTCAAAATGCACCTGAACCCCGAAGATCAGGTAGGAAAAGAAAAGTGAATGAACCATTAATGGTAAACCCAAAAAGAAAGATATTGAAATCTGTGTGACTTCAAATCTTGGGAGGGGGGTGTTGTGGTGGCAACCACTTATTTGCATATGCGAATAACATAACGCTATAAATGGCAAGCCTAGGTTGGCCTTGGTGTGTCTTACTCAAATGCCACCGGAAGTGACGCCGAAGAGCGTACATGTCCTCTCACCAAGACTCTCTGACTCGACACCGTCATTTGTACATATTGTAAATATACCTTTTCTTTAATACACTTATTATTGCGTTATCTTGTTGTTTGCGTCTTCATTGTATTTCCTTACTAATTGTTCAACCTTGCAACCACAACATATATATATATGTATATATATACATATATATAAAATTAAAATAAAAATTACAATTAAATTTACCAAAATGATTCAAGATGGTAAAACTAAAGTATTTTATAAATATTAAAGAAGTAATATTTATCAAATTATCTCAGCCAGATGTAAAAGCTCGATAAAACCAAATAGGAAATAGAGCTTATAATATGAGCAAACAGTTAATAAAACATGCTAAAAAAACACTTTGAAATGAGCTAAAAACATATTTAATCTGAAAAGGAAACACTAGATAAATGGATACCCTCTGATGAGAAGGAAAGTATTTCTTTGAAACTCTGCAGATTAAGGACTATCCATTTATCTAGTGTTTCCTTTTTAGATTAAATATGTTTTTAACTCATTTCAAAGTGTTTTTTAACATATTTTATTAACTGTTTGCTCATATAAATATATATATATATATATATATATATATATATATATATATATATATATATATATATAATATATTTTAGTCATGTGCTAATTACTAAATATAACATTACTAGCAGAATATACCTAAATTAATGCAATTTGTTAATACGAATATGTGGGTTTTAGTAACGTTATTTCTAAGTTCAAAATGGAACAATGTAAGAAAACTATAAGGTATTTGCAACTTCTCTTCCAATTTTCGGATTTTTTAAATCATGTCCAAACGCATTTTATTTACTTTCTGTGGATTTATTGTTGCTATGTCTTCTGATGAGTTAAGAGCATAATAGATTCACTGATTGATATAATAATTAAGTGATTGGTTTTGCGTTACGAAACAGATACTGTCAAGAAGTGTCAACTGAAATAAAGGAATAAATTGTAAGATGGTCAACATCATGAAATTCGGAAGATAGACTTTTTCATTTATTCATTATATTGCTCTGTAATTACATTGAGCTTCTTAAATAAGGATTAGTATGTATAAAAAGGGAAATATAAATGAATAAATAATATTTTCACAGAAATACACACACACATATATATATATATATATATATATATATATATATATATATTAACCCTCTATAAAAAATCTATTTATTAAATTACACCGTATATATTTTAAAGAGGTTTCTTGTGTCTACGTTTTTTTAGCGGCCAGATAAATAAAATTGGCTTTATTTTCACTGACCATTGTTCTCGCGGTTTCAAACACATCCCGTCTATATTTTCGAGGGGAGGGGTTTTGTGTTTTGTAGCAATGACTCGCAGATGCCTTTGAAGTGTCGTCAGGCTGGGTTAGGTCGGTAAGGGAGTCATACCTTGTCCCCTGTTTAAACCCGGTCGTCATCACGTATCTCTCACCTGCCGTCACCGGCAAGCGCAGCATTGTTGCCGGCTGATTGTTCTTGACCGTCCACAATGCCGACCAAAGCTGAGTAACTGTAGATGGCGAGGGTTGGATTTAATATCAACTTTATATTTTAACAAGTGAGTCTTTATTTTATTTTTTTTTAATGTGTTTTTATTTCTTTTTTATCTCTGGTATACTATTATAGCGGGAGGGGGATAAGCAAAAGATAACCTTAAAAAAAAACCAACTTTTCACAGGTTTTGTAAGTCATAAATAGCAACAAAGAAAATAGTTTGGAAAATTTGTAAAAACCCGTTTATGAATATACTAGCCTCGGTGCTCGGCGTTGCCCGGGTGTTTGGAGGTGTGTGTTGAGCAAAAAAAAAAAAAAAATGGTAGTAGGCAGGCAGGCTCGAACTCGTGACGCGAAGGCAGAAAAGAAAGTGAAAGAAAATCTAACATCTTACCTGTACTCCATGACGCGACGTGAAGTTCGGAACGTTAAAATTAGGCAAAGTCAATCCAACCGATACGATAACTTGCAAAAATGGCTCGCAAAAAAATCGACCCCTCCTTGTAGAAAACTGCCCAGCTGAGAGTGAAGGAATTAATGTTTTTGGCCAATTTTTTCGATATTTGTCGTCCGAGATGTCGAGCTTCAAAATGATACACATCTCGTGAAAATCCGTCATCTCTGCCGAAAGTTTTATACATACATACATACATACATACATATGATGATTGCAACGTCTTGTCAGACGAGTGCCACTGCCTCAGACACTTAAAGTCCACGAGCCCAAAAGTGACTTCCATCGCCACAGGACCATTTTAATAAACAAATGCCTGAGGGAGTATCTACACATAGATGATGTTACAGAGTCTTAGCTTTGTACGACAGCTAAGTCTCTCTCTCGGTTCAAAATGTTGAGATCCAGCAACAAGCAAGAGCAAGATAGCCAGCAACAAGTTAAACTGCAGACCAGTTTAATGCGGGTACTGGTCTCCCGCTTTATGGTTTTTTAAATCAGAGATTTGTTTCTCCTAGAAAGATTGCCTTCACCACGGCTTACGGGAGCCCTCTCCACCCCAACACACACACATACATACACACAAACACACACGGTGCTAGTTAGTCGTTGACCCCAAAAGCGGGTTCATTCGCCCTTTGGAAGGTCTTGTTTTTAATCCTTCAGGAAGACTAGCCGCCCTCCTCACCAAACAAGTCTGGTGGGAGAACCAGTTTAGTCGCTGGTGAACTGACCATGAGGCAGGTAGTACTGAGTTACATAGTACCAGTAGTATATAACGTGACCTGACATAAATACATACATACATACATACATTTAAACAGACGGGTGAGATTTATATTATAGATGGGAGGGTGGAGGGAAGGTGGATTTGGTGAGATGGATAACGACACGAATTGACGTTCCAAGTTTGAATCCAATCGGTCTTATAACATCAATTTCAATCATAGGTGTTAGCAGCTAAGAAATAGTTCTTTTGTCGCTTGCCAGTATCAGAAAAATGTTTTTTAGAGAGAGAGAGAGAGAGAAGGCATATAGAAACACGATCGCCGTTTCAATAAAAGTCACGTGACCTGCTGACGTCACAGAATAAGGCACAGCCGTCACGGGTGTCATTTTCTGTTCTATTTCGCAAAGAAATTGCTGAGGCATTTATAAAATTCGTCCAAAAATTGACCGTATTCCTTCCACTCTCGAACGATAAACAATTATTTTACAAGTTAGAAAAGCATTTCATCCAAGGCATGAAAATTGTTAAACAAAATGTTTTTACTATAGGCTTTAAAAATAAAGGTACAGGATTCAATTTGAAATTTATTTATCTTCAAAGTGCACTTTTATAAATTTTACAAAGTAAGGTATAAAAATTTCATACCTTACTTTGTACCTTTATTTTTAAAGCCTATAGTAAAAACATTTTGTTTAACAATTTTCATGCCTTGGATGAAATACTTTTCTAACTTGTATCCTATCTTTTTAAGATTAGATTTTATTTAATTTATTAATTCGGATTTAAAAAAAGATGAATGTGATTTTGTATGTATTTATAAAAACTCTCCTACTCTCTATTTCAGATTGTATTTCTCCTCACACCACAACTCATTTTGCAACCCCCTCTTTCTGAATATTCTCTGTTTCAGTTTGTAATTCTCCTCACTCCACAACTCTTTTTTGCAACTCTCTCTTTGTCATACATGTCTGAATAATAAGAAAATCTGAATTTTTTTAACAAACACTTTAAAATAACTTTTTTAGACTAATTTTTTTTAAAAGTTCTTTCAGAATAGAAAATCTTTACAATTTAATAAGGAACATATTTCATATAAGGTTTCATCAAAAATATTCAGTAGATAACGAAAAAAATAGATGAAAATTTCAAAAGGAGTGTATAACTGGTTATGCTCAATAGTAGTCCTCGCTAGCGAAAGACTTTGTTATTGTTATCCTATTATTATTATTATTATTTAAAACACTTTGTGTCCTGCGCGAGGACTAATATTTGGTACGTGCAATTAAAAGTTTTTTTTGGGTTTTTTTTTTTTTGTCGGAGGAAAGTGCTACAGTTAAGTTTTATTTTCGTTAAAAGCGCATTTACTTGCTAATTCACGCGGGACTTCAGTTTTAGGTTAAAAATGCACTCATTTTCAAATAACTTTTGAAGTTAGATATTTTTACAGTCCTTTTTATCTCTTTATAATACAGCAGATAGGTAAAATTATTTTTCTTTTAACCGCATATATCTTCTTATAAGAATCTTAAAAAAGTAAAAATAAATTTATTTTTTTCTTTAAACTTAAAACTGTTAAACAAATAATTTTTACACGAGGTATTTTTATAGTATGTTGTTCTCTTAATAATATTGTCCTATATAAAGTACCATCTCTATATTTTCGAAATAATTTTAGTTTTCAATATGGCGGGGGTGGGGGGTAATAAACTTTTTACTAAAAGCCAAATACATCCCAGGATGGAGTACTGTTGCCACATCTGGACAGGAAATGCTAGAAATATCTTATCCTGCTTGATAGAGTTCAAAATAGACTTCATAGCCTCGTAGGCGATGCCCTTTTCTCTTCCCTGCAACCTCTTTCCCACAGAAGAGACGTTACGAGCCTGTCTCTGCTTTACCGTTACTTTCATGGCAAGTGCTAGACTGAGCTCCAATCTATGGTTCCCCCCTCGCCAAACTTTTACGAGAAACACTCGTCTAGCTAACAACACTATCAATAATTTCCCCCACTCTTTATCTGTGCCTAAACCTAAATGTGGATTCCATGAACAAAGTTTCTTTCTTAGAACTGCACACCTGTGGAGCTGTCTTCCGTTTGCCTGCTTTCCAGCTGATTACAATATGGTCGTCTTCAAGTCCAATGTAAACAAATTCTTGATGAGCCGTTCCCCTTAAGTAATCCAATTTACCAAATTTCAATTACTAACGATTCCTATGGTATTGTCCCATTGACTAGTGTACACTGTTTAACCATTATCCTCGAATGGCGTCTGAGCCTTGATATGTGGTGACTCCTATGTAAAAAACAAGAAAAAAAATGGAATCGGTAATTGTACTTGAATCGGGAAACATTGGACTCGTCCCATCACTTGGGAAGTTATTTTTTTTTTAATCCCTTTGTGAGTTAGTTCCAACGTTCCATTTTTTTTTTTTTTTTTTTTTTTTTTTTTTTGGAATCGGTCGTTTGAAATTTAAGGAAACCAATTCTATTTTCGACGCAGGCAAAGATGTTAAGGTAACAGAGGCGAACAGCTGCGGAAGAATATTTTTTTTTCCTTCTGTTTATCTAAATTTCAAGTTGGTTATTTGAATCTGGGCGTTGGTCCCCCTTTAACTTGAACGTTGACATTTCTGTTGAATTTTCTTCTATGACACTTTTTGCAGTCGGGGTTCGGTTTGCGAATGTCAGTATTTTCAAACAATCAAAAATAAATAAATAATAATAAAGTTTTTCTTTTTTTGATATTAATTTTATATTATTTTAGTCATTTGTACGAATTCGTTCTCTAAACAGACAACCGTCCATATTTATATTATAAAAAGAAAGAAAGACATTATTTTAGAAGGATGGTAAAAGTGATTATAAGCACTTCTGCAGTATGCAGACGGTGGCGATTGTTGGGGGGGGATAACTCCAATTTCTTCTTGGTTAAATAACGCGGCAAATAAGTAACAAACAAGAATATTGGTAAAACTATACAAACACCGTGACAGCGAATTAACCTTAACGCTAACCCTAACCCTAACCCTAATCGTAACCCTAACCCTAACGCTGTCACGGTGTTTGTATAATAATACCAGAATATTTTTTCCGAACAGAAAAATATTTTAAAACCAAAAAATTTATTGTATAAAAATGTATCAATATATAATTGTAAAAACATTTATTTCAAAGTTTGCGTAAGAAAATATAATTTTAATAAAATTATTTTGTAATCAAAGAAATATTAGATTTTTATAAAGTAAAATTGTTTAGTTTTTTTTTTTTTTTCAAATAAATAATTTAACTGAACTATTTTTCGAATTAAAGCAACATTCAAGGGTCAACCACCGAGAAGCGCCACTTGGCGACAGTTTAGTGAAACGCACCAGAAAAGTTGTCCGCCGTCCGCATACTGCAGAAGTGCCTGATATATATATATATATATATATATATATATATATATTGTTTTTTTTTTTTACGTTGAGGTCACCACTTATCAAGGCCCGGAGGCCACTCAGGAATAAGGGTTATTGCGTGTACAGTAATCAATGAGATAGTATTGTAGTAATCATTAGTATTGGAGATTTGATAGAGTGTCTTACTTAAGGGGGCGGTTTGTCAGGAATTTGTTTATGTTGGACTTGATGATATCCAAGTTGTAGTCAGATGGGAAACAGGCAAACGGAACAGAGTTCCACAGTCGTGCACTTCTCAGAAAGAAACTCTGCTCATGGAATCTACGTTTGGATTTAGGCACAGATAAAGAGTGGGGTAAATTATTGGCAGTAGTTTCAGCCAGACGGGTGTTTCTCGTGAAAGATTGGCGAGGGGGGGGGAAACGAGAGATTGGAGCTCAGACGAGCACTTGCCATATATATATATACAAAGGAGAGTAGAAAGTGAATCTTGGGTTTACTTTCAGTAGCCGCATAAAACTCGCTTCCCTTATTTTGTTCTTTTAGTCCTCACATTCCAGGTGAGATGTTTATGAAAAAGAGGGAAGAACTGCTGTTTTCTGGGTCACAATCTATTCCATCTAACACTGATCGTTGGCAAATTTTTGACCTTCAAGTAGTATTTTTTATCTCCTTACATCAAGTGGTTTCATGCTTTGTCTGGAGCGATTTCAATGAAAGAAGATATACACGTTACTTCTCTTAGTTTGTCTATCTTTTTGTCTGTTTGTTTGTTCCACGTTTTCTATCTATTTATCTATGTGTATTATCGATATATCTATCGATCTAGTTCTCTATCTATTTCCGTATCTATCCATCTCGATCTATCTATCTATATAACTGGAGAGATAAACAAGAGATGAATATTAAGAACGTTGATAAAAACCTGTCAAAATATGACAAAGCTAGATCGTAGACAAGTTTACTGAAAGCGTCTGATCAGCTGACAGGATCTACGTGCGAGTTATGTGGATCAGGTTAACTGGAGATCATTGGAGTTGGAATTTGGACGTTGAGCAGGGCGGACGGTTTAACAGGTCGTCCCCCGCCCCTTCACTGGGGAGAAGGTTGACTTGTCTCAGAATAGAGACCTAGTATTAACCACGCAAGCAAAGATATTCACTTTCCATTCTTCTGCGATCGAAACCTGGAAAGTGAATAAAAACTATATAAAATACAATCAGCGTTCTTGGAAGTGAATGAATATTCGTTCAAACAGGTTCCAGCCTCCCCTCCAAGAACAAGATGGATTCCAGGTGGACCAAGATCAATGACGCATGAAATTAAGGTATGTCCAAAATGCATGTATCACACACGCACACACACACAAACGCACATGAACATTTAGATATAGATATAACATAAATAGACAGCAACAACATAACTTGGGGTTCAAATAGTGAAGAATCACCAACGATAGACATTTAGTGACACGTATACACATCAGGATGCACCCTTCGTCCCAAGTACACACATCGACATGTGGTGCTATGGTACACATTACACAACAGACCCTTTTGAAACCCATAATATAACATCAGTACTAGGATTTATACTAGAGTTTTGGAGTATAAACTGGAGGAGTTGGTGTATGACATCACCAGATCTGTACATGCTATTGTGTTGAACGGAGAACATATGGTGCTATGGTACATAATATAACAAAAGAAAAGAGGATCAATAGGGATTTGTATTTTATGTAAAAATGACGACAAATTTGACCATATTCAACCATTAATATGGCATAGAGCACTCTTCCAAGTGTTAGGATCAACCTAAAAAAAAACTCAAGTTTTCCTTCGTTGAATAGAAAAAAAAGATTGAGAATTTGGTCATGACACCTTAAGGACAAAACAAACACAAATCCCAACGGAAATTTATTGAACGACCTAAAACAAGCTTATTTTTTCCAACTAAATTGAAGAGGTTAACTCTTAAATACTTGCGTTTCTGTTGTTGTTTTTTTTTGTAGTTTTTTTGTAATATGGATATTTATTGAACGAAACAAAACATACTTGAATTTATTATGTTACATATTTTCTTTAATAATGTTCCGTATTATTTTTTTTTTTTTAGACCAAATCATTAGAAAATATACTCCATTATTTGGAAGCTACACTCTCTCTCTCTCTCTCTCTCTATATATATATATATATATAAATATATATGAAATGAGTCGGTACATCACCACTGTACATTCATTTTAGCTACGGACACCATTTCCCGCTATTATACTGGGCCAACAGTGGCTCCCACTAACAACCGTAGCTTTTTTTTTTACTGGTGGGACGAGGGGGGATACTTCTACCATTCAACGCCGGTACACATATATCGGTATTTAATATTATATTTATATATATAATATATAATATTATATTTATATATATAATTATTTACTATAGTATATATATAATATATAATATTATATTCATATATATAATTATTTACTATAATAAATATTAAATACCGATATATATATATATATATATATATATATATATATATATATATATAATGATAATAAAAACTCTGCCTTTTGGATTATTTTGGACCATTTGGAATTTACCCATTGGATTGAAATTTTAAATTCGACCGTTTTGGATTTTACCATTTTTGGATTTTTACCCTTCACCGGACTATCCATTCATGTGAAATCTTTTTATCATTTTTCTTTTGCCTCCTGTTCCCCTTACCTCACCCTTTTTTTTAACCAAGTAAGATCTTTGACTTACTTGTAGTTTCATTAAATACTTTTATATGCAAAATCCGATCCTGCATTTTGCTAATTCCTGCCCTCTGATGAGAAGGAGAGTATTTCTTCGAAACTCTGCGGATTAAGGACTATCCACTTATCTTGTGTTTCCTTTTTTAAAATTAAATAGGTTTTAAACTCTTTTTCAAGATGTCTTTTAACATGTTTTATTAATCATTTGTTCATATATATATATATATATATATATATATATATATAATGTTTTTCCAATTTCGATGCCATCAAAAGTTCTGATTTTTCCGATTCTGATTAATCATCGAAATAATAACCTCACACACACGCATATATATATATATATATATATATATATGTAGAGCTAGTTAGTAATTTATAAAATATATATATGGCGATTAAGCTACATTGAATATTCTGCGTTTCATCCACTATAGGATTCGTATAGTGGATGAAACGCAGAATATTCAGTGTAGCTTAATCGCCATATATATATTTTATAAATTACTAAATATATATATATATATATATATATATTTGTAGTCATCGACATACAGTCCTGTTTCATTGTGTCACAACTCATCGGTGCCGCTAGACTAGCACCTCTCCCAAGCCGAGGATTGAACCTAGAACAATCGTGTTTATAGTCAGCAGTTCTACCGATCGACCCAAGGGAGCGGCGCCCGTAAATAACCTCGCCAAATATCTATTTTAAACAAATATACGTCCACCACTTTTATAGTACTCCAACCACTTATTTATAAACAAACAACGATTATCGCATTTTTTTCCAGCCAATTAAGTAGCGGCCGAGATTATTTACGACAGTGCTCTATCCAAAGAGTGTCTGTGTGTGTGGGGTGTGGGGGGGTTAAGATTTAACGGTTGAAAAGATGAGACAAGTGAAAAATTGATTTTAATAAATATTTTAATTTATTAAAATTA
>NC_136518.1:7836365-7841365 GCF_053919585.1 Euprymna scolopes | reverse complement strand
CGGTTAAAATTTGTTTTTTAAGTGTCAAAATGGGCCAAAATTGAAAAGGTCGTTATATATTTTGTATATTAATCTTAGTTTATTTTTATTTTTTAATTAGTTCGTATGCGTGTCACGTTGGTACAGTGGTAACGTCACCAGCTTTGAATGTTACAGTTTTGCTTTTTGGTTTCAATTATAGCTGATGCTACCCAAATACTATTTTTTTTTCTTTTACTTTTGAAATCACAACTCTATAATAATATATACGAAATCTGGGACAAATCAAAATATATTTAAGCGTATTTTATGACCGGGCGAAGCCCCCCCCCCCACCACCACCACGCTATAAACTGATCAATTACAATTGCGACACGCGTATTGGGCCACCTTGCTGTGTGGTCAAGTCTTGTCTCATAAACTTAATAACCCCAGAAAACATGCTTCGAGTAACCTAATAGTTATCACGTTCTTGCTTATTTGGAGATATACCTTGCCAACCTGTTGCATGTCTCGAATTTCAAAGCAGAAAATAAGTCATCAATAAAGATTGTGATAAGTGTCATTATTGCACTCGAGAGTGGCTCATAGCGCCACCGATGTCCAAAAACTAGTTGCTGCATTCAAGTTAAACTTGAAGATAAACCTTTAAAAAAAGAAAAAAAAAAAAAGAAAAACAAGGCACACTGCCACTGAAATGTAAGGGGCTACTGTTAATTAAGAGATAGATTTGCCAGGGAAATACTGAGTGCGGTGTTGTGCAGCGAGGCGTTTGTTAACATTACATTTAAATTTCTGCATGTTAGTACAGTCAGGGAAACAAGGAGTAGAGAAATGTAACAGGGCGCGCACGCGTGTATGCAAATGCATATAAAATGCTGAAATAACATTATTTAGAAAGCCATTCTTAACATAAGGAGGGAGGCTTTATTATTTACTATTCTGTACCTTCATCTGACAATGTTATAAACAGAAGATATCGTAGAAAATTGAGTTTAACTTGAATATCCTATCTAAAAAAAAATAAGCGCAGTCTGCAAATATCTTGTTACGTGGTTTAGCAATTCTGAGCATGAACAAAAAAAAAAAAAAAAAAAAAACGATTCCAAATGTAATGGGAGCTGTGCTGGTTTCTGACTTTGTAGAGATGTCCACATGTGTTAGACACAAGAACCCTTATCCCTGAGTGGCTTCCGGGCCTTGATAAGTAGTGACCTCCATGTAAAAAAAAAAAAAAGAAAAAAAAAAAAGATTAGAAAGGTGCTCAGGGTTGTTATTGGTGAGATGGTTGATAATTTTGTTGGTGTTAGACACAAGAACCCTTATCCCTGAGTGGCTTCCGGGCCTTGATAAGTAGTTGGTGTTTGACAAGTCAGTTGCTCGATGTCAGAGCTTGTAAAGAAAAGGAACGTGTCCACATGAACGTTCGAGAAGCACGTTTGAGATGACGTCCGAGAGCACGTTTAAAATGGCTTTCAAGAGAACAGAGATCAATGAGAAGAAGACGAGAGTGATGATCGATATATCTATACTGGTAACGAAATTGAATAATGAAATGCTCATATCTTTGATCCTATAGGACGAGGTCCTGGATATGACCTTAAACTATATCCAGTGGCGAGCCCCTAGCTTGCGGGCTTTGGGGAGTGTGGAACCACTCTTTAAATGCCATTCCTCCCAGGTCCACTCTGACCCGAAATGGTAGTACCTGTTAGGGTCCCATCTATGGGTCAAATAGAAACCGACTTGAAAACAACAAATATATTCTATTAAAAAAATTTTTCTTCAAAATCTTTGGATTCGGCATTAAATAACCTGAAAAGGGTTGATATGCCGTAAAACAAAAACAACCAACAATTAACCTATAGGACGAAACTACATGAAAATGTGCAGCCTTTTTGAATATTATGGTACTATTCTATAGTTAAAGTTTTGTGACAATTAGTAAAAGAAAAAAGAAAAATATATTTTCAAACCAATAAAATATGCCCAAATTTGCCTTTATTTGTATATATATATATATATATATATATATATATATATAGTGTCCTGGCAGGCCAGCTTCAGTTTTGCTGCTTCAGTTGTCTTCCCCTATGCCCTTGATAGATGTCCTTTTGTTGGTAATTTAATAAGTTTCAAATCTCAGCGACTATTGATCAGAATTTAACAAATGAAGGCTCGTTGGAAAGGTAGTGACCTGGATTGTGTAGTGGGCTATGTGACATTTTTCCTTGCGGTTGTACATTAAGGGATCTTATTTTTTGACACTTTTTTACAGCAATAAAATGTTTCAATCATAACCATTTGTTTTCCCAGTTTTACATATGAATTACAAAACATCTGATATTTCCCCAGAACCTCTGGTTTTGGTGGAGGGGAAACTAAAACTTGCCACTATGGTTTCAAATGATCTGAAATAACAACAAGGGGAGACTTGATTCCAAACATTTCTCTCGCGTTATATCTCTCCTCTATGATTTTTCATACATAAAGTAAATACACAATATATGAGGATTATTTGATACTGGAGATATTCATAATCGTACCCTATTTCCAAAAGAAGGGAGATATAACATATGAGAAATATTTGGAATCAAGTCTCCTCTTGCTGTTATTTCAGATCATTTGAAACCATAGCGGCAAGTTTTAGTCTTCCCTCTATCAAGGCCAGAGAGTTTGGGGAAACACACACGCACACACACACGCACACACGCACGCACGCGCGTGTGTGTGTGTTTTGGCACCAAGTCATTATCCAAGCAAGTCTTATTGAACACGACAGTCTTTTATTCGCGATTTTGTTAGATAACTTTTCAATTCGGTTAGCGGACATTTTTTTTTTATTTTGGCTGGCATGTTGAATATTATGGCGCCCAGTAGGTGTTGTTCGACCATATTCTTTTCAAACGGCTCTGATCGGATGCTCCGATCGGAGCATCCGATTGTCGTCAGGAGCGATTGTTGTTGTCGTCCTTTTTCTTTATTTAGGCTTGGTGTATTTATAAGTAATTCAATTTTTTTTCTTGGTTATAAAGGTGGGTGAGGGTGGATGGGGGCGAATTATTTATTTTTAATTTTGATTTTCTTATTTTATATTTTATTTAGTTTATTTGTTTTAAGTCACTGAATACAGTTTGTCACAATATTAAATGAGATCCGATTTATAAGGTGATGTGTGTTTTACATTGGTGTGGCTTCTAGTAGCTTTAGTTGTCGCAATTTTTAAGGTATCGATTGCATAAAGAAACTACATAAATTATATATATATATATATATATATATATATATATATATATATATATGTTGTGGTGGCACACATTCATTTACATATATGGATAGTAATTACACATAAATAGGAAGACTCAGTTATTCTGAGTGTGTGTTCACCAGAAGCCACCGAAGGTTGCCGAGAGCAGATGTTTCTCCAGCAAAGACTCTCTTATTTGACACCATTATGTAAATATCCTATAAATATACCTTTTCCTAATACACTTCTTATTTGATCTACCTTTGTTTGTTGAGTCGTCATTTGTATTGCTTTCTACGTTACTTGTTTCAACCTGCAAACTTAACAGTGACGACGAGGATGAACCTCAAATATAACAGTTTGACGAAGAAATGGAAAGAACTCACTAAAAAAAAAAAAATACAACGCAACGGTTGACCTTTCTAAGTGATACAAGTTTTGACGAACGAAATAGTCGTAAAAACGGATTTTACGCTAAAGAGAAGTTCGACTCAAGCGGAAAAAATGAATAATTCAGCGAACATTGGAAAACTGTAAAATATTTTCCCCCGCGAAGTACAACGCTAAAAGAAAGAAACGGTTGTTTCCCAAATTCCAAGAACAAAAACTACATTCAGGCTAAAAAAAAAGTAACCTCGATTAATAGTATTTTATTTACTAAAATACTAGTAGGAAAAAAAAAGAGACAAACTAAAACCTTTAATTGTAGTCTCAAAGAAAAAAAAACAAAAAAACTCGAACGTGGCAAAAAAAAAAAAAAAAAAGCGACGATTTATGCCGTTTCCTGTGGAATCCATCTAAAAAAAATAACAAACTGTAAAAGTGAATTACTAAATTACGAAGAACAGATTCGTATTACTAAATTACAAGGAAGTAACATACGAAGAAAAAAAAAGTTCACCAGTGGATTTCCTAAATTGCTGTAAATACCAACTAAAGACATTTTGGTAAACCAAATTTTTCTCTTCGGTATTTAAAAAAAAATGCCACTTTTAAACTAAACTCAAGGAAAGATTTTTTTTTTAACTAAAGTTGTCACTGGATAACGGATATAAGACAGTAAAACGTCAAGCAAAAAAAAAAAAAAAAATTTAAATGTAGTCCATACATTTTATTTTTTTCAATTGTGACTCGAGTTGAAAACCTTTTTTTTTCTATGGAAAGAGTTGTACTTAAGTTCGGCTGTTTATTAGGAAATGCCCAAAACGGAAAAGTAAATCGTATTTTGTGGTTTCAGCAAAAGCCTCGGTTCTTATGTTGTGGTTGGATGAGCTTGACTCGCTAGCGAAGTGAGAAAATATTATACGAGCAGCGATATTACTATTGAAAACAGGAACTATGAACAATTTTTTTTGTAACACAAGCCATTTTATATGGTACGGATATTGTGTTGCATGTGAAATTGTAGAATTTTTCTTCGTAACTGCATTACTGCTACTGAAGGATACAAAAAAAATGGAAGATTTATCTAGAATGTTAATGCAATTTTTGCAAACGCAACAAAAGACGCAATCCGAGCTAGATGCACGTAGAGAGGAGAAATTATTGAAATGGCAAATGGAACAAGAAGAAAGGCAGAAGAAATTACAATTTGAACAAGAAGAAAGGCAGAAGAAATTACAATTTGAATATGAAGAAAGGCAAAATGAACGTTTTGCTAAAACACTGGAACTATTAAAGACTAATCGAGAAAATGTCGACAGTACTAATTTCTCGCATACAACTATATTTAATAGCATAGACACATTTAATTATGTGCCGAAGGAAGAAAAGA
>NC_136518.1:7811365-7826365 GCF_053919585.1 Euprymna scolopes | reverse complement strand
TTTTACATAAAAATTTGGCGAGAGGTGGGCCATAGATTTGAGCTCAGACGAGCACTTACCATAAAAATAATGACAGATGAGTAGAAGAGAGATCGGCTAGCAACGTCTCTTCTATGAGCAAAAGGTTGCAGTAAAAAGAAAAGGGTACGACCTATTATATTTAGGTGTCAAGTCGCGGCCATTTTTCTTGTTCGAACCTACAGATCGACTCTATTTGTTTTACGAATTAAAGAAACGTTTTAAAGTAAGTAAAAACACTAAAAAGTTTTTCCAGATAGGTAGAAGAGTAACTTATCTTGCCTTTGATGACATTATTTATTTGTTATATATATTTTTTGTTTGGTAATTTTTTACGACCTGCCCCAGCGTAGTATAAACACCCCCGATCATCCATGTTAAGAACGGCTTTCGAAATAAACACCCCCAACTTTCCCATGTTAAGAGCGGCTTTCGAAGTTGGAGGGGGGAATGTTTATCCGAAAGCCGTTCTTAACATGGGTGGTTGGGGGTGTTTATATTACGCTGGGGCAGGTCGTGTCAAGAGCGGCTTTCGGAATAACCCCCCAACCTTCTCATATTAAAAAAACGGCTTTCGAGGTTGAGTGGTGCTGCTCCGATTGGTGTGCTTAATATGCTGGGGCACGTCATAAAAATTTACGTTTTTTTTTTTTTTTTTTGCCAATGTTCGTCCAAGTGTGCATTATAAAACAAACCCAAGTTCCAAAAACTCGCAGTTCTAGGAAAGAAACTTTGTTAATGGAATTTGCGTTTCGATTTAAGCACAGATAGAGAGTGGGGAAAATTGTTGATAGTGGTTATAGATAGACGAGTGTTTACGTGAAAATTTGTCAGGAAGGAAGCTTAGACGAACACTATAAAATATCACGTTGTGAGCATTAAACAAAAAAATTGGGATTGCTCAGGCATTTTTTGCTCGCCAGAATGCTCTTCAACTAGGTCACTGGCTTTTCAAATCCCTTTCTCCGACTTTGTGTCGCATCTTCCTGTAGTGTGTGTGGTGTGTATATGTGTGTAAGAGGGTGAATAAACATCCGCGGTTTTTTATCCCCGATAATCGGAAATGGTTGCTCTTATTACACCCGTACATCGAAGGGTATAACGGGTGGGCAGAGGGCAACTGAGGTAAGTGGGGTAAGCTATGTATCCCTCTTCCGTATAGTGTAATCAACGTTCCTTGTCAGCCTCCCTTTTCTCACATCAGACTTTTTTTTTTTTTTTTTTTGTGTGTTAATCTATTGACTGCTAAAATGTCAACTACCAAAGGCACTAAAAAAAAAAAAAAATGGGGTGAAAATTGTGTGGAAAAAAAAAATTTTTTTTAGCAGTGGAGGAGGGGGGGAGTTGAGTAGGGAAAAAAGTCACTAATAACATTAATCGTGGGGGTCAACATGGGTACCGGTAGTCGCAGGAATGGTGTGAATAGCTTCACAAGCAGTTAAAAAGACAGTTGGAGACGTAGATATTAGAAGAGGGGAAAACGACTGTAGATCATTTAATCGTAACGGGAATGTTAAGGCCCCCACCGGTGATGGAAATTCTGAGAGGGGTTGCAAAGTTTACAACGACGCGTCAATTTCATGTTCAAAAGACTATATGTATGTATGTATGTATGAATGTATGTATGTTTGTTTATTTTTGCGATACGTTTTGAATGAATTCAATTATTTATACAAAAGTGCATTTTTACCTAAATGCGAGTTGAGAATAAGTTTCTCTTTTACCAATTTGATACCCCCCCCCAAATGGGGAGCGGCATATATATTGTTTTAAAACATAATTAACCACTGGCACGTGTTTTTTTTTTTTTTTTTTTTTTTTTTTTTTTTACACAGGAATCACTACTACTACTACTCCAGGATAAAGGTTCATGGGTATACATTAGTCGATGTTACATGATAAGGGCTGGCCCCTTTTCATGTAAGTAAAAAAATAGGGAATTAGTTAAATGTAAATATAAATAGGATAGTCAAGGATTCGAACTTGCGAAGCTAGATTTGGAATTGAGAATTCCAATCATAAGTTAAAATAAACACAGAATGTTTTTAAAAATGGAATGTCCAGTAAATTGTTGATTCTGCTAAAATATTTAATAAATACAAATTTGGCTGGAAACTATTCACATTCTTAGAAAGAATGCATAATAAAATATGGGTTACAGAATTAGACAAGTAGGTTGGTAAAACAACAAAGAGAATGGGAAATTTCCTGCTCGTCAGAAATGGTTTCAAAAGAGTGCAAATCGCGCATGTTGGAAACACGTGAATTCTATTCACGTTGACCAGACATACGTGTGATTTCTTAATATAGGAAAGATTTCGAAGTTAGTTGGTGGGGGAGATCAGTCAGATCAGAGGAGCAGAGAGGTTCAGACCGATTCTCGGTTAGAGTCAAGGCTCCCTCTGGAAGCGGGAGGGTTTAGAAATAACCACGTAACAACGTTAAATCCTTGAAATACAGAATCATTTCCGACCGGTCGAAGAATAAATGATCATCATATTTTTTATAACTGCCGTCTTTCTGCGTTCATCATTACAACGAGAAAGGTAACGTGTTTATATTATATGTACAACTGTCAAACGTAAATGCCAAACGCACTCTCGGTCTATCTATCAAGATATTCAAAACTCTCTTCTAGTTGAATTACAGGCTTAATGCTCTTGTAGTAACATGAACACTGTCTATTATATATATACAGAGCTGTCTCTCTCTTTATATATACCCTGTTTATGTCTCTAATATGCTATCTCCACAAACATGAACATTCTAAGACATACGAACACTCAACAACATGAACACCCCTAAGACTGTCTCGATAACACACTAAGACTCTTCCTAATACGAACAGTCAACACCAAAGAATAATCTTAATAAGACCCACAACGTAACAAATAATAAATGATAATAGCGTAGTAAACAAAGTAGTGAGAATTGTGTAAATTGGATTACTTACGGGGACGGTTCATCAAGAACTTGTTTACATTGGACTTTAAGACAATCATATTGTAGTCAGTTGGAAAGCAGGCAATCTGAAGAGAGTTCTACAGGCGTGCAGTTCTTAGAAAGAAGCTTTGTTTATGGAATCTACATTTAGGTTTAGGCACAGATAAAGAGTGTGGGAAATTATTGATAGTGGTTTTGGCTAGACGAGTGTTTTTCGTGAAAGTTTGGCGAGGGGGGACCATAGATTGAAGCTCAGCTGAGCACTTGCCATGAAAATCATGATAAAGCAGAGAAAGGCTCGCAACGTCTATTCTGTGAGAAAGAGATTGCAGGGAAGAGAAAAGGACATCCTCACTAAGCTACATCTGAGCAGGATAAGCTGCTACTAGCAGCTCCTGCTCAGATGTGGCAACAGTACTCCATCGTTGGCTGAGCGGTGGAAGGATCCCACCATTTTTCCAGCAACCTTGGCAATGGATTTGATATACGTGTTCCATTTCAGGTTAGAAGTAAAGGTCAATCCCAGAAGCTTGTCAAAACATGAAACCTTCCCAAGACGAGAGCCATTCAGTTCAACTGATGCCAAATTGGCATCATTGTGTTTCGTCGTCTACGACTCATCAGAATTGCTGAATGGTATAAATTTCGTATAAATAATTGAATTCATTCAAAACATATCGCAAAAACAAAAACAAATAACATCTACGTAAATCGCGATATATCCAAGGCAGTCGTGCGAGATGGTCCTGCAGAAGAGGTTTAGGCTTCTTACCATGGGATCCCGATTCTGAATCTCGCTAGATTCAATTAACTATCCTCTTTGGCCTGACAGTTAGCGCGGAAAACTAATTACCCACACCTCTCTCGCTATCTTCTTCTTCTTCTTCTTCTTCTTCTTCTTCTTCTTATTATTATTATTATTATTATTATTTTAACCACGTGGAAGCCATTCTTAATATCGCTTCGTCCTTGTGCCAATATCCCCCACCTGGGCAACTTATTGTCTTGGCCGACCATCTGTCCGAAACATAAACATATCTAGTATCACAACCATATAAATTTGTTTATTTGTTTATATGAAAAAGATCCTGCTCTCTTTTTATTGAGCACTCTTAATAACCTCGTTAAATTTATAAATTTTCTTGAATACCTATAATTTTATATATATATATATATATATATATATATATATATATATATATATATATATATATATATATATATATATATCGTTTTGAATGAATGAATTCAATTATTTATACAAAAGTGCATTTTTACCTAAATGCAAGTGGGAATAATTTTCCCTTTAACCAATTTGATACCCCCAAATGGGGAGCGGCATATGTATTGTTTTAAAATACGGAGATATAATTTTATGCATAATTTTTTTCAGTATTTACTTCAACAGTGCTCGATATATAGATAGAGCTAGGTAGTAAGTTCTGAAAATATATATGGCAATTAAGCTATACAGAATATTCTGCGCATAAGTCTGACGGATTTTCACGAGAATGAAACGCAGAATATGTAACTCACTGTGTTGCTTAGAATATATGTTAAAAAATTCACAATGAACCGTTCATTAGTATAATTATCGACCTGTTTCATATATACGATATATATTATACCAATAATCAACACGACAATAAAACGTACTGTTTAACTGTGTACGTTTTCAGCGTCCCAATTTTTTTCGCGTTCAAATTATCCAAATAAACAATTGTTAATACTTTCTGCATTTTTTTTTACATCGTTAATTTCCGTATGACGTTTAAGTTATTTTAACGCGATTTTCTTACAAATAAATCTACTTTACCCCTTTGACAACCATAAGAGCATTTTACAACGGCGATTTACTCACCGCCTTCAGTTTTTAAACGATTTATTCTCCATTTTTTAATACACCTTTCTTAAAAAACATTCATACATTTTCTTCTACACTACCAACATAAATAAATAACCCTGAAAATATGTTACTTTTTTAAAAATTGCGTTAAAAATTAATCAACGCGACAATAAAACGTATTGTTTTACTGTGTACCTTTTTAGCGTCCGAATTGTTTTTTGTTGTTTTTTTTTTTTGCTTTTAAATTAAAAGATATATCATAGTATAATTTAGCTTTAAGTATTACGGTATCTGGTCAGTGCACATTTACCTTTAAGTATGCAAACTATTTATAATTCGATGGCTGTAAGTTTTTTTGTTTTTCAAAAATAAAGAATAATAAACAGAACGACTCAAAGAAATCTGTCTATATACATTTTCATTTTAGTATACGTTCATAGAAATGTTCCTGTTATGTCGCAAAAAACTATTTTCTTTATGTAACAAGTGTCACGCTCATACATTAATTCCATAGCTAATATAACATACTGACCCAACGGGATATATATATATATATATATATATATATATATATATATATATATATATATATATATATATATATATATATAAAAGTCCCCGGTGGTGTCCGTCCTTTCAAATACAAAAGCCGGATCACTGCTCAACATTCAACAGGCTCCATTTCACACCTGACTCAGTTCAAACACCTGTAAAACAGAAACCACAATTAGTTCAAAGCTGTAATTTGCCACATAACCCGTAGAGATATAAATCATTGCACATGCCAAATTTTAGCTAGATCAGACAACTGGAAGTGGACCAGGGGCATTACTTATTGCACGCCCTTCGTGTATGTATATATATATAATCGGATATTTAGCATTTATATATATATATATATATATATATATATATATACATATATAAATGCTAAATATCCGATTTATATTTTATTTCATAAAAATGAGTATAGTAAACAGGCTCTATCGTTATTTTCATGGCAAGTGCTCGTCTGAGCTCCAATCCATGGTCCCTCCTCGCGAAATTTTCACTAGTCTGGCCGAAACCACTATCAATAATTTCCCACACTCTTTATCTGTGCATAAACCTAAACGTAGATTCCATGAACAAAGTTTCTTTCTTAGAACTACACGCCTGTGGAACTCTTTTCCGCGTGCCTGCTTTCCAGTTGACTACAATCTGATTGTTTTCAAGTCTAACGTAAAAAAATGCTTGATGAACCGTCCCTCTAAGTAATCCAATTTACAAAATTCCCACTACTTATGTTTACTACGCTATAATCGCATTGTCTAATGCATACATATATCCTCGACTAGCCTCCGGGCCTTGATAAGTGGTGATTCCTGTTTGAAAAAAAAAAGAAAAGGTTCCCATCATGCAAACAAATTCCTCTTGTCAGAATCCAAGAACAAAATGTAAACAGAGAAAAATGTGATCCGTCAAATGCGAAAATACGTTTTCAAAAAAATAGCAGACTCAGCATCCCGGATATTTTAGAAGACACTTATTTGGAATTTTGGGTCGGACGACACACTATGATAAAGTAAAGTATTTCTAATCCAAATTAATACAAAACTAGCAGGACCTGTGGAAATTCCACAGGGGACTCATTCATATGTAATATATTGATGTTGCAATTCTGTGGATGTTCAACGTAAATAGAGACGCCCTGATATTATTGTAGCTCTTTTGTTAAAACTGCAAAAATATTTATCAAAGCTAGCAGGAACGCCCGTTGTATCCCAATTGTAAAATACGCTAAAATATGATATTTCAATTTATGAAGATTTCGTATATATTATTATAGAATCAATTTTCTATTAATTCGTATACATTATAAAGTTGTGATTTAAAAAAAAATATATATATATCCATATGACTTGAGTGAATCAGCTTGAATAGACACCGAAACCTAAACTTATGGAGAAAAAAAAATGTATATGTATATATATAACTTTTTTTTTTTACATGGTAGTCACTACTTATCAAGGCCCGAATTCCACTCGGGGATAAGAGTTATTGCGTGTACAGTAATCAATGGGATACTATCGTAGTAATCGTTAGTAATGGAGATTTGATAAAGCGTCTTACTTAAGGGGGCGGTTTATCAGGAGTTTGTTTATGTTGGACTTAAAAACATCCAAGTTGTAGTCAGGTGGGAAACAGTCAAACGGAAGAGAGTTCCATTGGCGTGCACTTCTAAAAAAGAAGTTTTGTTCATGGAATCTACGTTTTGATTTAGGCACAGATAAAGAATGGGGAAAATTATTGACAGTAGTTTCAGCTAGACAGGTGTTTTTCGTGAAAGATTGGCGAAGGGGGACGAGAGATTGGAGCTCAGTCGAGCACTTGCCATGGAGATAACAATAAAACAAAGACAGGCTCGCAACGTCTCCTCTGTGGGAGAAAGGCTGCAGGGTAGAGAAACGGGCATCCCCCACTAGGCCACAAATTTTTACTCTGTAAAGGAAGGATAGGCTGTTTTTAGCAGCTCCTGCTCAGATGTGGCAGCAGTACTCCATCCTTAGACGTAATTTTTAGGTGTAATTCTCTATCTATATAAAAGCCAAGTGGTAGAGAAGAGAATTACACCAGCAGATAGAGAATTACACCAGCAGTGAGATATCTTCTGAAACGGTAGAAGGATCCTACCATTTTTCCAGCGACCTTGGCAACAGACTTGATGTACGTGTTCCATTTCAGGTCAGGAGTAAAGGTCAATCCCAGAAGCTTATCAAAACATGGAGTCTCCCCTAGAAGAGTGCCATCCATTTCAATTGATGCCAGATGGGGCTCAGAACGTTGATGATGTAAAGATAGGAGCTTGGTTTTAGATGCATTAAAAGTAACCAGTCACCTCTTCCCCCACTGTATCACGAGCTCAAGATCAGAGGAAAGAGAATCAGAGAGAACTTTGTCATTTACGGCCTTTGATGTGTTGCCATAGGTGTATCAGAATTTTTGTAGGAATTTTTGACACCCCTAACACGAAACTGCAAATAAAATATTAAAAAAACTCGTAATTTCTCCTTTAAAAGTGGGTTGTTTATTTTCTTTATGGATTATACTTCCAAAATAAACTATTAAAATTGTATAAAAAGTAAAAGAAATATCATTTTTTTTTATTTAAAAAAAAAACAGTAATGAAATTAATTGAATTTCATGAGTTCAGTATTTTTTAATTTTTAAACTTTAAAAATCTATCAAAATTTTCTATTGGTTCTATTTTTACGATATTTTCAGAGTCAATGTGAAATGTTATGCTCTTTCCAATAAACTGAATATAATATTTCACATAAACGTTTTTTTTAATTCACGCCCACCCCCATTTTTAAATGTCTATTAAAAAGTAAATAATTAATTTACTCACCAACGTTTTATATATCACAAATTGAAGATAAAAGATCAATGAATAATATATTCAAATTTAAAACAAAAAAGTAGTGTTTTTTTTAGAAATTTACCTGTAAAGTCCGAAGTTTAAACCCTTTTTTTTTTTAATCACGTGTTTTTTTGTTTTGTTTTGATTTTTTTTTTTTTTAATGAAACCTTGGTCCTTGCTCCTTTAATTGAAAAAAAATTATGGTTTGAATTACATTTTTCGAGTAGTTATAAGCTTGGAAAGACAGGAGGTCGAATAATTCACGCCTCCCATTTTGAAATGTCTATTAAAAAGTAAATAATTTACTCACCAAAGTGTTATATATCACAAATTAGGTGTCGAATTATTCAATATTTTTCACAAAGTTTCTGACACACCTAGTGTTGCCATAGATGGTCGTGTCATCAGCATAGATGTGAACGCCTTCAGCTATAATCGAAACCTGGGTAAATTATTTATTACGAGAAATGGAAGGTCATAACAAGTAAACGACAGTCACTCGGAAGAAAAAAGATGTCCGCGTGACACACAAAAGAACACACGCTACCATATCAATATATAGATAATGCCTAGTTTATCTTTAAATATTTGTAGATATTAAAAACTCGTGTTTGTTTTACTACCCACACAGATTCGAAAAACTTATCAAAGAAAAAAAAAACAAATATATAACAACTAAATGTTATCAAAGACAAGATATACTACTTTTCTACCTAATTGAATAATTTTTTAGTGTTTTGATTTAATATAAAATGTTTAATCGGTCCGAAAATCGAGTAATGTTAAGCGCTGCTAGTGCTGCACTGCAGAAAAACAAGAAAAAAATAGCCGCGATGTCTTTGAAGACTCGATAATCATTTCCAGATAAGAAATAAAACAAAACATTGGTAGAAACTTACCCAATAAATGTTACCGTGACATTTTTATTTCTAGCGCTATTTTGTTTTATTTCTTATTTTGAAGTGATTATTGAGTCCTCAAAGACATCGCAGCCATCTTTTCTTTTTCTCCGACAGTGTTCAGCATTACTCGTTTTTCAAACCGAATACACATTTTACATTAAATAAAAACGCTAAAAACTTATACAGTTAGGCAGAAAAGTAACTTATCTTGCCTTTTGGTAATGTTTATTTGTTATATATTTGGTGTTTTTTTTTGGGGGGGGGTGCAACTTTTTCGAATCTTTGTGTATAGTAAAACAAACTCCAAAACTCGAAACATGAGAACGTTTGACAAAATTTTCATTTTAGTTAATCATAAATTACCCCCGAAAGGATCGATATGCCGTAAAACAAATCAAACAAACTTTGTAAACAAATGTTTCTTTTTTTTTCACACTCTCAACATCTCCCCTACCCGCTTCCCCTTCCACCATTTCTATCCCTCCCTCTTCCCCGCTCTCTCTCTCTCTCTCTCTCTCTCTCTCTCTCTCTCTCTCTCTCTCTCTCTCTGTTTCTCCCTTCCCTTACTTTTTTTTTTTTTTTGCCCTGATTGTGTCTCTGTTCGGAGACTGCTAACCCCGAGAAAAAAAATGTACCGAATGACATTTGTACTTAATAACCTACTCTGCAATGCACTCGTTGACCCTTCGTACAAGAATTACTAGTCGTAGTAGTTGTATCTACATGATAAGCCAAGGCGATAAACTCCTCCTCTCTTGTTTTTCACCAACGCCGACTCCACCCCCACCCACACCTCTTTTTTTCATTCCGGAAGCGGAGGAGGGCGACGGGGGGGGGGGAGTTGAAGAGGGTAAAAGACATTTTTTTTTTCTGTCGGGGAAAACTATGCAATGATGGTTTTGATGAATGAACTAAAGTGTTAGAAAACACACACACACACACACACACACACACACACACACACACACATACACACACACACACACACATATGTGTGTGTGTGTGTGTGTGTGTGTATATGCGTAATGACGGACGTAAGTTCGTTAAAAGTTCAACTGATATACATACAGCCACACACACGCACGCACACACACACACAGGTATATATATATATATATATATATATATATATATATATATATATATATATATATATATATATATATATATATATATATATGATTAGTTTTTTGGGAAAAAGAAATCCATCAGGGTCCTCAGTTAAAAGGAAAATCCGAAATATAAGAGCGTATTTATATATTGTATTTTGTGTACAGAAAGTTGTTAGATGAGATAAGTCATTGGTACCGTCGGTTTCAAGCCCGATAATTAGGACTGTTTAAGATATCCATATCAAGCTCTCTTCATCCAATACTCATCTCAGGAAAGACCTAGCTGAACTTTTCAAGGAGCTAGGCTTAAAAAGGAGATGAGTATTGGCTGAAGAGAGCTTGATATAGATATCTTACACGGTCCTAATCATCGCGCTTGAAACCGACGGTACCAATGACTTGTCTCATCTAACAACTTTCTGTACACAAAATACAATATATATATATATATATATATATATATATATATATATATATATATATATAAAATTCAGAACAGGTAAATCCGATATATATATATATATATATATATATATATATATATATATATATATATATATATATATATATATATATATATCTCGGATTTACCTGTTCTGAATTTTACATTCTTTCCAATTAAATTTTTTCTCCTTCTTGCTTTCTCAATCCCCTTGAATCCCTTCAAACTGTCTTAAACTGTTAAATGATTGCATATTTTGCAAACCTCTTCCTTCTGATGAGAAGAATTGCATTCTTCGAAACTCCATGGACTAAGGGGTTTTGTTTTACATGGAGGTCACCACTTATAAAGGCCTAGAGGCCACTCAGGGATAAGAGTTATTGCGTGTACAGTAATCAACGAGATAGTATTGTAGTAAGCATTAGTATTGGAGATTTGGATGTTCAACGTAAATAGAGACGCCCTGATATTATTGTAGCTCTTTTGTTAAAACTGCAAAACTATTTATCAAAGCTAGCAGGAACGCCCGTTGTAGCCCCATTGTAAAATACGCTAAAATATGATATTTTATTTATGCAGATTTCGTATATATTATTATAGAATCAATTTTCTATTAATTCATATACATTATAAAGTTGTGATTTAATATATATATATATATATATATATATATATATATATATATATATATATATATATATATATCCATATGATTTGAGTGAATCAGCTTGAATAGACACCGAAACCTAAACTTATGGAGAAAAAAAAATGTATATGTATATATATAACTTTTTTTTTTACATGGTAGTCACTACTTATCAAGGCTCGGATGCCACTCGGGGATAAGAGTTATTGCGTGTACAGTAATCAATGGGACTATCGTAGTAATCGTTAGTAATGGAGATTTGATAAAGCGTCTTACTTAAGGGGGCGTTTATCAGGAATTTGTTTATGTTGGACTTAAAAAAACATCCAAGTTGTAGTCAGGTGGGAAACAGGCAAACGGAACAGAGTTCCACAGGCGTGCACTTCTAAAAAAGAAGCTTTGTTCATGGAATCTACGTTTTGATTTAGGCACAGATAAAGTGTGGGAAAAATTATTGATAGTAGTTTCAGCCAGACGGGTGTTTCTCGTGAAAGATTGGCGAGGGGGGGGCGAGAGATTTGAGCTCAGACGAGCACTTACCATGGAAATAACGATAAAACAAAGACAGGCTCGCAACGTCTCCTCTGTGGGAGAGAGACTGCAGGGAAGAGAAAAGAGCATCCCCCACTAAACCATGAAGTCTATTTTGTACTCTGACAAGGCAGGATAGGCTGTTTTTAGCAGCTCCTGTCCAGATGTGGCAGCAGTACTCCATCCTTGGACGTACTTGGCTTTTATACAGATAGAGAATGGCATCAGTAGTGAGATATTTTCTAGAGCGGTAGAAGGATCCCACCATTTTCCCATCATCCTTGGCAACAGACCTGATGTATGTGTTCCATTTTAGATCAGGAGTAAAGGTCAAACCCAGAAGCTTGTCAAACCATGGAGCCTCCCCAAGACGCGAGCCATCCATTTCAATTGATGCCAGATAGGGATCAGCGCGTTGATGATGTAAAGATAGAAGTTTGGTTTGGGATGTATTGAAAGTGACCAGCCATCTCTTCCCCCACTGTACCACGAGCTCAAGATCAGACGAGGAGAATTAGAGAGAATTTTGTCATTTACGGCCTTTGATGTGTTGCCATAGATGGTCGTATAATCAGCATAGATGTCAACGAATGATTTAAGTATGTGTTTTGGGAGATCATTGATGTAGATCAGGAAGAGAGTTGGGCCTAGGATGGACCCCTGGGGGACTCCAGCATTGATACTGTGGGCCTCTGATTTCTGCCCACCAACCACTACTCTTATGAATCTATCGAAGAGAAATAATTTAATGATTGAGAAAACATTTCCAGTGATACCGTAGCTGGAAATCTTGTGAAGTAAGCCCTTATGCCATACCTTATCGAAGGCCTTCGATATGTCAAGAGCAATTGCCCTGGAAAGGAAACCTTTTTCCAGAGATTCACTAATCTATATATATAGTAAGTTATAAAATGTATATGGCGATTAAGCTACACTGAATATTCCGCGTTTCATCCACGCTAGGACTCTTCAGGCTTACGCATAAGCGTGAAGAGTCCTAGAGTGGATGAAACGCCGAATATTCAGTGTAGCTTAATCGCCATATACATTTTATAAATTACTAACTAGCTCTAACTACGTATTGAGCACTTTTGAAATAAATACTTAAAGTTTACGCATTAATCTATACTTTATATATATATATATATATATATATATATATATATATATATATATATATATATATATATATATATATAATCAGAATTTAGTAATTAAAATTTTATGACGTGAAATGGTTAAATTTCAACTGCAGAAATTTTCATTATATGTAAGACAAAGAATACATTTCAATAACCTACAGGTTTTGGATGTTTACCCATCTCCTCAAAGGAAAAAAAATATTAGCAAATATTATAAATGGTTTATACCTAGTTTGCTAAAAACAATAAAGATAGAAAATCATCATCAAAAGTTTTTAATGTTTTCAAATCACAAAGCATGGGAAATTATATATTGGTTGAAAGTGAAAATGATATTGAATTCCATATCCAAATTGTATGGCAAATTCCGAAGCGAAAGTCTTTGGTAGCAGGATATGAAATTAAATATCCTTTTTATTTTGAATATATATATATACACACACGTGTGTGTGTGTGTGTGTGTGTGCATATGCTTGTGTTTATATATGTGTGTACATATATGTGTGTATATATATGCATATATATATGTGTAATATTTTCCCTTTGAAACCATAGCAACAATTTTTACTCTCCCCTCCCTCAAGGCCAGAGGTTTTCGGGATATATATATATATATATATATATATATATATATATATATATATATATATATATATATATGTACACTATATATATACTATATATACTATATATATACTATATATATATATGTATATATACACTATATATATACTATATATATATATATACTATATATATACTATATATACTATATATATACTATATATATGCATATATATACTCTATATATATACTATATATACTACATATATATACTATATATATACTATATATACTATATATATATGTATATATACACTATATATATACTATATATATGTATATATATACACTATATATACTATATATATATAGTATACATAGTGTATATATACTATATATATGTATATATATACACTATATATACTATATATATACTATATATATATGTATATATATACACTATATATACTATATGTATATATATACTATATATATACTATATATATATGTATATATACACTATATATATACTATATATACTACTATATATATACACTATATATATATATATATATATACTATATATATATGTATATATATACACTATATATATATATATATATATATATATATATATATATATATATATACTAGCAGGCCGCTCGGCGTAGCCCGATCGTAAAATACAAATAAATATATTTTTATTCATACAGAAACTGAGACATGTGTATGCGAATATTGTTTTTTTTAAACAGTTCAATTGTTGTACGTAAAAGATAATACTCGAGGAAGATATATAGACAGACAGACAGATAGATAGATAGATAGATAGATAAATAGATAGATAGATAGATAGATTTATATAAATGGGTTGAGCGTGCGCGCTTGCGTGTATTTGTAAACATTTCTTGTTAAGTTCCCAGTGGCGCAGTGGCGCACTTGCTTAGCCACGGGGACGTCGAAGGCCTTAATTAAATTTGGAACACTCGACTCAGAAGCAGAAGGTTATTATAAGCTGATTATAAAACCCCCATCAATTCAAGCCATCTTCATCTGGTAATCTTAGACACGGGGTGGGAGGATGAAGGGAAGAAAGGGTTAAAGGTTCAAGTGGTTTATCTTATATAAAATAAAATGGGAGTCATTCGGTTTGGATATTGTTTTATCTGCGGGAAGTGACAGAATCCACTACATTAACTAGTTGGATTCATGTTGCGTAGGCAATTTAATAAACGATTTTTCATCATTGCATTGCGGGAACATAGTAAAGATAAAAAACGTTCGGAAATATATTATATATATATATATATATATATATATATATATATATATATATATATATATATATATATATATATATATACGAGCAAATAGTTAATAAAACATGTTAAAAAACACTTTGAAATGAGTTAAAAACATATTTAATCTGAAAAGGAAACACTAGATAAGTG
>NC_136518.1:7768865-7806365 GCF_053919585.1 Euprymna scolopes | reverse complement strand
GCAATATTCTTATAGAAATCTCAAAGATCCGAGGGGTATGAATAATATCGGGCACAAGTGTATATATATATATATATATATATATATATATATATATATATATATATATATATATATATATATATAATGTACGTATATATATGTACCTATTTACTATGCCTCCCCACGGGACAGAGTTAGACACCAGGGTCGTTTTTTTAACGTGGAGAAAAGGTACAAAAATAAAAATTGTCTTAGTCGTGAAGGATTTCTTCTCCACCGAAAGAGAACAAGAAATAGAAGTGCAGCAATGCAGCATCTGAAGAACAGATACTACACTTTGATCTTGTCCCGAAGGCCAAGAAAGTAATCGTAATCGTATATATATGTAGTTGAACGTCAAAAAACGACATTATTTTTGCACCAACCGAATAATTATTATCTCGCAATGACTGTATAAACTAGACTGTGGTATTGTCGCGTCAGGTGACCGATACCACCAAACTGACTTCTGCACCCACCCCCCTTTCGTCCTCGATCGCGATCCATCATTTGAGACTCTAAGAAGGCTATTTAAATCTGGTAGAGACAAGGAGACAACGAAGAAGGACATGGAAGGGGCCATAGTACTTGCACAGAGTTATCACTTGGGTGATATAGACATCTACGAGGACAGGGGAGATAGGTGTGCCTGATCACCAACTAGGATGGAAAGGCATTTGTGGGTGAAGTGTGACCTGGTCAGGAAACAATAGCAACTCTCGGGCAAAAATCACGTCGGGGAAGGGGGGCGGCGGGTTTATGCGAGCAAAGGCGGGGGTTGCGAACTGATAACTAAAATAAATAGCGTGAATGAGGCCAGACGAAGGGACCCCCCCCCATCTCTCTTTTCACCAAAATAAAAAAAAGTTAGTTTTTCTTCATCATCTATCCTCACTCCTCAACTCTGGCCCCGTTTCCGCAGCCCTCCCCCCCCCCCCACTTTGTACTAAATAACCTTCTTATCTTCCGAAACAGATGAAACCATTTTATGGCAAAAGGCAATAATTATAATTCATATTTCGAGATTTTATTTAGCTGTTATTTGCTTATTAAGGCCAAAAGCCATCCGAGGAAAAGGGTTAATTAGATGACATGCGAGTTGAGATGTGAGTGAATCTCATGGGGGGAGGCGAGATTGAAGAGGACCGTCCAAGTTGGGATTACTTGTATTGTGTGGATAGGATCTGTTGACATTAGTTGTCAAAATGACCAGGTCTAAAGAAATGCCGTTTTAACGAAGGTTAGTACTGCAAAATAATGCACGTGACTTTTTATTTTCTGATTTTATTTTCGACTTTCTAATTTTTGGCTATTTTGTGACTTTCTCAATATTTTTATTGTTTGTGTTTATTATTATTATTATTATTATTATTATTATTATTATTATTATTATTATTTTACTTTATCATATTTTTTATTACCTATTAAGCTATTCAGCCTCCCCATGTTAAGAACGGCTTTCAGAATAAACACCCGCCAACCTCGAAAGCCGTTCTTTACACGGGGATGTTGTGGGGTGGGGTGCTTATAATACGCTAGGGCACGTCGTAAAAATTGACCCCTTTTATTTATTTTTATTTTCAATTATTAATGGCTCACATGGAGCTTTCAAACAAGTCAACAAACGATCTGATTGGAAACCTGTGGTATTCTCTGGAGGTTGAGTGACTACAAATCTCCTCAGACGTCCAGTTCTCTCCACCTCCTTCGATAGCATTTGCAAAGGAATTTGCATCGTCGCAACAGCCGCTTACCATTGATTTCTCGCCAGCAGTGGGCATTGGTTTATACTGGAATTTGAGTGTCACTAAGCCTCCCTCTCCTCGGTCTTTCCATCCTTCTTAACCCGTCTCAGTTCTTTGGTGTCACTTTTTTATTGGGAGGAGCAGTGATGAAACAATGGGGGGGGGGGATGCATGATGGGGGTGTAGAACTTGTAGATATGCAGCTTCGGTGTTCTTCATTCCCTGTAACGCTTATTCGTTATGTTGTCTTCTTGTTCTCAGCGTTCCAAGGTTTTCCTTAATATTTCGGCCCTCTCGGTGGGGCATTAGAATACATCGACTTCCCCCCCCCCCCTGCAGAGGGTAAAAGTCCCTCAATAGGGGTCCTGGATATGACCTTAAACTATATCCAGTGGTGAGGGCCCCAGCTTGTGGGCTTTGGGGAGTGTGGAGCCACCCTTTAATTACCATTGCTCCCAGGTCCACTCTGACCCGGAGTGGTAGTACCTGTTAGGGTCCCAACTATGGGTTAAATAGAAACCGACGTGAAAACAACAAATATATTCTATTAAACAAAAATTTTCTTCAAAATCTTTGGATTCGGCATTAAATAACCCGAAAAGGGTTGATATGCCGTAAAACAAAAACAACCAACCAACCAACCAACCAACTTTAATATTTCAGTAGTTTTCATTATTGTTAGTCGTTGTACTTTTGCAGTTATTCCTCTGATTCCAATTTCTGACATTCTTTTTTCGAAGTTTTTCGGAATTGTTCCTAGTGCTCCTACTATTATCGGTACTATTTTGATTTTTTTTTCTTCTTCTTCTTCTTCTTCTTCTTCTTCTTCATCATCATGATCATGATCATCATCATCATCATCTTATTATTATTATTATTATTATTATTATTATTATTATTATTATTATTATTATTATTATTATTATTATTATTATTATTATTATTATTATTATTATTATTATTATTATTATTATTATTATTATTATTATTATTATTATTATTATTATTATTATTATTATTATTATTATTATTATTATTATTATTATTATTATTATTATTATTATTATTATTATTATTATTATTATTATTATTATTATTATTATTATTATTATTATTATTATTATTATTATTATTATTATTATTATTATTATTATTATTATTATTATTATTATTATTATTATTATTATTATTATTATTATTATTATTATTATTATTATTATTATTATTATTATTATTATTATTATTATTATTATTATTATTATTATTATTATTATTATTATTATTATTATTATTATTATTATTATTATTATTATTATTATTATTATTATTATTATTATTATTATTATTATTATTATTATTATTATTATTATTATTATTATTATTATTATTATTATTATTATTATTATTATTATTATTATTATTATTATTGCAACTTTCTAATTTTTATTGCTTATGGATTTCTGAATATTATTATTTTTTAATTTCTGTTCATTTATTTGGATGTTATGTGACATTCTTTATTTTTATTATATATCTGGTTTTTTGTTTTTTTCAATATTTTGGTGCATATGCACTTATTAAACCGCGCTATCTTTAAAATAGTATTTTCAAGTTAAATTAATGTTTTACGGTATCTTTTTTGTATTAATTTTTAGGTGAAAATACAGAATAGTTACAAAGCACACGCCTGTCGCCTCTCTCATATTAAGAATGGCTTTCTAAATAATAACGGTATTATTTCAGCACGGTTAAGTACCGTTTTTTATTTATTTTTTTTTTTAATATTTCATGATTTTTAAAAAAATATTTTTGTGATATTCTAGCCATTAGGGTTAATAAATAGCGTATTTTCTGATTTTGTGCAATTTTCTATACTTTTTTTTTTTTTTTACTAATTTTCTGATATTTTGTACTTTCTGTTGTTTTTATTACTTTTTATTATTTATTTTATTTTCTGATTTTTTTGCTTTCTCATTTTTATTGTTGCCCGTGAATTTGTGATTTTATGTTTGTATTACTGTACACATAGATTCGAAAAAGTTGTCAAAAAAACAAAAAAAAAAACAAATATATAACAAATAAATGTTATCAAAGGCAAGATAAGTTACTTTTCTACCTAACTGGATAATTTTTTAGTGTTTTTATTCAATGTAACATATTTATTCAAATCGAAAACATACAGTGTTTACCGATGTATTGGAAAATTAAAAATGGCTCCAGACTCTCTCTTTGACATGGTAAGTTTGGGAAAAGGAATTAAAAATAAAAAAAAGCTAGAGAAAATACTGTTAAAAACCACTGAATATATGTCAGTCTATGTCATGGTAACATATATTGAGCGAGTTTCTAACAGTATTTTGTATAGTTTTTTTTATTTTTAACTCCTTTTTTTCCAAACTGGTACCCTCGGTTTATATTTAACTCCTTTTCCAAATTGGTGCCGTCGGTTTAAAGCCCGATAATTATGACCGTTTTAGATATCCATATCAAGCTCTCTTCAGCCAATGCTCATTACTCAGATGAGTATTGGGCTGAAGACAGCTTGATATGCATATCTAAAACGGCCCTAATTATCGGGCTTGAAACCGACGGTACCAATGACTTATCTCATCTAACAACTTTCTGTACACAAAATACAAAATATAAATACGCTCTTATTTTTCGGATTTTTCTTTTAATTGAGCACTCTGCCTGGATTTCCTTTTCCAAAATGTAAACTAATCTTATATATATGTGTGTGTGTGTGTGTGTGTGTGTGTGTGTTCGTGTGAGTATATATATGTATATATATATATGTGTATGTGTTCGTGTGCGTATATATATATATATATATATATATGTATATATATATAATATATATATATAATATATATATATATATATATATATATATATATATATATATATATATATACATGCACTATCAATTAAACGTTTTTGTGTATTGATATTCTTATTAAAACCCCTTTTTTATTTATTTTAAAAAAGTACAACTTTGTTATATATGGTTCGTGGAATTGCATTAATCTGCAAAAGACGTAGCTAATTTGCATATTAATTCATTTTAATTAATTTCCTATTAGTTTTTTTTTTCTCATGGGATGATCATCTTTAGTAAACTATTACGTGTAATTATATTCATGCAGATATTCTAAATGATTTCTACTTGCGAAAGGTTATAGCAAACACAAACCTATTTCTATATATATTTATGTATGCGTATATATATTTGTTCAAAAAATTTTGCCTACAAACCCCTCTCCCAGCTTTTGGCCTACAGACATGACACAATGTATAAGGCACTCGAACCCATGCGAAACTTTATATTTGGGGTTTAGCCCCATGCTACCTAGCACCTTCTCTACTCTTCTGATGAGAAGCATTAGGCTTCGAAATGCCCTGGCATAAAGTCCCTTCTATCCCCAAAATTCTGTTTGTATTCCATTATTAAATAAATGATCAATTCTATATCTACCAATATATAGTTTTGTGTCTTTATTTCATACTTTTGTTGTCCTATTGTATAAACTCCAATAATTATTGTTGAGCTTGGCATTATCCGGATAAGTCTCCTTTTGTGGAATTGATCTTTCTCTTTTCCTCTTACACATTAAGTTATATATATATATATATATATATATATATATATATATATATATATATGGAAGATCGAAGGATCGGTGGAAAATTGTGCTTTTGAAAGAAAAACTCTTGTTTTATTCAAAAGACTTTTTGTATTCCTACACGTCAACACATAGGAAATAAATACAGAAAAGATATAAACATTAATATATTTTTCGAATTGATCTTTTATTCATATATATTTATATGTATATATATGTATATAGGTATATATATGTCTCTCTCACTCTCTCTCTCTCCATATATATATATATATATATATATATATATATATATATATATATATATATATATATATATATACTCGGGGTTTTTTATTCAAAAGTAAGTGACTAGTGAATTTAACGAGGTTGTTAGATAGTGCTCAATAAAAAGAGCTGATAATACTTGTTTATTGTTATATAAACATGCTCACATCCCTCTGCTACAAACAGCCACTTGTTTCAATCAAACAACAGATATCATCAGGCAGCTACTTGACTATTCAAATGTTCAATGAATAATCTTAAGATTATTCATTGAACATTTAATGCGGGATGCACCTTATTATGTAGGGAGAGTAAATTATTTGCCTCTGTTTGGTTATTGAAGAGACAAAATGTGTTGTTCACATAGCGAAAATAGACTAAGGGTTTCATGAGTCCAGAGAGTAATTGCTCTTCATAGAAACACACAAAAATATTCGCCATTATCGCCTCCAGGACTGAGCCCATAGACACACCTTCTATTTGCCGATACATTACATTGTTGAAACTGAATTCAACAGATGTAATGGCAAATTTCATCAATTCAACAAATATGCTTTCAGAAATGGGAGGAGACGATCTCTGGCTACGATATAAAAGAACTGTACAGATATGTATAGTCTCTAAAATCCGGACGCAAGTAAACAGATTGTTAATGTCAATAGAACACATATATTTATTAGCAAACATGGCAAAAATAAAATGAATCTTTCAAACAGTATTAACTATAATATTTTAATACAGGTTGGAAAATATTTAAGATCCATTTTGTAACTTCATGCTGTGATGACCCTACCATAGATGAAATGACCCTTAAAAAATACCTACTTTTTTAATTTTAGGTAACCCACATATCCTAGGACGGATCGAGCCTGAGGGGCTAACCTCTTTAGCTATGCTAGACGGAAGTGCACCACTTTTAACCCACTTAACTAATTTCTTTTGGAATTTGGTTTCTAAAGAGGTCGTACGATCATGAGTTGCGACTGGGCTCAATTTTTCAAATTTCTCCGTGTCATTCGGTATGATAGACATTTTGCCGACATAATCATGATTAAGTACTACAACCCCCTGAACCTAGTAATGACTAACGGTTTATGTCGCAGATCAGAAGCACGGGCCTGTGGTTATGAAATCTGCCCCACCCTCCCTACTCTCCTGATCTTGCACCCTCTGACTTTCACCTCTTCCCAACCATGAAGTTGTTTTTGAAATGAAAGCGTTTCCCATATGATGCAGCCTTGATTTCTGAAGTCACGTCGTGGATGGAGGACCAACCTGATGTGTTCTACAAAAACGGTCTCCAGATTTATTTTCTCGTAGAGTTTTAATGATTGCAGAATGTTCTTTTCTCCGTTTAAACTCTGAATGAGATATTGGTCTACTTGCATAGCTGTTGGTAGGGTCGTTTAATTTTGTTTTAAAATCCCTTACTTTAATTTCAGAGACGGGTGAAAGTCTCTCTGCTGATGCGTGGAGAAGTTTAAAAATTCTAGACGATCCTAAAGCGGCCACGAACATTGTTGCAATGCTAACTGAGGACCAGGAAGCATCCTGAGAAATGGTAGTAATAATAAGATATGAATATTTATTGATTTCAAACTGTTGCATAGGGGTGCATATTAAAAGAGAAATGACGGGAGATTCATATTGGGCCATATAATACACGAAAGACGATGCTGATGAGGGAGAGACAGAGAAGACATTTACACATATACAGTTCTGTTCTGAGATGCTTGGGACTTTATATATATACTGAGGGTGATAGGGTGATAGATGTACAGTTCTTATATTTCTTGTAACAAATATAGAGAGGAGGCGGAAGGGTTACGCAATGTTCATAATGAAATGATTAAAACGTTACGTTTTGATTTGTGGAATGACGACACAAAGACAACAGTTACAAAAATCGATGGTGATTCTTTATTTCATTGGACTGGTCGAATGATGATGACGTCAGGAATTCATATTTGTTCTACATAGTTTAATCTTTCTACCCTTCGCTTCCAAAGGGGCAGCTGACCACTGACTGCCAACTGACTGACCCTGACGATCTCTGCTGACTATCAGACTCAATTGTTCTGCCTCAACTGCTGCGTTAACTCTAGCTCCTATATTGAGAATCCACTTTTTGCTATGACGTCAGAAATGTGGTTCCAAAACGTGACCAACTCACGTGGATAAGCACACGTTTTCCAAACACACTTTGACAAAAAAGAATCCTCAACTAATCTATTTTAAACCTAACCTTTTTTTAACAGTACATTTTTAATTTGTATCGTTCATTCTTTTTAGCTGACATTTTTAATTTTGGTAAAAAAATGAACAATCAATTCTTTTTACAATATAAACAATATCTAACTATTTATTATTAGAATTTAACAATAGGCCTTTTTAACATGCTGATTTCTAACATTCTATTTCTGAACCTTGCTTACAAGGTTCGAGTCTCGGCTTATCCTAATCTCATTTTCCCTTCTCCAATGTTCTTCTTATTTACAGTTAAATAGTTAGAGATTTATAAAAATTCGGAATCGGGAATTTAGTACGAAATTGGTAATTGTACCGGAATCGGGGGAAAAATTAGAATCATCCCATCACTTATATATACATATATGTATGTATATATATATATATATATATATATATATACATATATGTATGTATATATATATATATATATATATATATATATATATATATATATATATATATATATATATATATAATTTTTTTACTATGATAATTAAATACCTACAGACACTAGTGTTTAATCCTTTCGAGAATCTTCAGTGCAGGATGTCACGATTAACGCCAGTTGACAGATTCGAACTCAGCAACAGGAGCCATTTCTGGCTCGATTAACATTCGGCTACCATTAACCGCGTGAAATAAAGTTGAATTCAAACATTTTAATTTTTAAATGTTCTGTACTTCAGTCAGACTAAATCGTTATACGATCTAATCGTTATACGATGATCTATGCACACACATACACACACACACACACACACACACACACACACACACACACACACACACATATATATATATGTATATATATATATATATATATAATGCTCCTCGTCTTGAGTTGAGCATATTGAGAAGTGATACACGAATTACCATTAGCGTATAAAACGATGCTCTTTGTGTAAACAAATCGAGCTTAGGTATTTCAGACGATGTCAAAACATCGTTAAACTCACGACTCACGACTCACTCAGCAGCCGCCGATAGCGTAGTGGTTAAGAGCCTTGACGGTCGTACAGACGGTCGGGTTTCAATCCTGGCTTGAGGTAGTTGCCTGTCTAGCTGCACTGATGAGCTGTGAAACAGCAAAACAGTACTGTATGTGGATGACTATATATATATATATATATATATATATATATATATATATATATATATATATGTATATATATATATATATATATATATATATATATATCGTCTAGTGGTATGAAATGTTCTTTTAATGAATGTGTGTATACAGAGTGTATATACATTTATGTATACGTGTCAAAGTCATCTATATGACGAGTATGTATATATACGTGTGTTCGTCTATGACTGTCTAGTGTGGTGATCGTCTAATTTAGAGCTCGTTGTGTGTGTATGGTCATTTAATTACAGTTCACAACGGAACAAGAATATACATAAATACTTTTACAACAAAAATGACGAATAACACTTATTTGGGGCTTTCAATATTTGGCTAATCAGAAGCATATATGGTCTACATTTGGTATTTTGGCCTTTTGGTCAAGATCAAAGTGTAGTCAATAAAAAATATTTTAAAAATTGGGAGTTAAGTAGGATGTCCCCCAGCATGAAAGGGTGAATGCGGTATTATGGTGAAAGATACTAGCTGGGAGAACTTTTGATTTTGTTTAGTTCTGTAGTGACAAGGATGACCAACGACACCCACAATCCCCTCCTTTTGAGTTGGCCATGAGCCTAAGTTTTTTGTTCATTGTTGATTTTCTATGTATTTTTAACATGAATAAAGGATTTAATATCTCAAAGTGTAGAATCTGTTCTTCAGATGCTGCACTTCCATTTTTTGTTCTCTTTCGGTGAAGGAGCAGTCCTTCGCGACCGAGACAATTTTTTATTTTTGTACCTTTTCTCCACGTTAAAAAACGACCCTGGTGTCTAACTCTGTCTCGTAGGGAAGCATTATAACTAGGTACATTTGGTCTTGTTTGACAAAAAGCTGCAATGGGGATTCTCCCCAAGGAATGACAGAGCCTAGGGTTTTATTTTCGGCAACTTTATGTTCCAGCGTACCCCCCACCCCTTTTTAGAAAGTTGCAACGCTGATTCTGACTATCGCCATTTCTGATCCCCTCTGCTTGAAGCTGTCACGATCTAAAGACCGTCTCTCTCTCTCTCTCTCTCTCTCTCTCTCTCTCTCTCTCTCTCTCTCGACTCGGACTGACTCAATTAATTTCTACGTATCTCAAAAAGACCATTTACTCTTTTAAATGACGTCATCAGTATACGTCACTGAGATACTCACCTGATGTTTTTACATGTCATTATTTCTAACTTGTCAACTAAATTATTATGATAACATTTTAAGATAACATTCCTGGTAACTATTAAATGTAAATAAATATTTATTTTAAATATTTGGATTATTCTTAAACATATTTTAGCTGCCAAATTTTTTGGCTTGAATAATCATAATAATCGTCGACTAGTACACGTTTCGGCATTGCTCGGCCAATATCAAAACACTTACTAATTTTAACGTATCTCAAAAGACCATCACCCCCTCTAAATGACGTCATTATTATACGTCACTAACATAACCACCTGATATTTTTACATGTCATTATTTTTAAATTGTCAACTAAATAGTTATGATGACATTTTTAAGTTAACATTCCTAAATCAATGTAAATAAATATTTATTTTCAATATTTTGATTATTCTAAAACATATTTTAGCTGACAAAACTTTTGGACTTGAATAATCATAATAACTGTCCACCAGCACATTATCTGGCATTGCCCTACTAATATCTAACAATTAAAATGAAATATTTTTGATGTTTCTGAATTTTTGAGATGAAGATTGGTTATTCGGATTATTTGGATACATCAGACTACTGTTCTCATCTTGAGTGTGATTTTCACAACGTTTTGGCCGATGTAACCTCCGGCCTTCTTGAAGTGTATCTTGACGAACTCGAGAATGTATCTGTTGAACTCGGGAATTTGGACGGAATTTCAAGCGGACCTTTTATTTACTTCACGAAGGCAATGTGCTCTTGTTCCATCAACCATGACTAGAAAGAACCCCTGTGAAGTAAATAAAAGAGTTCCGCTCTAAATTCTGTCCAAATTCCCGAGTTTTGACAGAAACCTTCCTGAGTTCGAAAAGATACAACTTTCAATTTTCAGTATTTACTTCGACAGTATTCAATACATAGGTAGAGCTAGGTAGTAAGTTATGAAAATATATATGGCAATTAAGCTACACAGAATATTCCGCGTTTCATTCTCGTGAGAATTCGTCATAATTAATTGCGATATATATTTTCATAACTTACTACTATATATGTATGTATGTATGTATGTATGTATGTATATATATATATATATATATATATATATATATATATATATATATATTATATATATATATATTATATATATTCAATGAAACACATGTAAGACGTATTAGATAAAATATGAATAAAGTGCTATAAGTTTCCATGAAATATATAAAAGGTTTTGGAATGGTAACAAACTATATATATATATATATATATATATATATATATATATATATATATATATATTTTTAAATAGTTTATTTGTGGAACAGAATTTACAAATGACAGAAAAACAATTCTTTTGGACCCTAGACGTCTTTCGCCATCCTCATCAAGTGCAAACGATGCCATTTTTTTTATCTTTTTTAAAAACGAAAATATGGGTAAGAAATTACAATTAATAATGAAAATAAAAGCGACTCTTATTTGCAATTATTATGAAATATATGTACAGGGAAAGGATACAATAAAATGGATTAACGCATGTGTGTGTGTGTATATATATATATATATATATATATATATATATATATAACATTAATCATATATATATATATATATATATATGATTGCAACGTCTCGTCAGACGAGTGCCACTCCCTCATACTCTTAAAGTCCATAAGCCCAAAAATGACTTCCATCTCCACAGGACCATTTTAATAGACAAATGTCTGAGGGAGTATCTATACACAGATGATGTTACAGAGTCTTAGCTTTGTACGACAGCTGTCTCTCTCTCGGTTCAAAATGTTGAGATCCAGCAAGAGGCAAAAGCAAGATAGCCAGCAACAAGTTAAACTGAAGACCAGCTTAATGCGGGTACTGGTCTCCCGCTGTATGTTTTTTTAAATCACAGATTTGCTTCTCCTAGAAAGGTTGCCTTAACCACGGCTTACTGGACCCCTCTCAACCCCAACACACACATACATACACACAAACACACACGGTGCTAGTTGGCCGTTGACTCAGACAAAGGGTTCATTCGCCCTTTGGAAGGTCTTGTTTTTAATCCTTCAGGGAGACTAGCCACCCTCCTCACCAAACAAGTCTGGTTGGGGAACCAGTTTAGTCGCCGGTCACCCGACCATTAGGCAGGTAGTACTAGATTACATGGTACCAGTAGCATATGACATGACCTGATATATATATATATATATATATATATATATATATATATATATATATATATATATACACATACATATTTATATATATACATACATATATACACACATATATACATACATATATATATACATATATATACGTATATATACATATATATATACATACATATCTATATACATACATATATATACGTACATATACATATATATATACATATATATACATACATATATATACATATATATATACATACATATGTATATGTATATATATATATTAAAATAAAGTACTATGATGTACGTTTATAATCCAAATTACAACGCAATATTTTGAAAAATAAACAAATTCATTTAAAATTAATATTTCGAAGATAGACTTTATCGTTCAAGTTTTATATATATTTTTTTCTTCCTTGGTTAGTAAAAAGTCCGCGTGTTGTTCGTCTGCGGTTTCATAATATTACGTTGTCATTTTGCTTGTAAACGTATTTCATGCGTATTTTATTTTAAAGTTTAAACAACGCTTATATCACGAAGCACCACTCTGACTTTCATATCACGTGCGCAAAGCGTATTCTTCCGGCATTTCAAAGCGAGGCCACAGACGAACAGCAACACGCGAATACTTTAGTAACTTTTCGTTCAGTTTACTATTGTAGCGATACGCCAGAGACATTAAAATGCGTAAATAAATAACATTTCAGTTACGCGCACATTTTCCGTATCCACCCGCGCAAATTCTGTGGAAATAAAAAGTAAAACTTTGTCTTTTCGTGCGGACGTAAGACAGAGCATACCACGTGATAGGGTATACACTTTCCGTCCAATCGACGCATTTCTCAAATCCTTTTTTGACAGTTTCGCTGGAGCCACCCAAAAGCGTATAAAAAACACCACCCGGAGATCAGCGGTCTCTCTTTGGTCTTTTTGCTTCTCTTCGCCTTTCTTCCCCTCTTTTTATCTTTTTCGGTTGGTCGTCGTGCCGCGAACACAGGCGACACATAGAAGACAGAAATGTATTACCGCTAATATTAACGTTTCAATCTCATTGGATTAATTCTTAAAAAATAACCTTTTGTCTTCTCGGACACATTTATGGGGCAAAATTACCACACTACTAGAACTAACCAATTTAACTTAGTTCAGACTTTGCCAACCTCTATTTAGCGCCAAAAGTCCTCTGGGGACGTCAAATCCTGGTGAAAATGAACAAACAGTGCAGTTTTAGGCCTTAACATATGTAAATTTTAGTTCTGCACATGCAAAAAAAAAATAATAAATAACTACGTCCATTGTTGGCTCCCCACTCATTTAGCCCCAAGTCCGCAGTCCATATTTAAATTTAAGTTCAGCACCATGCAAAACTGCTAAATAGACATACACAGAAAATTTTGGACGAATATGATAAAATAGTCCCCAAAATGGAGTGCTTTTATTAGCTCTAAAAGAGCCCCTGGGGCACACCCAATAGTTATCGCGAAGTATAGATAAACAATTATATAGAAATCAGTTACAACTTTTCAGAAAGTTTTCTAAAAATCCAAGACAGTTTTTTTTTTTCAATCAGCACATCATTTTTTTTTTTTTTTTAATAAGTACAAAAGTGTTAATTTTAGCCATTTTAACCCGAAAAGCTCCCCCCCCCGGGGGGGCACAAGTTTCCCGAAAAATCCGTTCTGATACATTTTTACTCATATCATATTTAATGTTTGTGGAAAATTTCAAAAAAATTCCAAAGCTTAGTTATTGAGAAAAGTGCGGACAGACGAACGGAAGAACGGACAAGGGTGAATTTACAGGCCCACTCTCCTTTTGTCGGGGATCAAAAATGATTTATCTTCATTGTTAAACTTGCAGTTCAGCCTGGCTTTGCTGGGGCCCTATGTACTGTTCATAACTTTATGTTCATATATATATATATATATATATATATATATATATATATAAATTTTCAAGGTAACCTACATCTAAAATTTCAAGTGGTTAGACCCAAAATTGGCGGAGGAGTTTGGTAGTCTACAAATGTCAACTCTTAACTTCAACCTCTTGGCAGCCGAATTTTCGCCCCAAAACTGATTTAAAAGCTTGCTGCATGTCTGAATACCTCTTATGTAAAATTTCAAATGTTTAGACCCAAAATTGGCTGAATAGTTTGCTAGAGACCGCAAAGGTAAAATCTTTTGAACTTTGACCCATTGCCAGCCAAATCTTCGGCCAAAAACGGAAAACGCTTGTCCTATACACTTTATGTAAAATTTCAAATGTTTAGAACAAAATTTGGCTGAGTATTTTCGTAGAGATTGCAGATGTCAATTTTTTTTTTAACTTTGCCCCTAATTTGACCCTTTAACATTTATTGTTTGTGGCTCAAATTAAGTTAAAATGTTTGATCTATATTAGGCACCGCCAAAAATGGCCGCAAAATCAAGTTGTTGTTGTTTTTTAAAACGAAATTACATTTATTAAAATCCATTATTTCTGAGTAACTTTTTTATTTCCGGAAAGATAAAACCCTGAATTTTATCATATAGAAAACAGAATAATGTAAACTTTTTCTACTATTTTTAATTAAATTTTAAATGTTAAATTTTCCCAAAAAGTTAACAATTGACATTTTTTTGTCTTGCACAAAAAACGTACATAAATATTTTTTAAAAAAGGTTTTTGAAATAATTCATTTATTTATTTGTTGTCTAACTAAGATTTAGGATGATTTTCTATGAGAATATGCAAAAATATTATAATATAAGTACCTGAATTTCAAATAATTCCACTTATTCATATAGGTAACCAGATATTTCGCGTCGATGCCGAGTCGAGATCGACTCTGTTTACGTTTGCTTTTTATAAGAAGAAAACTATGGAAGACCAAACAGGCCAAAAAAAACTTATTTTTCAGTGATTATAATATAAATACCTGGATTTCAAATGATTCCACTTATTTATATAGGCAACCAGTTACTTCACGTTGATCTAGAGTCTAGATCGACACTGTTTACGTTTGTATTCGATAAAAAGCAAACTATGGAAGACCAAACAGGCCAAAAAAACTTATTTTTCAGTAACGAAAATTTCAATGTATTATTAACGCTGAGGCTGGCCAGTACCAGATGGGTGACCATTTGTATGAGTTTGGTTTTTAATGTGTATGTGTGTGGGGGCCAGGCTCCCCAAAATGGGGGGGGGGCAATTTAAAACAGAATAAAAAAAAATTATTTCAGCGCGTTTGGTCCACCGTAGTCGAAAGGCGGCAAACGTTTTCAAACGAGATCGAAAAAAAATGATGCTATTTTTAACACAAAGGGCACAATATTTATCGAATTTTTTTTTTTTTTGTATCGATTATTCAAAGCATGCTCTGTTTAATAATGGTCATGCATTATTCGGCTCGCTAAAAAAAAATTGTTAATTTATTTATCAAAAATTTTAAAATGGCTTTTTTCGTATAAATATTAAAATTTTTTTTTTTTTTTGTTTTGCTTAACTTAAATTAATTATTTTACTTAACATATTCACCGAATTTCACACTTTAAAACTCAAAAGCGGGATAATTAAACACAATCGAAGTTCTGATTTTCAGACGTCAAAATAAGGCATGCAAACAATTTTTTTTTTTTTAATCTATAATTCTGTCCCTTACAACAACACAATATGTTTTGTTCAGTTTCAGATGATTATTTTAAGCATATTTGTTCCCACTTCAAAACAAGGGGGGGTTTTGTAAGCAAAAAAAATATATATATAAATATCGTTTATGAAAAATAAGTACACTGTTATAAAGTTCATTCTTCTCCTAATAATCGCTGAAAATTTCGTATTGATCGGATAATTACCTGATTTTTGGTAGATTTTTAAAAAGACGGTCCGTCAAAAAGTACTGACCTGCCCCCCCCCCCCAGTTTTGGCGGTGCCTAATCTATATCCAAGTAACCTACATCTAAAATTTCATGTTTTTAGAACCAAAATTCGCGGAGGAGTTTGGTAGAGTTTTCAAAGGTCAAATCGTTGAAGTTTGACCACTTGACAGCCAACTTTCTGGCCGAAAACCGATTTAAAAGTTTTTCCCAAACCTCAATACCCCTTATGTAATATCTCGAGTCTGTAGACTGAAAATTAACGGAGTAGTTTGGTAGGGAAATGTCTTCACAGACACAGACACTTTCACTTTTATAGACATATAGATAAAAACTTATTATAAACGCTAACGTTTGTTCCACCATGATGCGGATTCTGACACTTTTATTTATTTATTTATTGTTTATGTTGAGGTGTGAGCGATTTTGATCTCACGTCACTGATGTGACGTTGGCATCGATGAGGAACGGTCATTCCTTGTTATCACACTGGCGACACTTATACACACCCCGCAACAATTGCACTTATGATGACGTGGAAAGAAATATTAAGAGAAAAAAATATAAAAAATTTGGCGGAAATCGTCTATCAGCAAAATATTATTTTAAAACAAATAAATATTATTTTTCATATTGCATTGTAATTTGGCTTATAAACATATTTTATTTTAAAATTTAAGCCATGCTTATATCACGGAAAACAACTGACAGTTTGATTTTATTTTTATTAATTGTTAATATATATATATATATATATATACATAGTCATCCAGTCCACATACAGTACTGTTTCGCTGTTTCACAGCTCATCAGTGCGACTAGACAGGCAACTACCTCAAGCCAGGATTGAAACCCGACCGTTTGTACGGCAGTCAAGGCTCCTAACCATTACGCTATTGGCGGCTGCTTGAACGAGTAGTGAGTTTAACGATGTTTTGATATCGTCTGAAATACCTCCGCTCGATTTGTTTACACAAAGAGCGTCGCTTATATGCTAATGGTAATTCGTGTTTCACTTCTCAATATGCTCAACTCAAGGTGAGGAGCACTATAGTCATCCACATACAGTACTGTTTCGCTGTTTCACAGCTCATCAGTGCGGCTAGACAGGCAACTACCTCAAGCCAGGATTGAAACCCGACCGTTTGTACGGCAGTCAAGGCTCCTAACCATTACGCTATCTACATATATATGTATACATATATACATGCATATATATATATGTACATATATATATATATATATATATATATATATATATATATATATATAATTATTTCCAAACCTAAACAACTTCCCAGCTCACAAGAGCCATGACAACCAAAAACCGGAAGCCCAAGACTCGAGTTTAGCCCTCATTTGGACTCATCAGTTAAACATATTTAGAGCATGCTAAGAAAATCAGTTTTCTATTCCTCACCATATATATTTATATATATATATATATATATATATATATATATATATATATATATATATATATATATATAATGTTGTTTGTTTGTGATGTTTTTTTGAATAAATTCAATTATTTGACGAAAGTGCATTTTCATCTAAATGCGTGTTAAGAATAATTTTCCCTTTGGTCAATTTGGTACCCCCAAATGTGGACAGGCATATGTATTGTTTTTTTTTTTTTTTTTTTTTAAATATATATATATATATATATATATATATATATATATATATATATATATACTTGTATATTGTTATATAAACATGGTCACATCCTGCTGCTACAAATAGCCACTTGTTTCAATCAAACAACAGATATCATCAGGCAACGACTTGACTATTCAAAAGTTCAACGGGTTATTCATTGAACTTTTGAATAGTCAAGTCGCTGCCTGACGATATCTGTTGTTTGATTGAAACAAGTGGCTATTTGTAGCAGCAGGATGTGACCATGTTTATATAACAATAAACAAGTATTATCAGCTCTTTTTTATTGAGCACAATCTAACAACCTCGTTTAATTCATTAGTCCATTACTTCTGAATAAAAAAAAACCCGAGTATATATATATATATATATATATATATATATATATATATATATATATATATATATATATGTATATATATATAGATAGATAGATAGATAGATAGATATAGATGTTATTTATTTGTTTTTTGTTCGCGATACTTTTTGAAAGAATTCAAATATTTATACGTAAGTGCATTTTTACCTAAATTCGAACTGCGAGTGTGTCACGCGCGTGTGTCACTGCGAGTGTGTCACGCGAGTGTGTCACGCGCGTGTGTATATATATATGATATATATGTATTTATATATATAATGTATATGTATAGATGTATGTATATGTATATCTATATATGTTATATATGTATACATATATATATATATATATATATATATATACGAGCACGCGCGCACACACTCACATAGATAGATAGATAGATAGATAGATACATAGATACATAGATACATAGATAGATAGATAGAGTAAATCTATTTTTACAAAGAAGAACTTGCCCCAGATGGAATTCGCAGTGAAAATGAGTACTGGCAGTGGAGAACCAATAATAAAAAAAAGAAGACGACCCGACATACCCACACAGATGACGTGTTTAATGCTGTTTTGCTTATCATTTTTGCTTTTCAGTGATACTAGTGATCCAAAACCTTTTAATCTTTTTTCTGTGTGTCAAAAAAAAAACCCAAAAAAACACCACACTATTTTGACACATTTCCATTGGTAAACGTTTTTCTCTGAATATTTTTACGTTTTTCATAAGAGCTCCGTGGACCGGATTAAAGACCCTAGCAGACCGCATCTGGCACGCAGGCCGTACTTTGGAGACTCCGGATTTAATGCATTTAATGCGAAAAACTCAGTGTTCGTATTTTAGGGATGGGTTCGACGCAGACAAAAAGTGTCCCTTGTATAAAGGGATTAATAACATGGAAGTTCCGGTTCGACCGCTTCAAGAACTTTCAGGAAATAAAGATGAAGGTTGGGTAAGCCCACAATACATCAAAGCAAATGTTTATATAATCAACTAGTCGTACCCGTGACCCGTTGAGTCACAACGACTATAACTAATCTTTGATTTTATTTGAAAGTCATAAACTGTGATGAGTATTCATATTAATACGATAGCGTGTGCTATTTTCTGTGTCACGCTTACATCCGGGTCGTTTGGTTGTTATGTACTTCAATTTCTCATAATAAATGATTTGACCAAGAATTCTTCATAAGTTTTGGTTTTGGTTTCGATGATAGCTGATGGCACTGAAATCATTTAAGTTTTTTTTTTTTTTTATAAATAATTTTACTAAGAATTCATCACCATTTTAATCTATTTAAAAAAAAAATTATCAAGAATTCTTCATAAGTCTTGGTTTCGGTTTCGATTTTACCTGATGGTAGCTTTTTTTTTTTTTTTTTTGTAAATAAGTTTATCAAGAATTCTTCATAAGTTTTGGTTTCGATTATAGCTGAAGGAACTAATTATATATATATATATATATATATATATATATATATAATGTATATATATATATATATGTGTGTGTGTGTGTGTGTGTGTGTGTGTTCATTCATAAGTTTGAGATTCGGTTTCCATTCAAGCTGATGAACCCAAGTCATATATATATATATATATATATATATATATATATATATATATATATATATATATATATATATATATATATATATATATATATGTTATTTTTGAAATCACAACTTTATAATATATCAAAATCGATAGAACATTACCTCAAAACATTCGGGACAAGATCAAAGTGTGATATCTGTTCTTAGATGCTGCACTTCAATTTCTTGTTCTCTGTCAGTGGGGGAGAAATCCTTCACGACTGAGACAATTTTTATTTTTGTTCCTTTTCTCCACGTTAAAAAATGACTCTGATGTCTAACTCTGTCCCGTGGGGAGGCATTGTAAATAGGAACTCTATAATAATATATACGAAATCTGCAAGAATTAAAATATCATATTTAAGCGTACTTTACGACCGGGCTTTGCCGCACGTTCATGCTAGCTTAGATAAATACTTTTGCAGTTTTAACAAAAAAAAGCTACGATAATCTCAGAGCATCTCCATTTGCACTGAACATCTACAAAATGCCAACATCAATACATTACATATGAATAAGTCCCATGTGGAATTTCCACAGGTCCCGCTAGTTCGTATTTTTTTTTCTGCTGTTTTCATCTAGAGTATTATGTTCACGTTTCGGTCGATCTAACCTCCGATCTTCTTCACGTATATATCATCAAATCCAAAAATCTTTCTGATGAACACGGGAATCTGCAAGGAATTTCCCACGGAACTTTTATTTCATACTCTCGTTTCGTCAGCCATGACTTGGTCGAAGTCATAATTAATTTGCAATTGTATTTGTCGGTGTCGCCCACACTGAGGACCCGTGGCTTAGTGGATGAAGTTCTTGATAAAATTCAGTTGTAAATTACACTCTTTTGGAGGTTGAACGTTTAATCCTCGGTGCGGGCGACACTCAATTACAATTGCTAATTGCTACAAATTTTTACCCAGTCATGGCTGAAGGAACATATATAATGTGTCTTCCTCTCATTCTGAGTGTAATTTTCACAACGTTTCGGTCGATGTAACCCCCAACCATCATTATGGGTATCTTGTCGAACTCGGGAATCTGAACGGAATTTCAAACGGTACCCTTTATTTAATTCACGAGGGTAGCCTGCGCAAGAACCCGTGACGCAGTAGGTGTATCAGAAATTGGCCATTAAAAATGATGATCAGAACTTGAATAATTCAACTTACTATTTTTCGAAGCTTAAGCTACTTGAAAAATGTAATTCAACCATTAATTTTTTTTAATCCAAGGAACAAAGACCAAATTTTAAAAAAATAACATCTATTAAAGCAAATTATGCAATATTTGTTTTTTTAAATTGGTTTTCTTTAAAAAAAAAATATAAAGAAAATCAACATATTTTGACTTGCTTATAAATATATCTATATATATAAATGCTAAAAAATCACTTACTTAAAAAAATATACTATTAAATGGGTAGTTCCATCCTTCATTTTTAAAGAATTTATCCATATTTATATTTTAAATTCCATGTATTTTTTAAATAAAATAATTTTTTAAAGCGAGAGTCGTAGAAAATCGCATTTTCACAACGTGTTTTGCGCGAAGCTGTAAAGAGCTGTTGCTGCTAAAATGAAATTTATGAAATACGGATTCGTCCAAGGGACATAAATAATGTCTCTTTTTTATTGCGTGTGTTGACGAAAATTAGTATTTTTTCATCCTCCGTAGTTAAAAAGGAAACGCACATTCACTTATAAGTTTTTCCCCTAGAACAAAAAATCCGCTTCATCGATTTCTGTTTTTAAATTCTTTTAATGAAATACACGAGTTTTTGATTGATATATTTTAATACTTCTTTATCGACTAATTTTTTTTTAAAAATATCTAAAAAAAGAAAACATTCAATGAAATAGAAATATTTACCGTCAGCGTCTGGTATTTACTTGACGATGTAAGCATAACATGAGCTTTCGTTAAAAAAAAAACAACGTGTGTTTTTTTTTAAAGAAAGGTTTTTACACTTTGGACTTTACAGGTAAATTTTAAAAAAACTATTTTTTTTTGTTTTAAATTAGAATATTTTCTTTATTGATCTTTTATCTTCAATTTATGATATATAAAACGTTGGCACATAAATTAATTATTAAAATTTTAATAGACATTTCAAAATGGGGGGGGGATTTGAAAAAAAAAACGTTTCTCTAAAATATATTTGGTTTATTGGAAAGAGCATAAAATTTTACATTGACCCTGAAAATATCGTAAAGATTGAACCAATAGAAAAATTTTGATAGTTTAAAAATTGAACAATATTTAACTCGTAAAATTCTATTGATTTTATTACGTAAAAAAATGGCTGCATGAAGGCACGCCGGCATTTTGTAAACATTTTGTAAACACTGCTTTTTAAAAAAATAAAAAATAATATTTCTATTATTTTTTAAACAACTTTAATAGTTTATTTTTGAAGTATATTCCATACAGAAAATAAACAACCACTTTTAAAAGAGAAATTACGAGTTTTTTTTATTTTATTCGCAGTTTTCTGTTAGGGGTGTCGAAAATTCCTCCAAATTTCTGATACACCTAGTGACGCAGTGGTTAGGGTATTTGGAAAATAAATTGTAAAAGTGATTGAAGGTTCAATCCCCAGTGTGGGCGACCAAAAAATATAATTGTGAATCACTCAGGACCTCTATCCAGTCATGGCTGACGGGACGAGAGAATGCTAGCTTCCGTGAAATAAATAAAAGGGCCATTCGAAATTCCGCTCAGATTCTAGAGTCTGACAGAAAGTTTCCAGAGTTCGGCAGGATACACCTGAAAAAGGTCGGAGGTTACATTGGCCGGAATGTTGTGAAAATGTCACTCAAGATGAGAACGACAGTCCGAAGAATCCAAATAGTATGAATGACCAATCCTCATCTAAAAAAATTCAGAAACGTCTTTCTTCCTTTCTGTCTTTCTTCCTTTCTATCTTTCTCCCTTCCTATCTTTCTTCCTTTCTATCTTTATCTATTTATTATCCTCTCTTCCTCTCTTTCTCAATCTCGTTTTCTTAAGCTACGTCCATTCAATCTACGCGTTTAACGGTAAACATCATGTTCCCAACTTTAAATAGGTTCATGCCGATTGCATTTGGTCTTTTAGGTTTGAATCTTTAGCCCCACCCCCATCCCAAAGGAAAGAGGAAACACAAAACCGAAAAGGGACAGCGACGAATAATTGGGTGCTTTTATGTGGGGCTGAAGGGCAAATGGCACTTTGTGGGTCATCAAGTACATAATGCAATTGGTGGGAGCCCATTATATAGTAACACACGTGATAAAATCAAATTGAAGTTGAAAAAAGTGAAGAAATCGGGGGGGGGGGACTAAATGCTAAAGAGTCATCTCTTTCTCTCTATCTTTCCTCTGTCTCACTTTCTCTCTCTCTCTCTCTCCCCCCCCTCTCTCTGTATATATATTTATATACATCCCCCCCCACACACACAGAGGAATAGAGTGGGGATGCATAAGACTATCTGCCATTTAGTTCGATCTATCTCTCATATATATATATGTGTGTGTGTGTGTGTGTGTTTGTGTGTGTGTGTGTGTGTGTGTGTGTGTGTGTGTGTGTGTGTGTGTGTGTGTGTGTGTGTGTGTGTGTGTGTGTGTTTGGTCACGAATAGGCTCCTATATGGTTGACTATTTTAAAAAAACTGATTACATATAATGATAGATGTATCGAGGATCACGAATAGGTATGTTTGATCTGGCAGAACGGTGGTTCATAAAAGTTGTGGGGTCTGCGTTCGCGCCTGGCCCCCAAAGTATGGAAATAAAAAATTAAAAAAAAAAAAACGTTTACAAGGGGGTTTAATATAGATGTACATAAGAATACTTTGATAAGTATGTTTCAACTTAAATAGGGATGGTATAACAAAATTGTGGGGTCTGCGTTCGCGCCTGTACTCCATGGAAATATGGCACAAACTTTAACAAAGGCTTTTCATATCTATTTGCGTAAGTATACTTTGATAATTATGTTTCAGTTTGAAGAAATATGGTATAATAAAATTATTGGGTGCTCGTTCGCGACTGATCTCCATAGAATGTAAATATGTCACAAAGTTTAACAAGGTTTTTTTATATATATATATAAGCGAGAGAAGACACTGATAGAATTCAGATGTAAATCCTGATAGATATTACTTGAAGTAATACTTTCAAGGTGATCCTTGCCAAAAAGGAAAAACTCAATATTTAAGAATAGAGCAATATATAAGTTTGATATTGATGATATGTGCCATTATTGAAAATCCATGGATTAAGGAAATTAACACACACCCTTCTATATAATCCTTTTGTCAAACTATAAATTCTAAATTCGAATATATGTGTCTATATGTTTTTTTTTTCAGAATTTAAAATTTAACCACCAAACCTATATATATATATATATATATATATATATATATATATATAGATAGATAGATAGATAGATAGATAGATAGATATGTATTTGTTTTTGTTTTTGCGATACGTTTTGAATGAATTAAATTATTTATATGAAAGTGAATTTTTACCTAAATGCGAGTTGGGGATAATTTTCCTTTATACCAATGTTACCAGTCTGTAAATAAATATTTAGTGATTTTAAAAGAATCGGAATCGATGATTGTATCGGAATCGGGGAAAAATTTATGAATCATCCCATCACCCACACTGATATCAAGCTGTCCACTTATTGTCTCTATAGAAACACAATGATCCTTATCCATGAAACTCCTTATTTGGCCAATCAATTCTTATTTCTTTACTCCTCCCACACCTCTCATCACCCCACCCCACCTCACAGATGCCGTGCCTTCCTTGAATCTCTTATGCCACTAAAAAAAAAAAAAAACGGACATTCGATTCATGCAAAAAGGCTCAAACACAGTCTGAAGCATTCCATACGTTTCTGTGGCATTTTTTTTCCCAAGTTTACAAGAGAATTTTATTGCATATCGTTGTTGTAAAATGTCTACACGTCCAGATTGTATTTTTAAATTCACCAGCTGTGACAATCAGGCGTTACTGGCAACCTTGCACATATTTTTTCGTGTCAACACGGGAAGGATCTTTTGTTCTTTGGCTGCAAAATTATAAAGTCCTTAACCTGTACAGAACAACTGTCTACTGAGAACTCGTCATCTCCAAGACTTGTGGAGAACAACTAACCATCGGAAACTGTTCTGAAACTAAACATGGCTTACAACTCTATAATTTTTTTTTTTTTTTTTAACTTTAATCCGTTAGGTTTCATTCATTAGAAATGAAAAACAGCCTTGTATCTCTTTTCTTCGTCCCCCACAAATGTTATTTAACTTTCTAATTTGTCATCGATAGTTTTACTTCTTACAAAATCAATATTTGATTCTGATTAGCCAGTTCTTTTGTTGGATTGTTAGAGCATGTTGTTGAGGACACTAAAATACAATTTGTTTCCAGAGAAGTGGGAATGGGAGGACGGACAACCATGTTATCGATTTAATAATTGAACGAGAAGAGACACAAAGTTCTAACACGCGTTTCCCTTTGTCCTAAAGAGCACAAAAGAGTAGAGAAATGAGATGATCAGCATTCAGAACATTCTTTGGACTAACTTCTGTATTACAAGACAGGAGCCAGAGATTGTGTGCTGTTTAAGTGACGAATGCAGAGAAGAAGGAACTGATTACGTTTAAGAAAAGGAGAGATTGAATTTTGATGAAGCTCCAAACACTAAAAATGTTCTTTTTAGCTAAGACTTAACTATGCTAGCCTCACGTCCAGATTGCATTTTTGCAAATAAACCAGCTGTGGCAATCAGGCTTTATTAGGGTGTATTCCAATTATTACTCTAGTTGTTCATTTGAACCTTAAATCATAAAAATTGGTCAGTCATTTCATAAAATATATAGCAATAACATACTGAATTTTCAAGAGTATATGACAATTTTAAGTGGCTGTATAAAAAAAGTGACAATGAGACTCAAGTAGGGGGTAATCTAATTCCTGTTGTGGCTCTATTCGTCTATTTCGTGCTCACCTCCGTTAAAACAGAAATATAAGATTTAAAAAATAATAAAAAAAAGGATGGTCCCAACATTAGAAACGCAAAGTATGAATTAATCATGTATTACAATAGAAAAATGCGAGCATGAAAAGTAATATGGTTAAGCTTAAACATAGATAAGTTAAGGACTAGTTGTTAAAACTGGAAAAAGACAAGATATTCTAGTAACAAATATAAATAAACTAAACTACCTGTGACCCGTTGGATCAGTATGTTCTATTAGTTATGGAATTAATGTATGAGCATGACACTTGTGACGTAAAGAAAATAGTTTTTTGTGACATAACAGAAACATTTCTATGAAAGTATATTAAAATGAAAAAAAAATATATATAGATAGATTTCTATGAGTGATTCTTTTTATAATTGTTTTTTTTTTAAGAAAATCTTACAGCCATTGAATTATAAGTGGTTTTCCATACTTATAGATAAATATGCATTGAACAGATACCGTAATACTTAAAGTTAAATTCAAATTTTGATATATCTGTTACTTTAAACGCGAAAAAAAAAAACAACAATGGGGACGCTGAAAACGTATACAGTTAAACAATACGTTTTATTGCCGCGTTGATTATTTATTTGTAACGCAAATTAAAAAAACATATTTTCGGGGTTATTTATGTTGGTAGTGTAGAAGAAAATGTATGAATGTTTTTTTAAGAAAGGTATGTCTAAAAATGGAGAATAATGTTTTTAAAAAACTGAAGATGGTGTGTAAAAGCTCTTATGGTTGTCAATGGGTTAAAGTAGATTTATTTGTGAGAAAATTGCGTTAAAATAACTTAAACGCCATACGGAAATGAACGATTAAAAAAATGCAGAAAGTATTAACAATTGTTTATTTGGATAATTTAAATGCGAAAATAAAAAATTGGGACGCTGAAAATGTACACAGTAAAACAACACGTTTTATTTCTTGTTGATTATTTGTTTATGTACGCATACGCAACCGGAAGTCGTAAACCGGATGTTGGGGTACAACACCCGTTACAAGACCATTTGAGTTGTTTTAATTATATAGATTCATAACTTAGAATATTGCAGCATTTTTTAAAATTTAATTTATAACATTATATCATAATCAATTCTTAATGCTGCAATATTTTAAGTTATAAATTTATTATATTTTTTACTAGAATATCTTGTCCTTTTCTTTTCCAATTTTAACAACTATTCCTTTACTTTTCCATGTTTAAGCTTAACCATATTACTTTTCATGCTCGCATTTTTCTATTGTAATCTATGATTTTTCCAGGCTTCCAATAAATTCACTTGTTCTTTGTTTGATTTCAGTCGTATTTTTTTGACCCCGTAAACATATATGTAATAACGATGTACGGCATTCAGGTACTTTCAATAAAATCCCCCAATTATCTCCCTTTCATGCTTTCATTCTCTCTGCTCTACTTGTTACTTCTTTTTTCGAGACAGCAGTGAATTAGTAGCAACAGTAGTCGCTGAAGTGACGGGGTTGCTATGGAAACCAGTTAGAAAAAGCATCGCCCACCTCCTTATATATTTTTATGATTTTGTAACATCATAAAATTCATCATAACTTTTGTTTAACTGAACGAAAATTAATTTTTTTTTTTCAGAATATAGCTGGAAAAGTGATCTATAAACTGTAATAATTGTTTGAAATTTGGTCGAAAAATGAGTTAGCAGTGAAGCTTTAAAGCAGTTCTAAATGATTAAACAAATTTTTTATTTATTATTGCATTTTCACCCCAAACAAGGCACATTGCCACTTTGGTGTAGGGGGCTACTATCAGGGGAAACATCTACTGGGGTACTATGTAGGGATTAGGGCAGCGAGATGTTGGTTCACGTTGCACTTGAACTTATGCATGTCAGTACAGTTGGGGAAGCAGTGACCTGGAATGGAATTCCAAAGTCTAGCAGTTCTGGGGAAGAAACTACTGGAGTAGAAAGATCTTTTTTCATCTAGGGATCTCTACAGTGTGGGGGTGGGATTTTGCAGCTTGTCGGGTCTGTCGAGGGTGTTCACGTCGTGGGGACACAAGTGCTTGCAGTTCTTCAGAGCATTCACCATTATAATACTTGTAGAACAGGCAGAGGGATGCAACGTTTCGACGATTGGACAGAGGCTGAAGCTTAGATGCCAGTTTAGGGCCTATCAGATTTGCGACTCTCTTTTGAACCCTGTCAAGGAGCGAGAGACTAGTAGCCGATGCACCAGCCCAAATATGACAGCAATACTCCATACATGGGCGAATAGTGGCCTTATAGAGGTATAGGATACTTAACCATATATTCAAACACTACCATGTTTGAATGATACTTCCGGGAAGTGCAATATAAGGACAGATAGCAGGTGACTCAAAAAAGAAAAAAACATACCTCATCGGGAAAAGCCAAGGAAAGAACAGCTATTACAGTATAAAAGCTTATTGTTTCGTTTCATTTATTATTAAGTTTCAGCAGATTTAGACAACATAATAATATTTTGTGAAGATTGTTTCTATAATTTCAATAAAAGAAAATCGGATGTTCGTTGGGATTTTAAATTTAAACTTTTTTTTTTTTTAGCTCTCAGCCATTTTATTATCAAGAAACAAGGGAAAGTAACTTTTGATTAGCTACAAGAGTCGTTCAAAACGTAAATGAGTAATAGGATCTGCCAAACGATTGAAGAACAGAGCGCATGATCCCGTGACGTCAGACCTCCTGGGCCCAACTCTTTTCCTGATCTACATTAACGATCTTCCAAATCACATCCTTACATGATTTGTAGACATCTATGCTGACGACACTACCATTTATGATAGCACATCTAAGACAGTAAACGACCAAGTTCTCTCCAATTCTCTCTCCTCTGATCTTGAGCACGTAGTACAATGGGGTAAGGAGTGGCTGGTTACTTTTAATGCATCTAAAACCAAGCTTCTCTCTTTACATCATCAACATTCTGATCCACATCTGGCATCAATTGAAATGAATGGCTCTCGTCTTCAGGAGGCTTCAAGTTTTGACAAGCTTCTAGGCTTGACCATTACTCCTGATCTTAAATGGAACACGTACATCAAATCTGTTGCCAAGGCCGCTGGAAAAATGGTGGGATCTTTCTATCGAATAGGGTCTGCCAAACGATTGACGAACGGAGCGCATGATCCCGTGACGTCAGACCTCTGTTAACTATATGAAGTATGGAAAAGCAGAAGCGACTAAATTATTTTTTATAACCTTTGTTTATCTTTTTCAAATTATATTAAATACGAAATACGGTTTTACTAAACTGTTCATTTGGTTAATTACAGGTTTCCATACTTTTATTTAGTAAAAAGATACAAACTAGATATGGTAGTGGTCTACAAAATGTTTATTATTTGTGCAATAATATTTTTCAATCGGTTTTAATCTGGCGATAAAATAGCTGGTAAAAGTCATGTTTATATTATAACTTAATATTTAAAAAAATTAAACACAATTAATTAAAAATATGTTTTGTAACGAAACATTTTTAAATAATGGAATTTTAATCATTTTAATCTTTTCAAAATTAACTTTTAGGAAGTTTCTTTTTCTTGGCAATTCAACTGATAATGATATATATTGATTAGAAAAAAAAAAACACTATTAAAAAAAAGATAATAATGTTGAATTTATATCAATTTTTTAATTGCAAATTCAATGAAAGTTTTGTCCCATACGCGTATTTAAACTTAAAATTTTTTTTTTTTTTTTTTTTTTTTTTTTTTTTACTTATTTGAACTCTTATGTTTCATAAATAAATAGAAATTTCGATCGATTTTAATATATTTTGTTCAAAATTTGAAAAAATAAATGTGGGGGGGGCATGCATTCAAAAAAATATTTCCCCTCATATATTTTACGGAAACTGCATTTTATATGTAACTAGCGGGGGGGGAGTGTACCCGGCGATGCCCGGGTGTCTTGAGTTAAATCAAAACTCCGGGGGAGGGGGGGGGGTTAAATAATAATAAAAAAATGTTTTGGTAGGTGAGTATGAGAATCGAACCCGTACCCTTGAGTTGGAAATTAATGTGTGAAAAAAAAACAAGCGACATTAACCATTAGGCCACCGCGACATACAACATACACAGGTTTGAATATATTTATTTAACTATTAAAACAGGCGTGCGCAATAAAAGTTAACTCTGCTGCTTCCATTTGACCTAATTAAGAAGGTCAAATAGAAGTCACGCAGCGTTTGGGGTTGTTTACCCAAATTTGACTGTTTTTTCCCCCCAACAGATGTTGGGGAGGGGGAAAACAGCTTCCAAGTGTCCAGATTGAATAGCAATTGTCTGATATACAAGACTGATCAAAGCTGATTGCTTCTGGACGTTTCCCGGAGCGATTACCAGGAACTATAACTTTGAATTAGTGTTGCCTTTTATACGAAAAAGCCCAATCAACACGTGAGAAGCCAAAATAGCAATAATTTTGTAAAAGTCGACGTAAATAAATCTATAAGCTACATGCGTTCCCAAATCCTAGTTATTATTATCTAGGGCATATATAAACAGTTGTAAGCGATAGTAACGAACCCGGGACCGTGTGCGAGAAAAGCCTTTGCCAGACATACACGAAATGGTCACACACATTTTGCCTTTTATATATATAGAAGATTTCATTCTAAAATGGATACGTATCGAAAATTTCAGGAAAATCTGACCATTAGTTGATTTTTCTAAAATTATTTCTAGTTTAGTGTTTGTATTACTGTACACATAGATTCGAAAAAGTTGTCAAACAACAAATATATAACAAATAAATGTTATCAAAGGCAAGATAAGTTACTTTTCTACCAAACTGGATATATATTTTGTGTTTTTATTCAATGTAACATATTTATTCAGCTCGAAAAACATACAGTGTTTACCGATGTATTCGAAAATTCAAGATGGCATCTCACACCCTCTTTAACACCGTAAGTATGGAAAAAGGTGTTATAAATAAAAAACTATACAACATACTATTAAAAACCCGCCGAATATATGTCAACCTATGTCACGGTAACATATATTGAGCGAGTTTTTAACAGTATTTTATCCGGTTTTTTATTTATAACATCTTTTCCCACACTTACCGTGTTAAAGAGAGAATAAGACGCCATCTTGAATGTTCCAATACATCGGTAAACACTGTATGGTTTTCGAGCTGAATAAACATGTTACATTGAATAAAAACACGAAAAATATATCCAGTTTGGTAGAAAAGTAACTTATCTTGCCTTTGATAACATTTATTTGTTATATATTTGTTTTTTGACAACTTTTTCGAATCTATGTGTACAGTAATACAAACCCCTAGTTTATTTTGCCCTTCTTTTAAATGATACAAAAGTTATATGGATAATATTAACTGATAATAAAGTTACATCGTGTTACATATAGGAGGGGGGTAATTCTGTGGTTAATTTTAGAGGTGCCTAGTCAGTAATATGTATTTCTCGTCATTTTCTTTAATAATCTAAAAATAAAACCCTGTATTTGTACCACCAATAGCAATGGCCAAGAACACATTGCCTGAAAGTACTTCTTTTAAACTCCTCGGCCTAACGTTTACAGGGAATATGAACTGGAATAGATACATTGAGAGCATTGCCAAGGCTGCTGCAAGGAAGGTTGGCTCCCTCTACCGTGCTAGAAAACTACTTACGCCTGCCAGTATCCTATACCTCTATAAGGCAACCATTCGCCCATCTATGGAGTACTGTTGTCACATCTGGGCTGGTGCATCTGCTGCTTGTCTCTCGCTCCTGGACAGGGTTCAAAAAAGAGTCGCCAACCTGATAGGTCCTGAACTGTCATCTAGGCTTCAACCTCTGTCCCATCGACGAGATGTTGCATCCCTCTGCCTGTTCTACAAATACTTTAATGGTCAATGCTCTGACGAACTGCAAACACTTGTACCTCCCCGACGTAACTACCCCCGACAAACCCGACAAGCTACTAAGTCTCATCCCTTTACAGTGGAGATCCCTAGGTGCAAGAAAGCCTTTTACTCCAATAGTTTCTTCCCCAGAACTGCGGGTCTTTGGAACTCCCTTCCGGGATTCTGCTTTCCCAACTGCAATGATATGCAGAAGTTCAAGTGTAATGTTAACAAACATCTTTCTACTCTTCTCCCTTCATAATGACCCCGCTAATTAATTCCCTAATAGTAGCCCCCTGCTTCAAAGTGGCACTGTGCCTTGTTTGGGGTGAAAATTGAATAAAAAAAAAAAATAAATAAAAATAAAAAAAAATTACACACTTCCGATAATATTTGTTTTTAGAGAAAAATGATAGTTTGAAAACAGAATGAAGGGAAGTAACTCTATTCGTCAATTTCATGCTTCCCTTCGTTAAAACAGAAATAAAACATTGAAGAAGAAGAAGAAGAAGAAGAAGAAGAAGAAGAAGAAGAAGAAGAAGAAGAAGAAGAAGAAGAAGAAGAAGAAGAAGAAGAAGAAAAAAAAACAGGATAGTCTGAAAATAACAAACGAAAAGTGCAAATTAATATACAACCAGGCAGTGCCTTATCGGGACAGTTACAACAGGAATCAAAAAAAGAAAAAAATAAATAAATCAACCGAAAAAATAGAAGAGGAAAATCATGTTTTTTTTGGTTTTTTTTTACTTCAACTCTTTATAGATAATCTAAAAAAAAAAAAAAAAAAAAGAAAGTTGTTTACAACTTTTCTTCGGCTCAACTCAATTATCTTGAGAATGTGAGAACGTGTTTTTTGTGTCAATCTTTTTTTCTTCTTTTTCTTGTTCTTTTCGCGCCTTTTTTTATCTAAGAAATTCAAGATCTCATCTCTTGTAAATGGTTCCGTATTTTCTCAGTGAAAACATTTTAATTAAAAAACACTTCCACATGACAAGACTCGTTTATTTATTTACTTATTTATTGTCTGTATCAAGATATGAATTTACAAAGAAGGCTGCTATAGAGTCGCTACCCAAAGTACTTAACATCAATTCTGACTGCTAAAGTTTTGAAATAAATCTTCTTTGATTAGCAATCAATTAGCACATGGATTTTTTTTTGTCGTTGATTACAAAGCCATTATATATATATATATATATATATATATATATATATATATATATATATATATATATATATATATATATATATTGGCTAAGGAAATAGATTTATTGAATTGTATTCTTTGTTTACAAGCAATAAAAAAATTCTATATAAAAAATTTAAATACCTAAAATTTTATATATATATATATATATATATATATATATATATATATATATATGCATATATATGTATGCATATATATATGCATATATATATATGTATATATATGCATATATGTTCATATGTATGCATATTTATATATATATATACATATATATGCATATATATGCATATATATGTACATATGTATGCATATTTATATATATATACATATACATACATGCATATATATATATATATATATATATATAGAGAGAGAGAGAGAGAGAGAGAGAGGTTGATCATTTACTTGAAACGTTAATCAGTTTGTATATTACCAATCATAAATGATTAATAAAGATTTTAATTATTAAAAAAATTTTATATTCAAAATTTTTTAATATAAAGTTAGAAAATGTCAGAGCGCAATGAATATCTTTTTTATTCTAGAGCATATATAGTGTAATACAATTGTTCTAAAAGTACCAACGATCAAGTTTTCTCAGTTAGTAGTTTATTGCTTTATCAAAAGGTAACCATTACGATCTTGTTTCGTTGGCTACTAATCTGCAAAATTATGTCTTTACTGCATTTCTAGTCACTTACTCATCAGATGTTCAGCTTAGAAATACATAGAAAAAGCACCATTTTGAATATTGAATAAGTCAAAAGAACATTTTGTGCTTACGTATGCATTACATATAGCCATATATGTTTAAATATTACATTAGAAAAAATAGTGATTAGGATGGTTTTTAACATTACCTTTATGAACTGTTGTCTCGATGTACTTATTAAGTTACTACAAAAATGATAGTTTGGTGCAAAAATTATAGTTTATTACAAAAATTATAGGTCGTTACAAAAATTACGTTGGTACAAAAATTAAGTTGGTACAAAAATGATAGGTTGGTACAAAAAATGATAAATTGGTACAAAAATTACGTTGGTACAAAAATTACGTTGGTACAAAAATGATACGTTGGTACAAAAATCATAGTTTAGTACAAAAATTTATTGGTTGGTACAAAAATCATAGGTTGATTCAAAAATGATAAGTTGGTACAAAAATTAGGTTGGTACAAAAATGATAGTTTGGTTCAAAAATTGGGTTGGTACAAAAAGTAGGTTGGTACAAAAATGGTAGGTTGGTACAAAAATGGTAGGTCGGTACAAAAATGATAGGTTGGTACAAAAATGATAGGTTGGTACAAAAATGATAGGTTGGTACAAAAATGATATTTTGGTACAAAAATGATATTTTGGTACAAAAATTAGGTTGGTACAAAACTGATAGGTTGGTACAAAAATGATATTTTGGTACAAAAATTAGGTTGGTACAAAACTGATAGGTTGGTACAAAAATGATAGGTTGGTACAAAAATGATAGGTTGGTACAAAAATGATATTTTTGTACAAAAATTAGGTTGGTACAAAACTGATAGGTTGGTACAAAAATGATAGGTTGGTACAAAAATGATATTTTGGTACAAAAATGATATTTTGGTACAAAAATTAGGTTGGTACAAAACTGATATGTTGGTACAAAAATGATAGGTTGGTACAAAAATGATAGGTTGGTACAAAAATGATATTTTGGTACAAAAATGATATTTTGGTACAAAAATTAGGTTGGTACAAAACTGATATGTTGGTACAAAAATTAGGTTGGTACAAAACTGATATGTTGGTACAAAAATTAGGTTGGTACAAAACTGATATGTTGGTACAAAAATGATAGGTTGGTACAAAAATGATATTTTGGTACAAAAATGATATTTTGGTACAAAAATTAGGTTGGTACAAAACTGATAGGTTGGTACAAAAATTAGGTTGGTACAAAAATGATAGTATGGCATAATCACGTTGACATACCACTTCCCGCTGGATCACCGAAGTTAAGCAATGTTGAACCGTGTCAGTATTAATGGGTGACCATTTGGGACTTTCAGGTGCTGTATGTGCTCTCCGCTTATCTTGTAATTTTTTCCAGTCGCCCTGGACTTTTCCTTGCAACTGAACTCAAACAGTGCTGATTCAGGAGAGGTGTGGTTGGAGATTGCGCTACCTTCGCCTTACAATTACACGCGCTGTTGCCCCTACAGGGAGTATCCTTTGTCTTTCAAGACTGAACGGAAGCATGGGTTGATGGTACAACAATAATGTCGTTTATATATATATATATATATATATATATATATATATATATATATATATATATATATAGTAGAAATGGTAATTAATAAAAACCTGAAGAAAGTGCTCAATACTGTTGTAGAGCAAATATGAGTTTTATTTTTTATTACCATATTTTTCTGTTAAGTTAAATTATTTTTTCGGCTTATGGTGGAATGAAAGAGTGAATGATATCAGGGGAGGGGTGCGAGGAAAGTGGAAAAAGAAGAAGTGGACAAGGGGGAAGGTGGGATGGGGTGCTTGATATGTCGGTAATGCTTTAGTTTTGGAGTTTAAGGATATTAGGTGGTTGTGGGGGGGTCTGGGAAGTTCATCTCTGATGTGGCTCTTTTATTCCACCATAAGCGAACATTTCTGTAAAAGTCTGAGGAAGCTACAATACGGCCAAAAAAAAAAAAAAACGGTCGTGTAGCCGAAACAATAATTTAACTTAACAGAAAAATACGGTAATAAAAAATAAAACGTATATATATATATATATGTATATATATATATATATATATATATATATATATATATATATATATATATATATATATAGAGAGAGAGAGAGAGAGAGAGTTAAACGTTAAAAACGACATTAGTTTTGCACCAACCTTATAATATTAAAGTGTTTAGGATATTTTTCCTTTCATCCTTCCTTCCTCTTGTATCGTGGAATTAAAACAGATCTGATTATACGTATTAGATAAAGGTCAAAGGAAAACTGTAACTAGACGAGTTTTTGCTGTGAATGTCTTTTTTATTTTTACAGTGGGGGAGGGTACCAAAGATTGGAGCTCAGTTGAGCACTTACCATGAAAATAACGACAGAGTAGAGAAAGATTACCAACCTTTCTTCCGTGAGAGAAAAGGATGGCATCCTCCACTAGTGTACCATAATGTGCAACGATTTTTCGTAGACAACAATCGCTGCAGTGAAATAGTATGGAGGAGTAGGAGGTAGCAGGACTGGTGACGTCACACGGAGATAGTAGCAGCAGCAGCGGGAGAAAATGAAGAGAAAGAAGAGGGGCAAAGACGTGTCGGCATGAACAGCAGGAAACGACAGTAGACGACAACAAATTTCCGCTAGCCAGTCAAAACTCTGTCGAAATTGTTTATGTAAAAGGGAAAGCCCGGTCAGGAAAATAAAAGTGTCTTTCAAAAAATAAACAACAACAAACAAAAAAACAGTGAGCTCAAATGTGGTCGACAAACAAAAGGAAGAAAGGAATAAGAACGCCCTCCATAACATTACACTCTTGTGACGCGGCATTTCCCATGCCGTAAATGAAATCATGGTTAGTGTTGATCCGATTCCCCTGAAGAATGACATGATTTTGAACTTGGCAGAATAAATGGGGTGGGTTTCCATTACTTTCAATGGCATCGGACTCGCCTCTTTTCACCTATCCGTTCTTCTTAGATCATCCGCATAACTGCAGTCGAATAACGTAACTCTTAATACCACCAAGGGAACTCGACCGGGGAGTACAACTCGCCCGGCTCGGGCCCTACGGGGCCTGGGCAACAAAGTTTTTTTTTTTTTTACACGGTGGTCACCACTTATCAAGGCCCGGAAGCCACTCAGGGATAAGGGTTATTGCAAGTACAGTACGTTAGTGTGGAGATTTAATGAAGTGTTCACTTAAGGGGGCGGTTCATCAGGAATTTGTTTACGTTGGACTTGAAGACATCCAGGTTGTAGTCAGGTGGGAAGCAGGCAGACGGAACAGAGTTCAAGCAAAGACCATATGTGGGGGAAACCCCACATATAAGACCATTGCTCTTGTAGTAATCAGTTATAGGTCAATGTATGGGAAACCCTTCATACCAATTGTCACTATCCAGCTTCCCTACTCCCCCAGGGAGCTGGTCCTCATTTCCCCAATCTCTCCACATTAAAAAAGAACGGTCTTGTGCTTAATTTGGAAGCAAATAAATACAAACTCTAAATACTATCAAGGATTGCTGGCCTACGAACTAAGATCAAAGTTCAAAGTGTAGTATCTGCCGGCAGATACTGCAATCAAAGACAATATGTGAGGGCAACCCCACATATAAGACCGTTGGTCAATGTAGGAGAAACCCTTCATACCAATTGTCACTGTCCAGTTCCCTCTCGGTGGAACTGGTCCCCTCCCCTTCACTCTCCACATTAAAAAACGGCCTTATGCCTAATTTGCTCAGTGGGGAAGCAAATAAATACAATCTCTTAATACCATAAAAACGTTGATCTGCTAGAGATTCATCCCTCATGGTCAACCAACGTCTTGCTGCCGACGTCATCAGAATTA
>NC_136518.1:7661365-7763865 GCF_053919585.1 Euprymna scolopes | reverse complement strand
TGCTCTTTTTAAAGACGCCCTCATATAGTATCGACAGTGACAGTTTGACAAATCTTACCTACATTGCCTGCAGGCATTTTTCAGTTAATAGGCGTTCTATATCTCGATGGCCATGGCCAAACGCAATTCAGCTACTAACAAAATATTTTATAAGGCACTGTCTGACAAACAAACAAACAAATACTTATCAAAATATATTTAAGCATATTTTACGATCGGACTACGCCGGGCGTCCCTGCTAGCTTAGATAAATACTTTTGCAGTTTTAACAAAAGAGTTACAATAATATCAGGGCGTCTCCATTTACGCTGAACATCCACAGAATGCCAACATCAATATATTACATGTGAAAGAGTCCGCTGTGGAATTTCCACAGATCCCTATTATTATTATTATTATTATTATTATTATTATTATTATTATTATTATTATTATTACTATTATTATCATTATTATTATTATTATCATTATCATTATCACTATTATTATTATTATTATTATTATTATTGATCTACATGGAATCGTTTTCACCCAAATAATTTCTTCATGTTTGCGCGTTACCATTAATTAAAGACTAATTCTGTGCTCATTATCAATGTCACAATCCCAAATGATTTTGGCATTAATAGAGCTGAATGGGAACAGATAACAGAATATCAAGATCTAAAAAAATGATCTAAAAACGACATGGTCTCTGAAAGGAATAAACATTATACCGGTTGTGATAGGAGCAATTGGTTTAATAAAAAAAAAATCTTCAGAAATACTTAGAAGCAATCCCTAGAAGAGCAAGCTGTAACGAAATACATATAGACGTTATAAAGGGAACAGCGTCTATTCTTAAAAGAGCCCTCAGATATAAATTTAAATCATAAAGGAATCAAGTGTTAACTCAAGGAGGAGTTAGCTCCCTTGATCTCTTAAAACTAACTAAAGAAAATTAAAAAAAAAAAGAGAAATGTACTGGTTGTTTCAATAATTTAAACGTTGCACGACTCTCCATACATTTTATAATTTGTCAGTTTGAATGCTTTATTATCTCGTTCGAAAATAACCAATTCGTTCCCTTGTTTCAAACTTGCTTAATAGAGCAGAAAGAAACGCTTAAATCATCGGCCTGTCCGCTTGTAATCTACAATCGTGTCCGATTTCTGTGTATCGATTTCAGTGTTACGACAGATTGGAACATTTGCACGACTAAGTGTTGGAAATGATTGATATTTATTTTTGTTATCAGCCAATCAATATGATCGATATTGCATGAAGATTAGTTCTCTTCGTATTATTGGAATTCATCAGTTCTCATTTTGAGTGTGATTTTCAAAACGTTTCGGTCGATGTAACCTCCGACTTTCTTCAGGTGTATCTTGTCGAACTTGGGAATATTTCTGTCGAATTTGGACGGAATTTCGAACGGAACCCTTTATTTACTTCACGGGGGTAGCGTGTTCTTGTTCCATCAGCCATGACTGGATAGTGCTCCTAAGTAATTCGTAATTGTATGTTTCGATCGCCCACGCTGAGGATTGAACCCTCAACCTTCAGGAGAATATCACGTTTTACAATTGATTTTTCCAAGTACTCTAACCACTGCGCCACAGGTCCTTGAAGAAGGTTGGAGGTTACATCGACTGAAACATTGTGAAAATGACACTAAAGATGAGAACAGTAGTCCGATGAATCCAAATAATACGGAGAACCAATCCTCATCTCAAAAATTTAGAAACGTCAAGATTAGTTCTTTGTTTTAAGTATTTTGAAACAAAGAAGTGGGGTGCATATTTAGAATTGCATTAATTAAAAAAAAAAGAAGCAAAACTTCAGAATTTTATTTTTATAATGTAGGTACTTATCACAGGACGAAAGTGTCCTATTCCAAAAATCACGTAAATTGATCAAGTAGTTTTTTTTTTTTTTAATTAAGAATATCAAATTTTATGATTTTTTTAGCGATTAATAATAAAGTAATAATGAGATAGCACAGTTCGTAAATCTCGATAGTCGTATCGAGTTGTCGGCTTTTGAATTTTAACACATTCTTAAACAATACGGCCGCTTCCGGTGTTCTCCTCGCGTCCTCATAAAATTGGATTTTCTTATTTAAAAAAAAAAAACTACTTGATCAATTTTATGTAATTTTCGGAATATGACATCTTTGTTCCGTAACAAGTACGTACATCATAAAGATTTGCCTGTATTTTCTGTTTTTTGTTTTGTTTTGTTTTTGTTTTTAAATGAGTGTAAAAAAAGAACCAAAAGCGACGTTATCCAAACCACCTCTGATATAGAGAAGGTTTGTCTGGTCAACAGGCCAACAAAAATTCAAGCCCCTCTTTTCTTGAAAGTAGACACTCATCTAAGTTAACTGTCATCTAAGCTTCAGCCCCTCTCCCACCAGCGAAATGTTGCATCCTTCTGCCTGTTTTACAAGTATATTAATGGTAGATGCTCTGATGAACCTTGTACCCCCTCAACGAAAATACCTCCGACAAACTCGATAAGCAGCAAAGTCCCACCCCTTCACAGTTGAGATCCCTAGATGTAAGAAAGCCTTTTACTCTAATAGCTTCTTCCCCAGAACTGCAGGACTTTCGAATTCTCTTCCGGTTTCCTGCTTCCCCAACTGTACTGACATGCAGAAGTTCAAGTGTAATGTGAACAGACATCTTGCTGCTAAACTCCCTACATAGTACCCCTGCAACTTAAGTCCCTGATAGTACATGCTTTGATTGGGGTGAAAATGTAATTAAAAAATAAATAAAAAAACTTGTTCTCACTGCAGCAAAACGTGGCACAAGGCTGGAAAAATAGAGTGAAAATCAACTCTCTCGCGAGGGGCACTCTCTGACGTCACGAAAAATAGCTTAAAAGCATACTATGGCCATTTTCGAAGTAAGAGTGCATCAAGCAATGTATGCACTATATGGCTAAAATCTTATGCCACCTCCTGGGAGAAGCGGTAATGCATGGGAGGGTTAACTCGTAGTACCAAGACAGACCAACCTAATTCTGATTAAAAAAAAAAAAAAGAAAAGAAAATAGATTAAAAGAAAAAAAATGTGAACCTGTGCCTCTGTGCGTTAACTGCACAGGTCGTGACGTCCGCCCGTTGTTGTTATTCAATTCCGACACCGGTCTCAATGTTAATTGTGTAATTTACAGAAAACCCTACTAACTGCCCCATCCCTGCGAATTTTCTGAAGGATATATATATATATATGTGTGTGCATATATATATATATATATATATATATATATATATATATATATATATATATATATATATATAAGAGCAACTAGTTAATAAGACATGTTAAAAGTACTTTGAAAAAGAGTTAAAAACATATTTAATTTGAAAAGGAAACACTAAATAAGTGGATAGTCCTTAATCCGCGGAGTTTTGAAGAAATAATTTCCTTCTCATCAGAGGATAGGATTTAGCAAAATGCGGGATCGGATTTTGCTTGCAAAAGTATTTGATGAAACTACAAGTAAGTTATAGATCTTACTTGGTAACAAATAGTGAAGCAGAGGGAATATGGTGAAGAAAAAGGTGATTTCACGTGAATGGATAGTCTGGTGAAGGGTAAAGTATCCGATGAGGGTATATATATATATATATATATATATATATATATATATATATATATATATATATATATATATATATATATACACACACACACAGAAAGTTTAGACGAGAGAAGTCATCGATGCCGTCGGTTTCAAACCTGATAATAGGGACCGTTTTAGATAGATGGGTATCTAAAACAGTCCGTATTATAAGGTTTGAAACCGACGATACCGATGAATTAATTCATGTAAACTTTTTGTAAATAAAAATATAAATAAATAATACGCTTTATTTTCAGAATTTATCCTAATAATAGAGCACTCTGCTGGAATCTTTTTTCCAAAAAATAATATAATTAAGTATATATATATATATATATATATATATATATATATATATATATATATATATATATAGATAGATAGATAGATAGATAGATATGTATATAGATACATACATAGATAGATAGATAGATATAAAGAAGGTGTGAGAGAATTATTTCCACTGCCAGACAACATCACAGCCAGCAAGAGCCACGAAAGCCAACAAACCAGAAGTCCAAGACTCGAGTTTCGCCCTCATTTTGGGCTCATCAGTTAGACACATCCGAACTCAGGATTCGGACTGATGAGCCCAAAATGAGACATGCTTACGGAAACACGTTTGAATTTATTTAATTACTTGGATTTAGCAGGTGCTCGTTTTAATGAGGTCAAGTTTGACTGCGGGATAGTATTCATTTACTGCTGAACGCTTTTTCCCTCCCCCCCAAGATGTTATAGGAAAAAGACTAACCCGCATGCGGCGAGCGACAAATATTGAATATTTATCTTCCCGAAATCGAGCAAATTAAATTGACAGGCGAGCTTCGTTTTTAACTGTGAGATATTACGATTTATATGTGATATAAAAAGTTTTTAAAAGTTGTGAAGCGAGCGACCGCTTCTCTGAAAGAAGCCTTTTGTAGAAAAAGCGAACACACATACATACATTTTCGCTTATATATATATATATATATATATATATATATATATATATATATATATATATATATATATATATATATGGTTATTTTTTTAAAATATTGTTAATTTCAATGTATACCGTTTTCGTTTAACGGGTTGAGACTGTTATGATAAAAACTGAATCACTGTTAATTTCAAGTGAAACTCAACGTATTTATTTTATAAGTGCAGAGCATATATAGTGCAAAACTTGTTGAAATATTAGAATAAACACGCATAAATGTAAAAATAAAATTATAAAAAATGGAAATTAAAACAAAACAACAAATAATACCAACTTAAGGTTTAACACAGAAATTTTGGTTAGCATGACACCCAAGATGGCCGACTTGTAACAACGTGGGGATTTCTTTTTCCCAAAACATATCGTGTACAAAATCAACTTTTTGTTGGTAACATCGAATGGAAACAACATCTGATGAGTTGGTGGGATTCAGGAAATTTTTATGAACACATAAAATAATAAAATTGCCATCCCATTAACGAAACAGCTGTAATGAAAAATTCCAAGATGAAATAAACAAAAGTTACAAAAAAGAAAAAAATGTAAGTCTTTTAATTTCAACAAGTTTTGCACTATATATATATATATATATATATATATATATATATATATATATATATATATATATATATATATATATATATATAAAGCTAATTTAAGAAATGAATAAAACATATTAAGTGGTAATTAGTGGTAACGTTGTATGATAATTTGTTTGAAAACTTTTTTTAATAGAGATACGAAAATAGGTAAATATATGAACCTTTAAAAAACTTTGCAAGGATTCGATATAGGTAAAATATTTTCACTTGTTTTCTTTTGCTTATAAGGGAAATGGTTTCCATAATGTTTCATTGTTAAAGTGTTTTTTATTCAACAAGTCTGACGAAAGGCTGTTTTTGCGAAAATTTTCAAACGACATAATGTTTGAATTTGTCCGAATAGTCTTGAAACAATTGTAACTAACGATAAAATACACTATTTGTTGTTATCAATCCATTCTTTGATGTCTTGGTTTTGGTTTTTTGTTAAAACAATATATATATTTATATATATATATATATATATATATATGTGTGTAAATATATATGTGTATATATGTTTATATATATGTATATATATGTATATATGTATATATATGCATATATATGCATATATATATGGGTGTATATATGTATATATATATGTATATATATGTATATATGTATACATATATGTATATATATGTATACATATATGTATATATATGTATATATATGTATATATATATGTATGTATATATATGTATATATGTATATATATGTATATATATGCATATATATGTATATGTATATATATATGTACATATGTGTATATATGTATGTATATATGTATATATATGTATATATATGTGTGTATGTATATATATATATATATATATATATATATTTAAAAGAGTGTAGCCATCAACAATTGTGTTTTTTTTTTTAAAAAAACCCACAATTGTTGATGGCTACTCTCTTTTAAATATACATTTTTTCTCTCGTTGGAACTACACAACCATCACTTTAAATATATATATATATATATATATATATATATATATATATATATATAATATAATTCTTTTGGATACCTACAGACATTAGTATTTCATCCTCTCGGAATCATCAGTGCAGGAAGTTATGATTGCAACTAAGCCACCTAATTACTTTACAACCATAAAGTTCTATTAATAGCTTAATAGAGCAGAACTGAAACTGTATACACATTTTGTTATGTTAATTGCTTTGCTTTGAATACAGGGAACAAAACTTAATATTACTTTTATTATATTATATATATTTTATTATAACTTTTTTATTATCCATCAAAGCAAATATACACGCTATCTTATCTTGTTTAGTGGCATGAATACGCTATTCATTTAGAAACGCGTCTATTTCAAACGATAAATTAAGGTTAATGAACACGTTTACAATAATCTTGCTTCTAAAAGAATGGTGTATTCATTACGATGAAACACGATAAGATAACAGGTGACGTATGGTGGGAGGATGGTGCGGTTTATATGGAGTTAAATAACAGGAACAATTATTTTTCTAATACTCATTGTCAAATTGAAAGACGAAATACAGAAACTTTATTTCCTGTAGAGTTGCCGTCTGTTTTGTTGATATACAACAAGTATCGCTCATATATATATATATATATATATATATATATATATATACATATATATATATATATATATATATAATGTTATTATTATTATTATTATTATTATTATTATTATTATTATTATTGAGGGAATTAGACCTGGCGTCTAAAAAACAAAGTTTATTTTAATGTATTAATAGTTGTAGTCAGGTGGGAACAGGCAAGCGGAAGAGAGTTCGACAGGCGTGCACTTCTAAGAAAGAAACTTTGTTCATGGAATCTACGTTTTGATTTAGGCACAGATAAAGAGTGGGAAAAATTAATGACAGTGGTTTCAGCTAGACGGGTGTTTATCGTGAAAGATTGGCGAGGGGGGACCAGAGATTGGAACTCAGACGAGCACCTGCCATGAAAGTAGCGATAAAACAAAGACAGGCTCGCAACGTCTCTCCTGTGGGAGAGAGGTTGCAGGGAAGAGAAAAGGGCATCCCCACTAGGCTACGAAGGCTATTTTGTACTCTGTCAAGGCAGGATAGGCTGTTTTTAGCAGCTCCTGCCCAGATGTGGCAACAGTACTCCATCCTTGGACGTACTTGGCTTTTATATAGATAGAGAATTGCATCAGTAGTGAGATATCTTCTGGAGCGGTAGAAGAATCCCACCATTATTTATAATATTATATAATCAATTCTTAATGCTGCAATATATTAAGTTATAAATTTATCATATTTTTTACTAGAATATCTTGTCCTTTTTCCAGGTTAACAACTAGTCCTTTACTTTTCCGTGTTTAAGTTTAACCATATTACTGTTTTGATCGCATTTTTCTATTGTAATATATATATATATATATATATATATATATATATATATATATATATATATATATATTAAGTAATGTGATTGTTAATTTAAAATTTAAAAATCAAATTATAATTAAATTAAAAATCCGTTTCATAAGAAGGAACAGCAACAAAATCAATTATCTGTACGATCGTTTCGGAAAACAATGCTTTTTATTGTGGTAGACATCAAGTTACGTACAATAATTACATATAGTTTTTTAATAAGCAAGGTCTCCTCGTCAGCAAATTTTGAAGGGTTTTTATTAAATTTAAAAGACACCATAAATAAACCTAGCATTAAAAGTAAGGCAGATGTATCTTTTAATTTTTCGCCTTTTGAAATCAGGAACCATATATATATATATATATATATATATATATATATATATATATAGAGAGAGAGAGAGAGAGAGAGAGAGAGAGAGAGAAAGAGAGAGAGAGAGAGAGAAAGAGTTAGTTATAAAATATATATGGCGATTAAGCTACACTGAATATTCCGAGTTTCATCCACTCTAGGATTCTTCAGGCATATGCGCGAATTTTTTGGTTGTCTGTCCTTTTTACACAAGCACCTTCTATTGAGATTTTAGTTAGCCAATCAGCTTTCTAGTATCCACTACCCCCTTCCTATACAAAGGCCTATTTGACCTCTGGTTGACCTTTTGCCCTCTTGTTGACTTTTTTGAATTAATTTAATAATATAGCTATGCTTGCTAGTTGTGGGGATGTTTTTTTAGCGATGTTTCGAAATTAACTCTTTCCATATCTATTTTTAATGTGGTGAAATAAATTCTTTTGAGAGTGCTCAACTGTTTTAGGAGCTAATCATAACTACTTCATTTACTCACATGAAATTAATATACGAAAATATAAATTTATGCGTAAACTTTAATGCATAAATTTATACTTTCGTATATTAATTTTATGTGAGTAAATGAAGTAGTTATAATTAGTTAAAGTTTACGCATAAACTTATACTTTTGATACTGGAAAGCTGATTGGCTAACTAAAATCTCAATAGAAGGTGCGTGTATAAAAAGAACAGACAGCCACAAAATTCGCGCATAAGCCTGAAGAATCCTAGAGTGGATGAAACGCGAATATTCAGTGTAGCTTAATCGCCATATATATTTTATAACTAACTAACTAGCTCTACCTACATATTGAGCACTTTTGAAGTAAATACTTAAAGTTTACGCATAAATTTATACTTTCGTATATTAATTTTATGTGAGTAAATGAAGTAGTTATATATATATATATATATATATATATATATATATATATATATATATATAATGAAAATTACAATTGAATTTACCAAAATGATCCAAGATGGTAAAATTAAAGTAAATTATAAATATTAAAGAATTAATATTTATAAAATTATCTCAGCCAGATATAAAAGCTCAATAAAACAAAATAGGAAATAGAGCTAATAATATGAGCAAACAATTAATAAAACATGTTAAAAAACACTTTGAAATGAGTGAAAAACATATTTAATCTGAAAAGGAAACACTAGATAAATGGATAGTCCTTAATCCGCGGACTTTCGAAGAAATACTCTCCTTCTCATCAGAGGGTAGGAATTAGCAAAATGCAGGATCGGATTTTGCATGCAGAAGTATTTGATGAAACAAGTAAGTCAAAGATCTTACTTGAAAACAAAATAAGTTTAGCAGAGGGAATATGGTAAAGAAAAAGGTGATTACACATGAATGGATAGTCTGGCGGAAGATAAAAAAATCCAGTGACGGTAAAATCCAAATGTAAAACTTCAAGAAAGTTAAAAGAATTTCCATTTGTACAAGTAAAATCCAAGGAAATCCCGTAATTGGAAGAAGATGGTCAGTAATAATCCAAAGGCAGAAATCCATGGAATAATTCACAAACATGTGTACAAGGAAAAAAATAATATTAATAAAAGAAAAATAAGATGTGCTTTTCACTCTACTTCCGAGACATATATATATATATATATATATATATATATATATATATATATATATATATATATATATATATATATATATATTGTTCTTCCGAGACATAACTATAAATCCTTTCTCTTCCCAGATCTTTTTATTAGATTATTGGTTACAATATGTGCATGCATGTTTCAGTGAATTCCCAATTTAGGGACAACACTTAATCAGACCAGAGAAGGGAATTGGTTTTGAAACAGGTGTCAAGATTACATTGGTTGTTTAAAGATATTTGGGTGCAGTCTATATTAGAAAAGTAAAAGGACTAGTTGTTAAAACTGGAAAAGAAAAAGACAAGATATTGTAGTAACAAATATAATAAATTTATAACTTAAAACATTGTAGCATTAAGAATTTTTAAAAAAATCCAATTTAACATCATATTAACTCTCAGTATATCCGAAGCTCCATGCGATCATGCCTTTTGCAGTACTCTATCTGGGCCAATCTACAAGGTGCGCAATTGACTCTGAAAACTTTCCACAAATCCGGCATTCTGCGGTAACATCCTCTCCCAGAACCACTTTTCTTGAACAGTCGCGTTCCTAATGCCTGCTCTTGTGCTGCACAAATAAAAGCTTCAATACTCTTAGTCAGATACCCAGCTCTAAACGATTGCCATCTCTTTCATCAGCCACATCTGCTACATCCTGGAAGAGCATTCCGTGCATTTTCTTCCCAGCCAATTCCTTTGCCCTTTCTCTATCCATACATTTCACATAGTCAGCTCGCATACATCCACTTCATTAAAGCATCCACTGCTCACTTCTAACCACATGCTCCTTCAACGACATCTCCTCAGTTCTAACACAAGCCTTTACACTTAGCAATCCTCTCTCACCGTCTTTCCTCTTTTGATACAGCCTTGCTACGCTACTTCGAACGTGGAATATATCAAACATTGCTAAAACTTTTCTTGTTTTGATATCCATGGCATGAAACTCCTTGTAAGACCATTCTAAAATCCCCGCACTCTTCCTCAAAACACTGACTGTTCATCGCTTTCACCAGGTTTCCTCCATACAGTTTCGACTTCGCAATTAGTTTCACCCTTCTAAGATACTCCTTTCTGACTTTCTCTTTCATCTCTCTGTTCATGATGCCTACACCTTCCAGCTCTCCTAAATACTTATACTCTGCTTCTTCTATTTCTTTCATAACTTCTTCATTCGGCAACATTATTTCATTCGAATGCACGTTTACTCCCCTTCCTTATCACTAAAACCGCACACTTACTAATCCCAAATTTCATCCCGATGTCTTCTAAGTATGTCCCGATCAGCTCTACTAGTTTATTAATTTCCTTCTCATTTCTACAAAATCTTCAAATCATCCAGAAAAAGAGTAGATGATCGAGGTGTCTGCCACCAGACCCAAAGCCTAACCCTACCCCAGCTTTTTTGTTGCAATATTTTTGTCTTTAATGGAGTATGATCTCACACAGTCGGGAGATTCTATTTATAAACGATGCTGCTAGGAACTGACGAATCAAATTAATTCAAGTTCTGCTACCAACCAATCAGAAACCAGAATTGCTCCATAAATATTAAACCTTTCTGTAGCAACTTCGCATATGTTTTCTTCGTGTAAACACGGGAAGAATATTTTGCTCTGTGGATTCCAACTCGAGAACAGTCTACTGAGAACCAGTCACCTCCAGGACTTGTGTAGAACAACTAACCATCGGAAACTGTTCTGAAACTAAACATGGCTTACACTTCTAGATTGTTTCTCTTCAAGAAGATGCTCAGTGGCATCATCGGCATTACAAAAAAAAAGTGGAGATAATGAATCTTCTTGGAATATTCCATGTCGAATGGCAACCTCAACAAGCACCTCTCTGTTCACTGTTAGAACCGTTTTCCATTGAGACATGCTTGTCTCCAAAAGCCCTATAACATTCTCAGCAAACTTCAGATGAATGTACAAAATTTATAACGATTTTTTCAATTATGACCCATTTTTGACCCCGTATGCTTTCCTGTAATCGATTTATATTACATTCAAATTCATATTCTTCCTCTTTGCATTTTTTTTTACACAGTGATCACCACTTATCAAGGCCCGGAAGCCACTCAGGGATAAGGGTTATTGCATCCTGTATGACTGCCTTATCAATCATTAGTTGATCCTTGGTACCCCATATATTATTATTATTATTATTATTATTATTATTATTATTATTATTATTATTATTATTATTATTATTATTTATAATAATAATAATAATGATAATACCAAGAACATTGAAGCTGCATACCTGTAAGTTCTCTAACCCCTCTCCCATCCCGCCATTACCACATCACTGTCTCCCTCCCCCCAAAAAGGAGTGAGACCGAATAGCCAAGTAGTCAAGGAGGAAGGAAAGACCGAGGAGTGAGCACTGACCAGACCTCCACTGTATAAATGCGAAGAGAACTGGGACCTTGTAGAGGATTATTGCCACTCAAATTCCAGTAAAGACCAATAGCCACTGCCAACGAGAAATCAATGGCAAGCAGCTGTTGCGATAATGCAAATTTATTTGCAAATGTTATCGAAAGAGGTGGAGACTACTGGAAAAATCTGGGTAGACTTGTTGTCACTCAGCTTCCAACTTTCATTATCATACAAGGCTGTATTCAATGCGATCTTTGATGAGCTGTGTGAAAGCTCCTTGTGAACCAATCATAATAATAATGATGTTGATGTTGATGGTGTAGTTTCCAGATGAGACGGCTTTGTTCGTTTTTACTAACCTTGCATCATATTATAAATTTGGAGACATGGCATTGCCCCCCCCCCCATTCATATGATACTCACATATATCAAATTATCTGATAAGTGATATCAGTAATTTGATATTGTTTGATTGAATAATAACATAGTTTGTCTGAAATGCTAAAGGGACTTGTTCAAACACGCTTCGCATAGAAATGGATACGGCATCTCAGTCTGATTGAACGTGATTATATTTGCCGCTTATCGGATGAAAGTCCACGTCAATAATTCTGCCCATTATTGCGCGTACGTCATTAGTATTAATCATGAAAATAGCTATCTGTCCTCATCCGGCATTGCCCAGACGTCTTTCACGGCCATTTTTATTACGTATTTTTTTAATCCATAGCTATTTTATTTTATGTTGTTTTATATTTATTATTATTATTATTTATTTTATTTTATGTTGTTTTATATTTATTATTATTATTATTATTATTATTATTATTATTATTATTATTATTATTATTATTATTGGCTCACATGGAGCTTTCACACAAGTCAACAAACGATCTGATTGGAAACCTGTGGTGTTCTCTGGAGGCTGAGTGACAACAACTCTCCCCAGACGTCCAGTTCTCTCCACCTCCTTCGATAGCATTTGCAAATGAATTTGCATCATCGCAACAGCCTCTTACCATTGATTTCTCGCCGGCAGTGGCCATTGGTTTATACTGGAATTTGAGTGGCACTAATCCTCCCCAAAGTCCCAGTTCTCTTTGCGCTTGTCCAACCGAGGTCTGGCTGGCGCTCTCTACTCGGTCTTTCAGCCCTTCTTGGCCCTTCTCAGCTCTTTGGTGTCACTTTTTTATTGGGAGGAGCAGTGGTGAAACTATGGGGGCGATGCATGATGGGGGTGTAGAACTTGTAGATATGCAGCTTCGGTCTTCTTCATTCCCTGTAACGCTTATTCGTTATATTGTCTTCTTGTATTATTCTCTGCATTCAAGGGTTTTCCTTAATATTTCAGTCATTTTTATTATCGTAAGTCGTTGTACTTTTGCAGTTATTCCTCTGATTCCAATTTCTGGCATTCTTTTTTCGAAGTTTTTCGGAATTGTTCCTAGTGCTCCTACTATTATCGGTATTATTTTGATTTTCTTCATCATCCAAATCCCTTTTAACTCTCTGGCTAGCTCTGTGTATTTGCTTTGTTTCTCTTTTTCATTCATACTCACCCTGTGGTCAGCTGGGACAGCAAAGTCTACGATTTGACAGGATTTTTCTTTCTTGTTAATTATGATATCTGGTCTTCTTGCTTGGATGGGTTCGTCCGTCTGTATGTCCATGTCCCATAGGATTTTGTGGTTCTCGTTTTCAAGTGATGTTGCGGGTTTATGCTTGTACCACTTGTCTGTACACTCAAAATGCAGTCATTTGCACAATTCCCAGTTCACCGCCCTTCCCACTTGGTCATGCCTGTTTTTGTATTCCTTTTGGGCCAGTTTGCTGCATTCACTTACTATATGGTTTATCGTTTCGTCTCTTTGTCCACAGAGTCTGCATTTGCTGTTTTTTTTGTGTTTTATTGATTCTTGCTTTGATATGGTTGGTTCTTATCGAGTTATCTTGTGCTGCAGTTATTAGAGATTCAGTTTCTCGGTTTATATGTCCTTTTCGCATCCATGTCCAGGTGTTTTCGTAATTCTCATCTTTTGTCATTCTTATGAATCTTCCGTGGATTTGTTCCTCTTCCCACTTCTCTTTTCTCGTTTTATCATTTGTCTCTCTGTTTTCTGCTTTGTTGTTTTTTTTTTCTGTGTCTCTCGCTGCCATAATTATCCTTTCAGTGTTTTGCATTATGTATTTTTCTAGTTCTTTTTTCGTGTCCTTCACACAGTCTTCTATACAGATCAGTCCTCTCCCGCCGTCTTTCCTTTTCACGTAGAGCCTTTCAATATCGTCCTTTGGGTGTAGTGAATTATGCATGGTCATGAGTTTCCTGGTCGAGTTGTCTCATTTCTTCTTTCATCCACCCTATAAACGGTCCAGAGTATCTTACTAGTGATACTGCCCATGTATTTATACCTTTTATTAGGTTTCTGCTATATAATTTCGTTTCCAGGAGTTTTCTTGTTCTCCTGAGGTATTCCTTTCCAATTTTCTCTTTCATTTCTGTTGCTCTGATGGTGTCCGCTTCCAGAATTCCCAAGTATTTATAGTCGTCTTGTTCGCCTAGTGCCATCATTTCTGTTTGGTTTGGTAGTTCCATGCCTTCTGTCGTTTCCAGTTTTCCCTTTCTTGTGCGCACTTTTCCATTCCAAATTCCATTTGGATATTTTGGCTGAAGATTCTGGTAGTGTTGATTAGTGTCTCTAGCTCCTTTTCGGTCCTTGCAAAAAGTTTCAGATCGTTCATGTACATCAGGTGGTTCATTTTTTCCTCTGTATTGGAGAACTTGTATCCGGTTTGGCACTTTCTCAGAATACTGTTCAAGAGCATCATGGCTATGATGAACAGTAGTGGTGATAGAGAGTCTCCTTGAAAGATTCCTCTTTGTATGTTAATTTCTGTTATGTGTTGTCCATCAGCTGTCAATTTCAGTCTTCATGTTTTCATTGCATTTTCTATTACATTGGTGATCTTGCTTGGTATTTTATACATTTTTAGGCATTCTATTATCCATGCTTGGGGGATCCTGTCGTACGCTTTTTTATAGTCGATCCATGCCATGGCTAAATATTTTCTCCTCCTTTTTACCTCCTTTAGGATCTTTTGATCTATATATAGCAGGTCATGTGTTACTCTTTTTCCTTTTTGGCATCCTTTCTGCTCCTCGGGGATGAGTCCAGGGTTATTCAGGGAGTGGTAGATTTGTTTTCTCTGTTGAGCTGTCAGTTGTAAGTTGGTAAGCACGTGATTGGCCTATAGTTGCTAGGGACGGTTCCTTTCTCTGTGTCCTTCTGTAGCAGTGTAGTTCTACCTTTTGTCATCCAGTCTGGTACGCTTGCTTCCTGTATACATCTTCTCATGTTTTGGGCTAGTCTTTCATGTAAGGTTGTGAATTTTTTGAACCAGTATGCATGTATCCCGTCGTGCCCTGGTGCTCTCCAGTTTGCCATTTTTCCTATGGTTTTCTTTAGGGTTTCCTTGCTGATGTCATTCTTCTATTTGTTGTAACTCTTCTTTCATGTCTTTCAGCCATTCGGCATGTCTATTGTGGTCTCGTCACTCTTCCCATATTTTACTCCAGTAGAGTTTTGTTTCTGTCGGATTTGGTTGTTCTGTTTTTGTTTTTCCTCCGTTCACATTTTGATAGAATTGGCTTTCATTAGTTTGAAATGTTCTGTTTTGTTTGCATTGTTCAGATTTATATCTATATCGTCTCAATCTCGCTTTTTTTTGCTTTTATTTTTTGGTCCAGTTCTTCATGTTTCTTGTTAAGCCCCTCCCTGCCAGTTACATTTATTATTATTATTATTATTATTATTATTATTATTATTATTATTATTATTATTATTATTATTATTATTATTATTATTTATTTTTATTATTATCATTAATTATTATTATTATTATGATCATTTATTATTAATATTATTATTTATATTATTATTCTTAACATTTTTATTATTATTTAAATTATCATTATTATCATTATTATTATTAATGTCATTATTAATATCAATATTATTATTATTATTGTTATTTATTATTATTATTATCATTATTATTATCATTATTATTAATATAATTATTATTATCCTTATTATTATCCTTATTATTATTATTATTATTATTATTATTATTAATATTATTATTATTATTATTATTATTATTATAAATATTATTATTATTATTATTATTATTAATATTATTATTATTATTATTAATATTATTATTATTATTATTATTATTATTATTTATTTTTATTATTATCATTAATTATTATTATTATGATCATTTATTATTAATATTATTATTGATATTATTATTCTTAACATTTTTATTATTATTTAAATTATCATTATTATTATTATTAATGTCATTATTAATATCAATATTATTATTATTATTGTTATTTATTATTATTATTATTATCATTATTATTATCATTATTATTAATATAATTATTATTATCCTTATTATTATCCTTATTATTATTATTAATATTATTATTATTATTATTATTATTATTAACTATTATTATTATTATTATTATTATTTATTTTTATTATTATCATTAATTATTATTATTATTATGATCATTTATTATTAATATTATTATTGATATTATTATTCTTAACATTTTTATTATTATTTAAATTATCATTATTATTATTATTATTAATGTCATTATTAATATCAATATTATTATTATTATTGTTATTTATTATTATTATTATTATCATTATAATTATCATTATTATAAATATAATTATTATTATCCTTATTATTATCCTTATTATTATTAATATTATTATTATTATTATTATTATTATTATTAATATTATTAATATTATTATTATTATTATTATTATTATTGTTATTAATATTAATATTAATATTATTATTATTATTATCATTAATTATTATTATTATTATTATTTATTTATTTATTTACCACGAGTTTTCCGATAGGCTATCATCAAAGAATTATTTTTGAAAACAACCTGTGGTGTTTCCTGGAGTCTGAAAGTAAGTGACTCCAGATTTCCAGTACTCACCAACTCTTTGCAAATTAGTTTGCATTATCACAATAGCCACTTATCATTGATTTCTTGTTGGTAGCGACCATTGGTTTTCACTGGAATTTGATTAGCAATAAGCCTCCCCAAAGTCCAAGTCCTCTTCGCACTTATCCAGTGAAAGGATTATTATCATTTACTCATTAGGAGTAGTCACACAAACAATCATCAACAACTAGCAATGTTCTCTGAAGTCTGAGTGACAGCAAGTCTCCCCATATTTCCAGTACTGTCCACCTCTTTTGATAATTTTTTGCAAATTAGTTTGCGTTAGCACAACAGCTGCTAATCATTGATTTCTAGTTGGCCGTGACCATTGGTCTTCACTGAGATTTAGGTGACAACAAACCTCCCCAAGGTCCCAGTCCCATTTGCACTAAACTAGCGGAGGTTTGGCTAGTGCTTTCTCTGCTCGCTCTTTCCATCCTCCTTCACCATCCACATTATTATTATTATTATTATTATTATTATTATTATTATTATTATTATTATTATTATTATTATTATTATTATTATTATTATTATAAATATTTTAAAAATTATTATTATTTTTAAATTCGTGTGCGTGAGGAGAGCACATTTTTATTCCGAAAATGCGCCACACCCCTAAATAAAAATGTCCGGAAGCACGTGTTCAGGGATTGTTTTTTTATAACATGACCCACTGACATTTAAATAAAAAAAAAAGATACTCACAAAAAAAGTAGAAAACAACAACAATAAAAAAAAGTACGACTTCCGGTCATTTTTCCGGGTCCTATCATCCCGGAAACACAATGTGATTTCGGGAGTTGCTGCCTTCTTGAGATAAATTGTCAATGAACCTTTTGTTTAAACTACGTCAATGTCAATAAGTTTTTTTTCTGTTTGGCTGACGATTTTCTTTTTTTTTTTAACATTTGTTTTTATTTTATAATTACGTTTAAAGGTTGGCCAAGACGGAGGTGAGCAGTTTCGCTTCAAGGAATTGGGGGGAAGAAAAACTCTGAAACGGACAAACCAAATAAACGTAAGTAAAAACTTTGTGTATTATTTGGAGTATAAGGCTTAATCCTCTCATCTTTGAACGTTATTCTCACAACGTTTCGGCCGATGTGCCTTCAACTTTCTTCAGTATAGCATGAGTTTCCGGCGTTGCCTGGGTGTTTAAAGGTGTGTGTTTAGCAAAAAAAAAAAAAAAGTAAGAAGCCAGGCTCGAACCCATACCGCGAAGGAGGAAAAGAACGTGGAAAAAACGTGACGTCTTTGCTGTTACGACCATCGCCAAACCAGAAGTGACGTAGGTTTAAATTAAGGCCAGACAATCGAAAAGAGGGCATGACTTTCGAAAATATCGGTGAAAAAAGCGACCCCTCCTTGTAGAAAAGTGCCCAGTTGAAGGTGAAGAAATTAATGTTTTTAGCCAATTTTTCGGTATTTGTCGTCTGAAGGGCAGAGCTTCAAAACGATACTGATCTTATAAAAATCCGTCGCATCTGTCGAAAGTTTTTAGCAGACATGCAAACATACATACATACATACATACATTTATATATTAGTAGCTCAAATTTTCGACCCAAACCGATTAAAGAGCTTGCCCTATCTCTGAATACCCTTTAAGTAAAATTTCAAATGTTTAGACCAGAAATTGTCTGAGTAATTTGGTAGAGACCGCCGAGGTCAATTTTTTTTTAAACTTTGACCCCTATTATGACCCCTTAACATTTATTGTTTTGTGCTCAAATCAAGTTATTAAGTTAGATCCATGTCCAAGGAACCTATATCTAAATTTCAATTGTTTATACCTAAAATTTGCGGGGGGGGGGGTAGGTAGAGTTCTCAAAGGTCAAATCGTTGAACTTTGACCCCTTAATAGCCAAATTTCTGGCCGAAAACGGATTACAAATATTTTCCCAAATCTCAGTACTCTGTTCATCAAATTTCGAGTCTGTAGACTGAAAATTGACAGCGTCATTGTGTCGTACACAGATACACACAGACACACAGACACACACACAGAGACACACACACACACACATACACACTGTTGAGATAATTTAATCCCAATTTTTTTACATATCCAACATTTTTTCACTTGTTTTTCTTTGCAATTTATGACTATAATAAATTGTGGTTTAACTTTATGCCATGACTAGTAACTTCTAGCATTGCTACAAATATAATTTGCTGATTTGTTTCTGTCCTCTGATAGCGAGAATAGCATTCTTTGAAACCCTGAGAAAAGGTACTTTTTTGGAGTATTCAGTCAAACAATAAATTTTGATTGTAAAGTTCAACTTACAGTTTTAATTTTCTTTTTCTTATATATATATATATATATATATATATATATATATATATATATATATATATATATCTACGTATTGAACGCTGTTGAAATAAATACTTAAAGTTTACGCATAGATTTATACTTTCGTATATTAATTTATGTGATTAAATGAAGTAGTTATATATATATATATATATATATATATATATATATATATATATATATATATATATATATATATATATATATTAAATTGTGATTCAATAAATTTAAAAAAAACTCTCATTGAAATGAAATGAAGTGGTTGAGTTTCATATCAAAGAATTTTTATTATTCATCAAAGTAGTATATATATATATATACAGATATATATATATATATACATATATATATATACAGATATATATATATATACAGATATATATATACAGATATATATATACAGATATATATATACACAGATATATATATATACAGATATATATATACAGATATATATATATATATATATATATACAGATATATATATATACACAGATATATATATACATATACACAAATATATATATATACAGATATATATATACAGATATATATATATACACAGATATATATATACATACACAGATATAGATATATATATATACAGATATATATATATATATATATACACAGATATATATATATATATATATACACAGATATATACACAGATATATATGTATAAGGAATGAAAAAATGTACCAGCGGTGGTTGACGTTATGTTTAAAGAAAAAATAGAAAAAACCGAATGAAATTATTAAAAAATCAACGTTTCGTCCTTGTCTCAGAGGACATCTTCAGGATAATTGAAATAAAAATGTGATAAAAGAAAAAGTCATAGATCGTGCGAAAAAAGACAGTTTTTTAAAATCCAACCCATGTCGGGAAAGGACGAATATGTGTGCGTATGGGAAGGTTGTTTGATGTCTATATATACAATTTTAAAATGCATTTAAAATAAATATGTACATTTTTTTTTTTTTTTTTTTTCTTCTGCGAAACTACTCATTTTCCTGAAACATTCAAAGAAAAACGGCTAGCCAGGATCCACCCTGATACCTTGCTCTTTGATTATTATTTTCCCTATGCTAGGGGTTAAATGGTAGAAGCCTTTTCTTTGCGTAATAGTATTAGTATTCAAAATTAGTGCTGATTCTAAAAGTCTTCTTTTAGCTCTATCTATCACGTATTTAATAATTTTCGCTTGATCTAAATTAAATGAGTGATCGTGTTCTGCACTATGGCAAAAGAGTGCATTTAGGGCGTTACCATTCCTCATATCTCTTCTGTGCTCGTTAAGTCTTAATTTCAATTTTCGTTGTGTTTCACCTATGTACGCTTGTTGACAGTTGTTACATGGGATGGAATATATACCGGCATCGGATGTGAGGGTTTTGGGAGAGTGCTTGGTAGTTTTTAATGTCTGTTTTATGGTTGAGGAAGTTGTTTGTATCAGGTGAAAACCAAGTCTATTAAGAGTGTCGTAGATTTTTGTATTTTTCGTGTGGGTGGGAATGAAAAGATGTCTGTTTAATAGTGAGGTATCTGTTTTATTTTTCTGTGTGTTTATGTTATAGTGTATTTTCGTAGCTTTTTTCTTTGCGTAAGAAATGAAATAGGATGGATACTGTAGTTTTCTTAAAACATTCGTAATATATTGAAATTCATCATTAAGATATTGGGGACTGCATATTCTAAAGGCACGTAAGAAAAACCCTATAATCATGCCCGTCTTTATTTTATCATTGTGGTGTGAGTAGTAATGAATATAGTCGTTTTTGTGTGTGGTCTTTCTATGTACTTTGAAACTCAGATCAGTTTCTGATCTGACGAGGAGTATGTCTAGAAAAGCTAGGGAGTGGTCTTGTTCGGATTCATGTGTAAAATTTATAGATGGTTCCACTGAATTTAATTTATTTCTAATTTGTTCTATTTGTGTGTTTTTAGGGAGAAAAATAAGAATGTCATCTATATATCTAAAATATGTGGAGTTTTTAGGAAGTCTGTGTTTAAAAGAGTTGGTTTCTAAGAATTCTAAGAATAAGCAGGCTAGTACACCACTAAGGGGGTTACCCATAGGGAGTCCAAATTTCTGTCTATAGTAAGAATTATTAAATTGAAAGTAAGTTCAATCAATAGTTATAATAGATAAAGACCTATATCTAAAGAAAATGCACACACTATTGGCAGACGGAGATATATACACTCCGATAGATTTAAAATCAATAGAAAAAGATTTCGATACTTTTAATAAATCCGTAAAGAAACTTATCGGAAATGATAAAAAATGGATAAATAACATAGAATACCACCCCACTATTCCTATATTATACGGCCTCCCAAAAATACATAAAGAGAACGTCCCTATGAGACCTATAATATCAAACATTGGAAGCGTCACCCATAAATTAGCACAAGCTATTGCCCAAATTTTAACTCCACTAATGGGCACCATCAGCACTTCACATATCAAAAACTCTGGTGACTTCCTAAATAGAATAAAAAATATGGACATGCAAAATAAAACCATGCATAGTTTAGACATAATTTCCCTGTACACCAATATTCCAATCAAAAAATGCCTTAATCTACTCCACAAGCACTTAATCAAAATTAAAGCCGACCTACCTTTTTCCTCAGATACACTAATACAAATTATAAAACTCATCACTGATAGAACCTACTTTCAATTTAATAATTCTTACTATAGACAGAAATTTGGACTCCCTATGGGTAACCCCCTTAGTGGTGTACTAGCCTGCTTATTCTTAGAATTCTTAGAAACCAACTCTTTTAAACACAGACTTCCTAAAAACTCCACATATTTTAAATATATAGATGACATTCTTATTTTTCTCCCTAAAAACACACAAATAGAACAAATTAGAAATAAATTAAATTCAGTGGAACCATCTATAAATTTTACACATGAATCCGAACAAGACCACTCCCTAGCTTTTCTAGACATACTCCTCATCAGATCAGAAACCGATCTGAGTTTCAAAGTACATAGAAAGACCACACACAAAAACGACTATATTCATTATTACTCACACCACAATGATAAAATAAAGACGGGCATGATTATAGGGTTTTTCTTACGTGCCTTTAGAATATGCAGTCCCCAATATCTTAATGATGAATTTCAATATATTACGAATGTTTTAAGAAAACTACAGTATCCATCCTATTTCATTTCTTACGCAAAGAAAAAAGCTACGAAAATACACTATAACATAAACACACAGAAAAATAAAACAGATACCTCACTATTAAACAGACATCTTTTCATTCCCACCCACACGAAAAATACAAAAATCTACGACACTCTTAATAGACTTGGTTTTCACCTGATACAAACAACTTCCTCAACCATAAAACAGACATTAAAAACTACCAAGCACTCTCCCAAAACCCTCACATCCGATGCCGGTATATATTCCATCCCATGTAACAACTGTCAACAAGCGTACATAGGTGAAACACAACGAAAATTGAAATTAAGACTTAACGAGCACAGAAGAGATATGAGGAATGGTAACGCCCTAAATGCACTCTTTTGCCATAGTGCAGAACACGATCACTCATTTAATTTAGATCAAGCGAAAATTATTAAATACGTGATAGATAGAGCTAAAAGAAGACTTTTAGAATCAGCACTAATTTTGAATACTAATACTATTACGCAAAGAAAAGGCTTCTACCATTTAACCCCTAGCATAGGGAAAATAATAATCAAAGAGCAAGGTATCAGGGTGGATCCTGGCTAGCCGTTTTTCTTTGAATGTTTCAGGAAAATGAGTAGTTTCGCAGAAGAAAAAAAAAAAAAAAAAATGTACATATTTATTTTAAATGCATTTTAAAATTGTATATATAGACATCAAACAACCTTCCCATACGCACACATATTCGTCCTTTCCCGACATGGGTTGGATTTTAAAAAACTGTCTTTTTTCGCACGATCTATGACTTTTTCTTTTATCACATTTTTATTTCAATTATCCTGAAGATGTCCTCTGAGACAAGGACGAAACGTTGATTTTTTAATAATTTCATTCGGTTTTTTCTATTTTTTCTTTAAACACAGATATATATATATATATATATATATATATATATATATATATATATATATATATATATATATATATATATATATATATAAATGAGATAAGTCACAGATTAGAAATCAAGTGAATTTTCCTGTCAGATATTACATTACTTTCAGGACGATCCTAGCCAAAAAGGTAAAGCTCAATATATAAAAATAGAGCAATATATAAGTTTAATGACTAAAGTTAAATTCTGTAGATTAAAATATATACAAATATATTTAAGTGAAGAATTTATTGTTTGAAACAAGGAATATATGGAGAAAGATTATATTTATTTCCTTAATCCATGGATTTTCAATAATGGCTCATATCATCAGAGGACATGAAATGCAATTAGCAAAATGATCAGCTATGAATGAACAAGTATTTTGATTTTCAGCACGCAAATATCCTTTCTTAGAAGCGATGTAATTTTTGTTTCTACTTATGAAATTCAAGGGAGGTAATTTCTTTTTTGGGTGTCTAAGGGAGACAAGTTTAACATTGAGGGTTTATTTTTATTTTCATCTCTGATTTTCCCCTTCAGATCGCTACTCGTCCAACCTGGCAGTAATATCCCGGAAACGATTGAGCTCATTCTGATATTGGACTGCCCAGGTTGTATTTTGTATTTTTACTATGACTTGTAAGCACTATTTAAATTACTTTTAAACAACATTTTCAATATATGTGCTGCAAAGCAAAATATTTGTTTATTCATAGCTGAACATTTTGCTAATTGCATTTCATTTCCTCTGATGATATGAGCCATTATTGAAAATCCATGGATTAAGGAAATAAATATAATTTTTCTCCACAGCACACACACACACACACACACACACACACACACACACACACACACACACACATATATATATATATATATATATATATATATATATATATATATATATAGTTATGGTTAGTTTTTTTGGAAAAAAGAATTCCAGCAGAGTGCTCAATTAAAAGGAAAATCCAAATTTTAAGAGCGTACTTATATTTTGTGTACAGAAAGTTGTTAGTTGAGACAGGTCATTGGTACCGTCGGTTTCAAGCCCGATAATAAGGCCCGTTTAAGGTATCCTTATCAAGCTCTCTTCGAATATTGGCTGAAGAGAGCTTGATAAGGATACCTTAAACGGGCCTTATTATCGGGCTTGAAACCGACGGTACCAATGACCTGTCTCAACTAACAACTTTCTGTACACAAAATATATATATATATATATATATATATATATATATATATATATAGATAGATAGATAGATAGATAGAGAGAGAGAGAGAGTTGGGAAGCATGTATACAGAGAGAGAGAGAGAGAGAGAGAGAGAGAGAGAGAGAGAGAGAGAGAGAGAGAGGGGAGGGAAATAAAAACTGGTGTAGATATTGTTCGCCGTGAAATGTTTTTTTTTTCATCAGCATAAAAAGAAATGTGAAAAGCGAGCGAGATAGATACATAGAGAAAGAGTTATATTTAGAGAGAGTTGGGAAGCATGTATACAGAGAAAGAGAGAAAGAGAGAGAGGGAGAGAGGAAATAAAAACTGGTGTAGACATTGTTCACCTTGTAATGTTCTTTTTATGCTGAAGAAAAACAACACATTTCACGCCATCAACATTATCTACAACCGTTTTTATTCCCCTTCTCTCTCTTCCCCTCTCTCTCTCTCTCTCTCTCTCTCTCTCTCTCTCTCTCTCCCGATATATGTGTATGTGTGTGCGGGTGTCTATATGTGTGTATGTTATTTATGGGATGATTCCAATATTTTTTCCATTCTGATAAAATATCTATGCTAATGACACGATCATCTATGGCAACACATCAAAGGCCGTAAATGACAAAGTTCTCTCTGATTCTCTCTCCTCTGATCTTGAGCGCGTGGTACAGTGGGTGAAGAGGTGGCTGGTCACTTTTAATGCATCTAAAACCAAGCTCCCATCTTTACATCGTCAACGGTCTGATCCCCATCTGGCATCAATTGAAATGGATGGCTCTCAACTAGATCTTTGATAAGCTTCTGGGCTTGACCTTTACTCCTGACCTGAAATGGAACACATACATCAAGTCTATTGCCAAGGTCGCTGGAAAAATGGTGGGATCCTTCTATAGCTCCAGAAGATATCTCACTACTGATGCAATTCTCTACTTATATAAAAGTCAAGTACGTCCAAGGATTAAGTACTGTTGCCACATCTGGGCAGGAGCTGCTAAAAACACTCTATCCTGCCTTGAAAGAGTACAAAATAGGCTTCGTGGCTTAGTGGGGGGTGCCCTTTTCTCTTCCCTGCAACCTCTCTCCCACAGGAGAGACGTTGTGAGCCTGTCTTTGTTTTATCGTTACTTCCATGGCAGGTGCTCGTCTGAGCTCCAATCCCTGGTCTCCACTCGCCTATCTTACACAAAAAACACCCGTCTAGCTGAAATTTTCCCCACTCTTTATCTGTGTCAAAACCAAAACGTAGATTCCATGAACAAAGCTTCTTTCTTAGAAGTGCACGCCTGTGGAACTCTGTTCCGTCTGCCTGTTTCCCACCTGACTACAACTTGGATATCTTCAAGTCCATCATAAACAAATTCCTGATGAACCGCCCCCTTAAGTAGACACTGTATCAAATCTCAACATTAACGTACTGTACACACAATAACCGTTATCCCCGAATGCCTTCCGGGCCTTGATAAAGGGTGATCACTGTGTAAAAAAAAAATATCGGTTCTGATTCTTTATAAATCTCTAAATATATATTTATAAAATGGTTATTTTCTTCCCAATTACCGTAAAAACACATCTCAAGTGTGCATATATTTTTTCAAACGTAAAAACGCAGTTTGGAGGAGGTGATCCATGGATTTGAGTTTTACTTGAAGTTAAAAATAAATAAATATTTATTATTTTATTAATACCAGCAATAGAAGATTTTGTTTGCAACAAAACGAAATAAAAAAATATGATTATTGATTGTGATTCCTCCAAATGTCCGATTTTTCTATTCCCGATTCCGATTACTGGGCCCAACTAATCTGTATATATATATATATATATATATATATATATATATATATATATATATATATATATATATATCTTTAACTGGAAGTTTAAATCAAAAAATATTTATTATTCAATCATAACTATCAGCAGTGGAAAATTTTGTATGAGACAAATCATATCAAAAAATCTAACTAAAGGAATCGTTTTTGGCATCGGAAAATAGGCACCAAATTTTTCGATTCAGATACCAATTCCAATACCTCCAAAAATTCTGATTCCGGTTCCGATTAATTATCCCAACATTAATATATATATATATATATATATATATATATATATATATATATATATATATATATATATATATATATATATATATTTATATGTATATATATGTATATATATGTATATATATGCATATATATATTGATATTTATGTATATATATATTTATATGTATATATTTATATGTATATATATATGTATATATATGTATATATATATTGATATCTATATCTATATATATATATATATATATATATATATATATATATATATATATATATATATATATGAATAAAAAATCAATACGAAAAATATATGAATGTTTATATCTTTTCTGTATTTATTTCCTGTGTGTTGACGTGTAGGAATACAAAAAGTCTTTTGAAAAAAAAGTAAGAATGTTTCCTCTAAAAGCACATCATTTTTTACCTATCCTTCGATCTTCCTCAGTGTGAATGATAGAAAACATGAGTGAGCGGGCAGAGTTAGCAGCGGGGGGAAGGGGCACGGGTATAGCCATTGAGGTAAAGATCTATCTGAATATGACCCTTCCAGCATTTTCGACTTGGAATGGTCAGCAACTTGTGTGGCCTCTATTAAAAACCAAGTCCCTCCACGCCACCCCACGAACATACTCGTATACGTGAACATACATGTATATACACTCACGCATTACGACACATGCTTCTTCACAGGATACGCGCACTCACGTTTATGGACGTGTTCACATATATATATATATATATATATATATATATATATATATATATACAGTGATGATCATATTTATTGGCACGGTAAAATAAAAGTTAAATTTTGTCTAATAAATTCTAAAAAAGGGATTAAATTAAAGAAAATAACAAAGTATATTATGTATTTTTAACTGGCCTTTCCGATGCAGCAATCGGATTTTAGAAAAAAATAAATAACAAAGGAACAACAAACATAATTGCAAAAAACCCTTGTTCAAAATTATTGGCACGATTTATTTAATAATCAATTGTATAGCCTTTGGCCTTGATTACCTTCCTCAGTCGCTTTTCATAGTTTACAACCAAGTTGTTGCACTCTTCAGTAGTAATTTTAGCCCACTCTTCCTGACAATAATCCTCCAATTGAATAAGATTCTTAGGCTTCCTTTGCATTACCCTCAATTTTAATGTTCTCCATAAATTTTCAATTGGATTAAGGTCTGGGCTTTGTGATGGCCACTCCAAAACATTAATATGATTGTCCTCAAGCCATTTCTTAGTCAGTTTAGCCGAATGCTTTGGGTCATTATCTTGCATGAACCACCAATGACGACCAAGTGAGAGCTCTTTAGCAGAGTCTTTCAGGTTTTCATTCAATATTTTAACATAATCTTCCTTTTTTTATGCTACCTGTGACCTTAACAAGTCGCCCTGGTCCAGAGGCAGCAAAGGATCCCCAAAACATCAAACTGCCTCCACCGTGCTTCACTGTGGGTATGGTGTTCTTAGGCAGGAAAGCTTCGCCAGATTTTCTGTAAATATAAGACACTTTATTATGGCCAAATAACTCTATTTTCGTTTCGTCAGTCCATAGAACACGTTTCCAGAATGCAACATCTTTATCAATATGACTTTTGGCAAAGGCTAGCCTTGCTTTCAGGTGCATAGGCTTCAATAAGGGAGTCTTTCTCGGACGACATGCTTTTAAACCAGCTCTCTTCAAAACTCTACCAACTGTATGTCGAGATACATTCACTCCAGAGGTGCTCTGTTCATCAACAATCTCCCCAACAGAGATCCTTGGGTTTTGTTTTACTTGTCGAACAATTTTCCGTTCATCTCTTGGGGAAAGAATCCTTTTTCTCCCTCTACCCTCTAAACTCATAACGTGGCCTTGCGATTTGAACTTGTTTATTATGGCTCTAACAGTGGATTTGGGAAGGTTTAGCTTCTTTGAAATCTTATCATAGCCCTCCCCATTGGTATGGCATGCTACAACAAGCTTCCTGACGTCTTCGCTGTGTTCCTTAGTTTTAACCATGGCGATTGAAAATTATAATTTAGTCACTTATAATAGTTTAAATAAATCGCTATCTAAAAATTATCTGAAAAAAATTATTCACTGAATTAGCGTTAAACAAGCATGATATGGCTATAAAAAAGTTCAGAAAGCACGTAAACCGGAAATTGATTGATATTATACTGATACTAAAAGAAAAACAAAGCCGTGCCAATAATTTTGAACAAGGGTTTTTTGCAATTATGTTTGTTGTTCCTTTGTTATTTATTTTTTCTAAAATCCGATTGCTGCATCGGAAAGGCCAGTTAAAAATACATAATATACTTTGTTATTTTCTTTAATTTAATCCCTTTTTTAGAATTTATTAAACAAAATTTAACTTTTATTTTACCGTGCCAATAAATATGATCATCACTGTATATAACACTCGATATGAAGAATTTAAAATTTAACAGTTTAAAAGACCAAAATTTGATTTTAGTAATAATTTTATTCATTAAAATTAAATTGATTTTTTTTTTTACATTTTCAAATAGTAAAAATGTTCTTAATCAGGAAATGTAGACACTTTTTTTTTTTCTTATTTCGTGTTATAGTGGAGGAGGTAACACCTGGCACGTCCTCAAAGGTTGGAAATTAAGGCTGAATAAGATTTAAATGTCCGATAATTATAGGAAACCCACAAAAATCAATTTTGCACTTGTCTGAATTTTTCAACCGTTAAATCTTAAATTCTTCATATCAAATGTCTTTCAAACGGCGGATTTCCTATCATTGTTGGCCCATGCGTTCGATTATGCATTTGTTTATCGGACATTTAAATCTAATTAAGCCTCAGTTTCCAATCTCTGGGGACGTGCCAGGTGTTACCTCCTCCATTATGAAAAAAAGAAAAGAAAAAGCTGTCCGATAACAGTTTGAATGTTGGTAGGACCCATGGGTCAATAATTATGGCAAATCCACATAAAAATCAATTTTTCGCTCGTCTGGATTTTTCAACCATTAAATCTTACATTCTTCATACCGGATGCTTTTCAAACAACGAATTATGCATCATTATTGGCCCATGCGTTCGACTATCATTTATACTGTTATCGAACATTTAGATCTCATTCAGTTTCAATTTTCAACCTCTGAAAACATGCCAGGTGTTTCCTCCTCCATCATGAATTAAAAGAAGCAAAAAAACAGCGAAAATAAAATCACGAAAAACACTCTTCTACCTGAAACCACTATCAATAATTTTTCCCACTTTTTATCCGTGCCTAAATCAAAACGTAGATTCCATGAACAAAGCTTCTTTCTTAGAAGTGCACGCCTGTGGAACCCTCTGCTGCTTGCCTGTTTCATCCCCCCCCCCCGAATTCAACTTGGATGTCTTCAAGTCCAACACAAACAAATTCCTGATGAACCGCCCCCTTAAGTAATGACACCTTATCAAATCCCCAATACTAACTATTACTACGATACTATTCCATTGATGACTATACACACAATAACCCTTATCCCCGAGTGGCTCCTGCGCCTTGATAAGTGGTGACCCCCACGTAAAAAAAAGGAAAAAAAACTGTATTTCTTAAAGAAGAATATTTTACCTTTCGTAAGTTTTAAAGAATAAATAGAAATGTTTATTAAAATCAATTTTGCATTTTCTTTTTTTTTTTAATTCGTTAATATATATATATATATATATATATATATATATATGTATATAGTCATGCACATACAGACACACACAAACATACATACACACACACACACGATCGCCGCGCGTGTGTGTGTGTATGAATGCTCAAAAAAAAAATTTACAAAGAAAATTTGAAAGAGTCTTTATGCAAGCTGCAATTTTATGCCCAGTATTAAGCACTCTTGTATTAACATCGTTAAACTTCATTGGTTCCTTAACCTCTGGAAAACAATAACCTCAGATTATATATATATATATATATATATATATATATATATATATATATATATATAGAGAGAGAGAGAGAGAGAGAGAGAGAGAGAGAGAGACAGACAGACAGACAGACAGACAGACAGAAAGAGATAGATATGCATATATATATGCACATATATACATATATATATATACATATATATATACATATATATATGCATATATAATATATATATATATATATATATATATATATATATATATATATATATATATATATATATATATATATATATATATATATATCTTTTATATTTACAGATGGAATTAGACCTAAAGTCTAAAGAGTAGAGTTTATTTTAATGCATAATAAATGTATTAATACTTTGAAAGAACAGTGCCCATGGTACTGTAGATATATAAGCTCAATAGGTATATTCTAGAGCTATATTAATATTGAGTAAAAAGATTAATAATTGTAAATTATAAATCAGTTTCAAAAGAAAAAACAAACAAAATCAACTTGAGTTTACAATCGTTTCAGAAACGATGTTTATTTTAATCAAAATTGACAATAATTATTGGCAAAGGTTTTGTGTTGGAACATAATCTCCTCATCAGCAAAAAATAGTAGGAGGCACCAAAATAAAACTAGTATTTTTGTAGTAAGTATGGCGGATATTCCGCTTATCTCGGAATTGTTCCTAATCGCCCTTGACTTTTCCTTGCAACTGGACTAAAGTAGTGCTGAGTCAGGGCAGATGTGGTAAGAAATTGCACAACCCTTGCCTCATAATTACATGTGCAGCTCACCGTTCAGGGGTATCCTTTGTCTTTCGAAACCAAACAGAGCCATCGATAAAAATATAAACACATATATATGAATAAAAAAGAATACGAAAAGTATAAAAGCTTATAACTTTTCTTTATTCGTTTTCAATTGGTGACGTGCAGGAATACAAAATAATATTGTGAAAAAAAATTAAAAAACTTTAATATATATATATAGTAATTTATAAAATATATATGGCGATTAAGCTACACTGAATATTCTGCATTTCATCCACTATAGGATTCGTCAGGCTTATGCGCGAATTCTGTGGGTGTAGTAGATGAAACGCCGAATATTCAGTGTAGCTTAATCGCCATATATATTTTATAAATTACTAACTAGCTCTACCTACGTATTGAGCACTTTTAAAGTAAATACTTAAAGTTTACGCATGAATCTATACTTAGTAATTGTCTGTATTTTTGAGATGAGTTGTTTTCATTGATTGAGATTGTCGGACTGACTTCCTCATCTTGGTTGTTATTGTCACAACGTTTCGGCCGGTTTGCCCTCCGGCCTTCGTCAGGTGAACAGTTTGTTAGGAGTCTCGAACCCAACCCTTTATTATTATTACGGGGGTACCGTGTTCGGACACCAGCTAGGCTTTGGGACATAGTTGCTGATTCTCTGTTTTTCAATGTTACTTTTTCACTGCCTTCGTTCAGGATTGAACTCAGCACCTTTGGGTAACTGTAAACTTTTGATACAACGTCTAGGACCACTCGGCCATATGTCACAATTCTTAGTTGGTTTTTGTTAATGTTAAACCTATGTTGTTATTCAAGGTTATCTCTCTCTATCAGAGGTGTCCAAATTGCATTCAGCTCTATTCTTGGTTTGCTCAGTAGGTTGTTATGTCCGAACATGTGAGCTGTTTCTTTAAATTTTCTCACTTTCCAGTGGGTCTCTCTGTTTATTAGTGCTGAGTTCAATCCTGAACGAAGGCAGTGAAAAAGTAATATTGAAAAAGAGAGAATCAACAACTATGTCCCAAAGCCTAGCTGGTGTCCGAACACGGTACCCCCATAATAATAATAAAGGGTTGGGTTCGAGACTCCTAACAAACCGTTCACCTGACGAAGGCCGGAGGGCAAAACGGCCGAAACGTTGTGACAATAACAACCAAGATGAGGAAGTCAGTCCGACAATCTCAATCAATGAATCTATACTTTCGTATATTAATTTTATGTGAGTAAATGAAGTAGTTATATATATATATATATATATATATATATATATATATATATATATATAATTTAAAGGAGATTAGAATAATAGTCTAAAGAGCTAAGTGTATTTTAATGTAATAGTGAAATTACTAGTTTAATTAAAATACAGGAAATGCTCGTTGTAATTTAGATATATAATAAGCTCGATAGTTAAATGTCCTAGAGCTAATTCAATATTAAGTAATGTGATTTATAATTTAAAAATTAAAAAAAAATTTTTTAAATTTAAAAATCAAATTTTAATTTAATTAAAAATCAGTTTCATAAGAAGGAACAACAACAAAGTCAATTATCTGTACGATCGTTTCGGAAATCCGTGCTTTTTATTTGTGGTATACATGAAGTTATGTAGAACAATTATATATAGTTTTTTTTGGTAAGCACGGTCTCCTCATCAGCAAATTTAGGAGGATTTTTATTGAATTTAAAAGACACCAAAAATAAACCTAGCATTAAAAGTAAAGCAGATGAATCTGAAAAATTGAAATAAAAGGTTTGGATTTAAAATTTATAAGAAAATTAATATAGGTTAGAGATAGAAATGAGTAGAAAAAATATATTTTTTTTGAATTTACATAATAAATTTGATTTAAAAATATATAGAGATAGTTACCTTTTAGTTTTTCTTTTTTTGAAATCAGGAACTGTGTTTAAAGTAGTCATTTAGATGTTTGCTATAGCTTTTTATTTTATTGAATGATGAATTTTAAAAGGGCGACGCTCGTGCAGTAAATTGTTTCCGTTAGCGTATTTTGATTTAAAGACGCTACAGTTAATATATATAGAGAGAATATTTATTTTGCAAGTTTTTAAGGGGAGATAATTGTCATGTGTTATTGGCTTTATTTATTATTTGATTTACGGGTCTAAGGGAGGTAATTGGTCTAACTTAATTTATTAAAAAAAAAAAAAAAATTGTAATCTATTTTTACTAATGAGTAATTTTAAATGATTTAAGGTGGTTTATATTTATTAAATTTAAACCAACGTTTATGATTACATGTCAGAAGCTCGTGTCTTGAATTTACTAGTTTGGTTGTGCTTTTTATATCTTCATATTTTAAAATTTTTAGGGTTTCTTTTGTACATAGTGCACAAAATTTATCTCCTGGTTTATATGATTTGCAAGTCTCAATTATTTGCCATTTTAAGTTGAAAGAAATATTACTATTTTTTAGTTGCCAAATATAGTTGGATAGAGTAGTTTGGTTTGATAGAGAGTTATTTTTAAAAGAATGTTTGTGCGTTGAAATTCTATGTTTTATTGGGCCAGATGTGGAACCAATATATATTACCTCTTGATTATTATGATTATTTTCCGTTAGGTCTATTGTTGGATTATAATGTGGTGGGTTGATTAGTAATTGATCGGTAGATTGATTTAAGTTGGTCTTATTATTTAATCTGGTAGTTGAGTTATGGCTGTTGATAGGTTCTTGTAGATTTGGAGTTTTTGATACTGTGCAGCTATAGATGACATTTTTAATTTTACATGAGCCTTGTAGGGGACATTTATTTTTTCTTCTACAGTTACAGTCCGATGTATTTTGTATAGTTGTATTTTGTAGTTTATTAATTTTCTTATTATTAGAGCTAATTATTTTCTGATGAAGGTTAGGCATAGTAGAGTAAGAGACTTTAATTGTGTTCTTATTGAAAATTTTATTATATCTATGGGGGGCTTTAAAGTTCTTATCTAATATTTTAAAAAATTCTCTAGCTATGTTTGTTTCTAGGTTTTTGGAATACGGGGGGTTGAACCATAGGATCTCCTTGTGTCTATTCTTACGTTTACGGGTTTTAGTTTGCTGTTTATTTGTATTATTATCTAATATTTGTAGTTTGGTTTTATCTTTTTTTGTCTCTTGGTTATTTTTCTTAACTCGTATACGGGAAGACATTGCCATATTATATGTTATTACGCTCTTAATAGGTTTATTTTTAATGCAGTTTATGTTTCTATCATTTTCATTTATGAATTTAATTTGTGAATTATAACCAAAGTTTTTAAGGGCTTCATTATAGTATTTTTCATTTTTGGTAAATATTGATTTAGTAGAAGACAGTCTAGAAATTCTTAGAGCGATATTGGGAACTATTGATTTTAATATTGATTTAGGGTGGTTTGATTGATTGTGGACATATAGAAGTGATTGGTTAGGTTTATGGTATGGTTCAAAGGTAGAATTTTCAAGATTTAAGGTTATGTATAAGAAATTAACAATTTTTTTATTAGGGTCGATTTTCATACTAAGTCCATAATTTTTAAATAATTTATGTAGAGCTTTAATTGCTTTTTCATAATTTTTATTAGTAGAATTCGTTATGAAAAGTGCATCATCTCTATATAGCCCTCCTTCAAGTTTGAATTGTTTATGGAGTATACAATGTATTTCATTTAAAAGGAAAAGGCCAACTAGATCAGTGACCTGAGTCGAGTCCGTCGATCCCATTAAAATGTTGAAGTGGTTAGGGGTATTTTTCCTGGTCCAATATTTATTATCAAATGTTATTAAAGACTGTCTAGCTATAAGTATTAGTTTAATTTCGTCTTGAGTTATATTAGTTAATTTTTGTGCCATTAATAGAGATTTATTAAGTAGGATAGGTGATATAGATTGGTAATATGATTCAATGTCAAAAGAAAGAAATTTAATATTATTTTTATTTTGAATATTAGAAAACCAGTCGATTACTTGGTTGGAAGATTGCCATAGTGGGTATTTTATTATGGATTTAATTTTTGGGGATAATTCTATCTAATATGTTTTTACTAACCAGTCCTATATCTGATTTCGAGGGGCAAATGAGTCTAATAGTAGGGTTAATATTGAAGCTGTGTTTGTGGTCTTTTAAAGTAAATCTCGGGGTATCTGGTACCGTTATTTCTGTGTATTTATCTATTTTAAGTTTAGTTAAAATGTTTTTTGCATCATTATTTATTTTATTTAGTGCTGATTTATTAGTAGTTTTATAATTTTTATTAAGTTCTTTATATATTAGATTTTTATATTGTATATAGTCCATTGTGTAGAAATTTCCAGTTTTATCTGCCGGTACTATGAGTTTATTTTGGTGGCTTATAGAAATAGATTTTGAAAATTTATTTATTTTTTTAAGTGTTGGAGTGATATATTTTTTATTTTTCTTAAATTTAATATTTTTAATCAGGTTGATTAAGTCATTTTCAAAATTTTCAGTGTCTATGTTTCTCTTAGGGTTTTTGTATGTTTTAGTCTGTAGTATTTCGCTGCTTTTCTTTCTTCATTGTCTTGTCTGAGGATGGTTTCTTTTATTTCTCCAGGTTGGTGGTGTATTGGTTCTGTGGTTTCATTTTGGTAATTATCAAAATGGTAGGCTTTCCATCTCAATATATATGTATATAAATATATATATATAAACCCCCTTAGTAAGCCCAACAACTTGTTTCTGTTCCCAGCAGTTTTGTTGATGCATTGTTTTGCAAAATGTGCTCTTTATTTTCTCATGATAATGTTGTTGTTTTTTTTAGTTTGTCTCATTTTTTTCATTTTTTTATTCTCAGGCGAAAATTTCTGTTTTCTTTTTTATTGTTTCTTCTCTAAGAAAAATCTCTTGCAAAATGTCGTTGACATTTTTTAGCAATGACGAAATTCTGTGACAAGAGTTTCGTAATTCGATCCTGTGCACATGTCCTGCTGTTTTGTTGTTTCAAGAGACAAAGGCGTGGATTCAAAGTGAATTTCTTGCCAACTGCAGGTTTGCTTATTCTCATGCAGCGTAACAAATCCTTATGCAAAGAATCTGAAAAGAGTTCTTATAAACACATACAAGAATGGATATTTGGTAATTTCTTCAGAAGATCCACTGAAATTTGTTAAAATGAATTTGAGTAGATTACTTAGAAAAATAACATTAAGTAGACGAATTACCAGAAAAATAATATTAAGTAGATTAATTACAAGAAACATAATACTAAGAAAACTAATTACAAGAAAAATAACATTAAGCAGACGAATTACCGGGAAAATTAGATTAAGTAGACTAACTACAAGAAAAATAAAGTTAAGTTGACTAATTACCGGAAAAATGGAGATAAGTAGACGAATTACCAGAAAAATGACATTAAGTAGACGAATTACAAGAAAAATTAAATTAATTAACTACAAGAAAAATAAAATCAAGTAGACTAATTACAAGCAAAATGAATATAAGTATATTAATTACCAGAAAAATGACATTAAGTAGACGAATTACCAGAAAAATGACATTAAGTAGACTAATTACAGGAAAAATGACATTAAGTAGACGAATTACCAGAAAAATAATATTAAATAGATTAATTACAAGAAACATAATATTAAGAAAACTAATTACAAGAAAAATAACATTAAGTAGGCGAATTACAGAAAAAATTAGGTTAAGTAGACTAACTACAAGAAAAATTAGATTAAGTAGACTAACTACAAGAAAAATTAGATTAAGTAGACGAATTGATAGGAAAATAATACTAAGTAGATTAATTAAAGGAAAAATAACATTAAGGAAACGAATTAGAAGAAACACAACATTAAGTAGACTAATTACAGGAAAAATGAAATTAAGTAGACGAATTACATTTCAAAATCGTAACAGAATAAAATATAGAAAATAGATAGGATCGAAAGCTAAATGATTGATCAGAAACGAGTGTTATTTCAAATTTCATGTACCGTAACAGAGATCAGATTCAAATGACAGGAGAGGCAACATAAACTGGTATGAATGCATAGAAAATACTGTTTATGATGTTGTTGGTGTTTTTACTCTTGCATAGAGCTCACAAAGATTGTGCCTCAGGATCGTCTAGTCTGCAATAAGTCCTCATCGTTTGTCAAAGCAATTCATTAACCTAAAAAATTGCCAGCTTTTACCAAAACACCAACAGCAGCCAGACTCAACATTCACATGCATCGTTAACAAAGTGTGTTCAAGTCCAATGTTAACAAATTCCTAATGAACCGCCCCCTTAAGTAAACACTTCATCAAATCTCCACACTAACGTACTGTACTTGCAATAACCCTTATCCCTGAGTGGCTTCCGAGCCTTGATAAGTGGTGACCACTGTGTAAAAAAAAAAAAAAAGAAAATGCAAATTCGAGGAAGGTTTTAGTCGCAAAAAAAAAAAACAAAGTTGCAGAAATAATGCTGACACTCGCATTCTATTTATTTGTGCTTGACATGCACTTGCTTGCAGCACACGTAGGCAGAAACGACCAGAGAACGACGAGTCCTGATGGTGATTTCTCATGGCTTCTCATCAATGCCTGTTAACCGAGTTGCAGACATACACCTCTGAAGGATATAACTGTTTGCCATGAAGGAACCTATTAGAAACTGAAGTTGCAGATGGCATAGTTCATATTCTACTGGGGAGAAAGGATTGGAGACGTTAGTTTTTTTTTGTTGTTGTTTTTTTTTTTTTTTACATAGGCATCACCACTTATCAAGGCCAAGAGGTCACTCGAGGATAAGGGTTAAAGAGCGTACAGTAGAAATTGGACAATAAAGTAATCGTTAGTAATGGAAATTCGGTAAATTTTTTTAATTTATATGGAACGGCTCATCAAAAAACTTGTTTATGTTAGACTTGAAGAGAACCATATTGTAGTCAGCTGGAAAGCAGAAAAACGGAAGACAATTCCACAGGCGTGCAGTTCTAAGAAAGAAGCTTTGTTCATGGAATCTACGTTTAGGTTTAGGCACAGATAAAGAGTGGGGGGAATTATTGATAGTCTTTTCTGCTAGACGGGTGTTTCTTGTGAAAGTTTGGCGAGGGGGGGGCATAGATTGGAGCTCAGTCGAGCACTTGCCATAAAAATAACGATAAAGCAGAGACAAACTCGCAACATCTCTTCTGTGAGAAAGAGGTTGCAGGGAAGAGAAAAGGACATCCCCCCACGAGGCTACGAAGTCTATCTTAAACTCTATCAAAGCAGGTAAGTCCTTTCTAGCAGCTCCTGCCCAGATGTGGCAACAGTACTCCATCTTTGGACGTACCTGTCTCTTATATAGATAGAGAATTGCATCAGCAGTGAGATATCTACTGGATCGATAGAAGGATCCCACTATTTTTCCAGCGGCCTTGGCAATGGATTTAATGTATGTATAAGCTGCTGTGATTATAGGATAATCTGATTTTGGTTATAAGATGAGCTGCTGTAATTATAGGATAATCTGGTTTTGGTTATAAGATGAGCTGCTGTAATTATAGGATAATCTGCTTTTGGTTATAAGATGAGCTTCTATAATTATAGGATAATCTGGTTTTGGTTATAAGATGAGCTGCTGTGATTATAGGATAATCTGGTTTTTGTTATAAGATGAGCTGCTATAATTATAGGATAATCTGGTTTTGGTTATAAGATGAGCTGCTGTGATTATAGGATAATCTGGTTTTGGTTATAAGATGAGCTGCTGTGATTATAGGATAATCTGGTTTTTGTTATAAGATGATCTGCTATAATTATAGGATAATCTGGTTTTGGTTATAAGATAAGCTGCTGTAATTATAGGATAATTTGACTTTGGTTATAAGATAAACTGCTGTAATTATAGGATAATCTGGTATTTGTTATGTAATAAGCTGATGTAATTATAGAGTAATCTGACTTTGGTTATAAGATAAGCTGCTATGATTATAGGATAATGTTGTTTGGGTTAAGCTGCTGTAATTATAGGATAATATGGGTTTGTTTATAAGATAAGCTGCTGTGATTATAGAATAATCTAGGATTTGTTATAAGATAAGCTGCTGTGATTATAAAATAATATGGTTTTGGTTATAAGATAAGCTGCTGTGATTATAGGATAATCTGACTAAGCTGCTGTAGCTATAAAATAATATAGCATTGGTTATAGGATAAATAGCTGTGGTTAGAGAATAATTTGGAATTGCTTAGAGTAAATGGCTGTGATAGGATAATCTGACTTTAGTTATAACATAAGTGGTTATGGTTATAGGATAAACGGCTAATGGTTAAAAGATAATCTTGCTTTAACTATAGGATTAGTGGTTCTGATTACAGAATAATCCAGTTGAGATTATAGAATAAGGGACTGCATTTATAGAATAACTTGGCTGTTCTAACAGAATAAGTGACTGTACTTATGTGATAATATGTTCTTATAGGATAAGTGGATTTATTTATAGGAAAATATGACCTTGGTTATAAAATAAGTGGTTGTGTTTATAGAATAATCTGGCTTTGGTTATAGGATAAGGGACTAGAGTTATAGAATAATCTATCTTTGGTTATAAGATAAGCAGCTATGCTTATAGGAAAACCTGGCTGTGTTTATAGGATAAGAGACTGGTTGTATAGGATAATTCAGCTTTGTTATAGGAAACACAGCCCTAGTTATAAGGTAATTTGGCTTTGGTTGATCATACAGAATTAATGAATCTGTCTAAAGATTACACATTGTTTTCCTTTGCCGTTTGGCAGGTGAGGGCCGGTTAAGTTTTTTTTTCGTTTTGAAGACAATCTATGAATGCTTGTGGTTTGAGTCGGCACTTCTCAATGATGTGGTCAATATTGAATAGTTCGGCCGCAACAAGGGATTTTTTTTATTTTTTTTTCTTTCTTTTTTTCTTTTTTTTTTCTTTCTTTTTTTTTTCTTCTTTTTTTTTTTGGATGTCGTCTCATTTGTTCTCATTTTTTCTTCTCCCAAAGAAATTATCTTTTCTTTACTTGTATTATAGGATTTTGTTCTTTGCTGCTTTGTTCAGCGTTTGTCTAAGTTTTTTTTTTTGTGTACGTGTGTGTGTGTTTGTTTGTTTGTGTGTGTGTGTGTGTGTGTGTGTGTGTGTGTGTGTGTGTGTGTGTGTGTGTGTGCACGTGTGTTTGTGTGTGTGTGTGTTTGTGTGTGTTTGTGTGTGTGCGTGTGTTTGTGTGTGTGTGTTTGTGTGTGTGTGTGTGTTTGTATGTGTGCGTGTGTTTGTATGTGTGCGTGTGTGTGTGTGTTTGTATGTGTGCGTGTGTGTGTGTGCGTGTGTGCGCACGCGCGTGTGTGTGTGTGTGTGCGTGCGTGTGCGTGTGTGTTGGCGCTGTCTAAATTTGTTCGTGTCCGCAGCCTAAACATTTGACACAAACGAAATGTTTTGTTTTAGAAGCCATTTCCTGATTATTTCTATTTAAACAACTGAACACGGGGGGGGGGGGGGAAGCTTCGTTTCCTAGCAATATGGATTTAGTTGCATGCTGCCAAGGGAGCAAAAACTTCTCTATCCCTACATCCATATCCCCATCTCTGTCTCCTCCCTTCTGGTACCCCTTCCCTTCTTTACCCTTTCCTCCTTGCTTTCTCTTTCTGCTGCTCTCCCTTTTTGTTTTTATTTCGGAGTTACCACTTATCAACTTATCAAGGCCCAAAGGCCACTCGAGGATATAGGTTAATGAATGTAAAGTTATAATATAGTAATCTTTAATCGTGTAAATTGGGTAGAATTTGATTATTTATGTGGGCGGATTAACAGGAACTTGTTTACATTAGACTTGGTTACAGTGTTGTATTCAACTGGGAAGTAGGCCAGTGGAACAAAATAACTTGTTTACACTTTGATTCTAGCCAGAAAGCCAAAAAAAGAGATCAATGGAAAAAATATCACTAAATATCGTCCCCCTTCGACTTTATAACCCTAATGGTAACCCTAAACTGGCAAACCTCGCCCAGAAAAAAAAGAAAGAAAGAATATTACAAAAAAATGTTTACATGTTCTATCCGAAGCAATGCTGAAGAAATACATCAGCTTTGTAGGTGTGTCTTGTGTAGTATCTGACTTTCGACTCGACAGACATAACAAACACATAACGTTCCTTTATATAATAGATTATTATCCGGTGAATTGTGTGGCAGTAATAGTACTTTCGACTGTGAGAGTAACAACTTCCTCTGCCTTCTTTTATTTATAAGTTTACCCCGTTTATCAAAAGCAGTAACAAAATAAAAAAATATATATATGCTTCGCCATTGTTTGCACTTGCTCTTTATTTTATATCAGTGTGCCTTGTCTTCATATTCTATCCGAGATAATGTTAAAAAAGTATATATTAGTTTTGTGTGTGTTTCTTGTATAGTTTCTGACTTTTAGCTGGACACACTCACAAACAGACAACTGCCTTTTATATAGATTAGTATCCGGTGATATGGGTTGCAGTAATAGGACTTTTGACTGTGCGAGTAATAATTTCTCTGCCTTCCAAACTAGTGCACACCCTCTATCAAAAGAGACAACAAAATAAAATAAATGTTGATCCCTCTTCTGGCTACCATATATTTCGGCGTATAAGGCGACTGTCAGATAAGACGAGGTACAAAATTGGAGCAAATTTTAATAAATTTATCATATATCGGTTGTATAAGACGACTGCAAAATCACGAAACAATGTTTGTTAGGCTAGGCTAGAAATTGCAACACCCGGTATATGATGAAATATTGGATTTTTAAAAGATGATTTTTTTTAACTTCAAGGGTCGTCTTATACGCCGAAATATACGGTAATTTGTTCCCAGTGATCCCAGAAACGGCGAATATTACAAAATAAATGTGTCCATATTCTTTCTGGGGGCAGGGCAGAAAAAATATATCAGCTGTGTAATTGAGTGTTGCGTAGATTGTTTTATATTTTAGCTAGACGCACGCGCGCGCACACACACACACATACATACATACATACATACATACACGCGCACACACATACACACACATATACATACACACATACACACATGTACTCACACATATACATGCACAGACATACACACGCATGCACACACACATGTACACGCACGCACATGCACACATACACACACATACACACACATGCACGCACACATACATACACATAAACATACACATGCACGCGCACACACATACACACACATACGCACGCACATACACACACGCACATGCACACACACATTTTTACAAAAATCTAGCACCAAAGAAAAAAGAATAAGATTAACTCTTTCCTACTTTAGAGTTAGAAGTTTTAATAGAAATATACCACGGTTTTGCTTCGGGCAACGCCAGATAGGCCTGTTAATATGGTATTAGTCCTGCAACATATGGGAAAATATTCTGAAAACATATATACACCTATATTTTGTCCGAGGCAGAAGCAAGAAAGAATATATCAATTTTGTGGGTGTGTCTTGTGTAGTTTTTTTTTTTACTTTTTAGCTCAACACACACATACATACACACACACAATTTTTTTTATCTTAACCTTTTTTGTACCAATGTTCCTTAAATGGAACATAGTTTTCAACGTACTATAGAAATTGTAATTTTGCTTTAAATATAACTATAAGAATAATTTATAAAAGTTTTCATAAATCTGGAGTAAAATTAAGTTACTTTAATAGAAATAATTTATAAAAATTGAATTTAAAGCAAAATTACAATTTCTATAGTATGTTGAAAACTATGTTCCATTTAAGGAACATTGGTACAAAAAAGGTTAAATGAAAAAAAAAAAAAAAAAAAAATATATATATATATATATATATATATATATATATATATATATATATATATATATATAGAATAAGGTTATCTCTACGGTTCTAAGGTTCCCGTTAGCTTTACTTTTATATAAACGGAACTTTGTCTCTGTGTGTGAGTTCCTTCGCTATGCTCGGCTGGGCCAACTTTTATGAAATTGCAAACAAATTTACTTTATGTATCTGGCAGTGTTCTAAGATAGATTTTGTATCAGAATGCCTTCGATAAGTATCAATAATCGAAATAATCTGATGAAAGAAGGAACAGGCGATTTTAACCAAAGTTAACAATTTTATGAAACCTAGAATCACAAGTTTATTTGAGAAGTATTATCACCACACAAGCAGAAAAATCCAGCATATAAAACCAACAGTAAGTTCTTTTATATGACAGGGGTGCATTTGAAATGAATATTTCATGATACACAATTGCACCATGAAACTTGACACTTTTATTTTAAACTTAAATTCAAGCTATGATCACCACACAAGCAGAAAGACCAGGCTTATAAAATCAACAGTAGTCTCTTTGATATGATAATGGCGCTTTCAAAATTAATGTTTCTGTTTAAAGCACAATTGCACCATGATACTTGACTTTTTTATTTTAAATTTAAATTCAAGCCATTATCACCGCACAAGCAGAAAGGCCAGGTTTATAAAATCAACAGTAGGTTCTATGATATGACACTCCTGTCATACCATAATCAAAATGAATATTTCTGTTTAGAGCACAACCAGATACCATGATACTTGACTTTTGCATTTTAAACTTTAATTCAAGCCATTATATATAAAATCCCCCACCTCACTATATGACACCTTGTTGCCCAAATCCCTACATAGTACCCCAGTAGTTGTTGCCCCTGATAGTAGCCCCCTACACCAAAGTGGCAATTTGCCTTGTTTGGGGTGAAAATGTAATAAAAAAAAAAAAATAAATAAAATAAAAAATAATTTGATAAAATCAACATAGGTTCTCTACAGTGCAATGTAGACTATGATGTATTGTGGACTAAGTTACTGTGGGGAAGCATGTGAAACTTCATCCCAGTGCACCACGATGGGTCCCCCACTAGAGCAGGCAATCCATCGATTTGATTGAAAAATGGGCGATTTCACAGATTTCGATGACAATAAAAATATAGGAGCGTGAAACATTTGTTGATCATCATTCTTCAGTACAGCTAGATCAGCAACTACCTTAAGCCTTGGCGACAGTCAGCGCTTCTAACCCACTAGATTTCGAAGTTGGTTTTGTATCCTGTCGAGGCAGAAGAAGATGCTCTAAGCAGTTCCTTCTTAGATATGGCAAAAGCACTTCACCCCGGGACGTACTTGACTGTTATACGGCTAACACACACATACACAGTGATCACCACTTATCAAGACCCGGAAGCCACTCAGGGATAAGGCTTATTGCAAGTACATTACGTTAGTATGGAGATTTGATGAAGTGTTTAATTAAGGGGGCGGTTCATTAGGAATTTGTTAACATTGGACTTGAAGACATCCAAGTTGTAGTCCGGAGGGAAGCAGTCAGACGGAACAGAGTTCCACAGGCGTGCAGTTCTAAGAAAGAAGCCTTGTTCATGGAATCCGCGTTTTGATTTAGGCACAGATATAGAGTGGGGGAAATTGCTTGACCTTTCGGGGCATGAGAGAACTGGCATAATCGCAGGTGCATACAAGGAAGATAGAGCCTCTCCTAGGGATGACGTAACTAGTTGTGATTGGTCCAGGAATTGGCCTCAGTCCTATCCCCCACCTCACTATATGACAGGTCCATTTGCTTCCCCACGAAAATAAAATGTAACACAAGTTCGGGGAAAACCAGGTCCCCAAAAATGAGCACTCTGAAAGTAGGCAAAAATAAAATTGCCTTAGCATAGAAGATTTCCTCCCACCCCCACTTCCACTGATTAAGGACAAAATAACTTGAGTGTAGTGTCGGTATTTAGTTCTCTCCCATCGCAAGAACAGTGACACCAGGGTCGGAAAGTGGGATTGGGAAGTCAGTGTCCCAGAGGAGGTACATTATGACCTGCCAAAAAAAAAAAAAAATGTCTGAGAAGCCCTGTTAGCATTCCCCAGTGAGGGCGCCTCAGGCGATTAGCAATAAATTAACGCCTTTCTCAAGGAGAGAAGGCAAAGCCTGGTATGGTGGACCTCCTAGAACTGCACAGAACTTTTACGCCCACTGCAAGATCAACAGAACCAGATCATTACAGGAATGGTCTAATCTTTGCTGATTTTGGGGGCCCAGGATAAACTACACTGATCCTGGCCTGTGCCAGATTACAGGTAGAGTATATCCATTGGCAGTGAGATATCATGAGATGTTATATCACCTCGGGTTTGCCCTTTGCAGAATGAAAGAAAGCAACCAGAAATCACAACAGGCTCACCTTTAAATTTCAACGTAAATTTTATCAAAGTAAAAAAAATCAAAATTGCGGAAGATGTGCAATTTTTAGCTTTCTGCGGAAACAGAGCTGGTAACGCCCGTAAGGGTAGTAGTTCATGGTTTATCTTTGTGTTTGCAGGATTTGTAGACTCCACGCTGTTCGAAGAACAGTTGCAACAAGTTGATTAATTAAGTGATGCCTTCTAAGAATAAATGCTGTGAGTCCGGTAGTCACCATTTTTTTTATTTTTTATTTACATGGTAGTCACCGCTTTTCAAGGCCCGGAAGCCACTCGGGGATAAGGGTTATTGCGTGTACAGTAACCAATGGGATAGTATCATAGTAATCATTAGTATTGGAGATCTGATAAAGTGTCTTACTTAAGGGCGCGGTTCATCAGGATTTGTTTATGTTGGACTTAAAGACATCCAAGTTGTAGTCAGATAGGAAACAGGCAAACGGAACAGAGTTTAACAGGCGTGCACTTCTAAGAAAGAAACTTTGTTCATGGAATCTACATTTTGATGTAGGCACTGATAAAGAGTGGGGAAAATTATTGACAGTGGTTTCAGCCAGACGGGTGTTTATCATGAAAGATTGGCGAGGGGGGGGGACCAGAGATTGGAGCTCAGACGAGCACCTGCCATGGAAATAATGATAAAACAAGGACAGGCTCACAACGTCTCTTCTGTAGGAAAGGGGTTGCAGGAAAGAGAAAAGGGCACCCCCCACTAAACCACGAAGTCTATTTTGTACTCTGTCAAGGCAGGATAGGCTGTTTTTAGCAGCTCCTGCCCAGATGTGGCAGCAGTACTCCATCCTTGGACGTACTTGGCTTTTATATAGAGAATTGCATCAGTAGTGAGATATCTTCTAGAGCGGTAGAAGGACCCCACCGTTTTCCCGGCGACCTTGGTGGGATCCTTCTCCTGCTCCAGAAGATATCATGAAGTTCACTGTGAATAATCGTCTGAATGGCGGACAAAGGGCAGGTCAAATGTAGACCTTAAATTCATTTCGGAGAGACATTATATAAGTAATCAAGAAAGTCAATCAATTGTAAGAGCACAACAGTGTTTGAAGAATATAATACTTCGCCCAACATAAAGGCATTGGTGTTTGAAAATGATAACATTTCGCCCTACGTTAGGGCATTAATATGTCTTAATGAGACAAAGGGGTTTTGAGGTTACAAGCCTCGAGTGAGTTTTCTTTCGTCCATTCAACCTGTTGTCTTTGTGAAAACTGGCGCTACCTGAAACATAAAAATAGCGCCAAGAATACACCTCGGCAGTTAATAACAAGAATCAATCTGATAGGTCCAAACAAAATCGTGGGCGGTCAAACCGACCAATTAGGAGCCTGCTTATTTCTGCAGAATTTCTTACAATATCTACTGAAGAGTGAATTTTGCAGACATGCACATATTTACGATGTCTTATCCAACTCTCCGCCACTCAAAATGCATATATATTTTTTTAAATAAATAAAAAAATAAAAAGGCAAATTAAAAACTTAAAAAAAAAATGTCCGTTTTCTTTCAACACGAATTTCTCATCATAATATCACATTCCCGGCGTTTCTGTTCAGTAAATGCAAAAATAAACAAACAAACAAAACGGGACGGATGTAGCTGTTGAGCCAAGCAAAACCCGACATCTGCCAGCGCAGAATTACGTAAGCGTCCGGAAAAAGCCGAATAAGAACGAACCAGCGTCAAAATCAATACGTGGCGTGTTCCAACAGAAAAAAAAAAAAAATAGTAATAAAACAACATTTAAAACAAAAATAAATAAATAAATAAATAAAATAAATAAAGAAACGACACTCATCGTATGTTAATTTTTATGAACAATTACTTATTTTTCGACAAAGAAAATTAATGAAATTAATGAAATTGTTTTTTTTTTTTGTTTTTTTTTTTGTTGTTTTCTTTTTTCATGAGAAAGTTAATTCTTTTTTTTTTTTTTTTTTTTCGATACTGGTCAAAAATTTCGAACCAGATAAAAACCACGCCGTTTTCTTTTAAGCGTACCTTAAACTAAAACTAACCTACATTTATTGCCTTTGGTAATAGTTATTTGTCGATTTTTTTTCTGTTCTTGCTTTGTTTTGTTCAGTTTTTTTTTTCACTTTTTTTTTCTTTTAAGTTCTTAAGAAGCGCCGCTTTACGATTTCATCGATTTATAAGTTAACTTGTCATCTGCCTTCTGATTGGATATGCACTTCAAAATTTTCTGACAGTTTATGTAAAAAGCCAAACAAAAAGTCGGTTTTTGTCAGGTTCAAAAACTGCGGAACGGAAAATCACAGGGTTTCTCCCCAGCTGGTCGACTATAAGTCAGTTGACACAACCATATTAGCCATCGTTCTCTAGTGGCTTTGGGGCCTTGGTAAGCATATTAGTAAAATGAACAAAAAACATGTCTTAAGAGCATTAAGTCCAGCAAAATAATAATCCCAAATTTTAAATTCTTTTCTTTTTATTGAACTTAAAAAAATAGACAACTCATTCAAAAAAAATAGACCTCATTCGAATAACTTGATATTTTATCGAAACCAATCAAGACTTGAAGCCACTTGATATAAAAGGCTAAGAAAAAAAAAAACACTTCAAGGTCAAAAAGTAGCCAATTGTGGACTAAGTCATTGTAGTAAGGCATGAGAAGCTTCTTCCCTGTGCACCGCAGTGGGTTCCTGACTAGAGCAGGCAATCAATCGATTTGATTGACGAATGATCGATTTCACCGATTTCGATGATAATGAAAATATTGAAAGTGTCTAACATTCGTTGATCCTCATTCAATCCTGAGCAACGACGGGTCTCCCTGCTAGTTGATGAATACGATTAACTTTTCTGCCGTGAATACGTGTAATATGGATAGATCTTGACCGAAGAAAATATAGCAATTCTCCCCCCCTTTGTCAGAAACATAGCTCATTCATGGAATGTGCAGACTAAAGGGAAAAATAAGGGAAACGAGTGTTACGAAGCTGTTGAAAGTAAACCCAGGGTCCACTTCCTATTTTTCTTTCTTGCTAGTTATTTTGTCACGATGAGGCATAATTGTGTTCAGATATCAGGCCTCGTTAGATCACCAATGGGTAAGCAACTTGAAGCTTGGCCATTATCAGATGAGTGACCATTTGGGAGTGTTAGTTGCTGTATGTCATCTTCCTATAACCGGAATATCCATTTATATATTTCTGTCAAAACAAACAAAAACAAAACAAAAACAAAACAAAAACATCCCAGGTTAAAGTCAAGTCTAAACAAATTTTTTGACTCATTTTAGAATGATGAGATCACTTTTTAAAATCTCTACTCATATATAAAAGCACTTTGTCTCTGTGTGTGTGTGTGTGTGTCTATGTGTATGTGTGTGGATGTATTTGCATATGTGTGTATGTGTGTGTCTGTGTGTGTGTCTGTGTGTATGTGTGTGTATGTGTTTATGCCTGTGTGTATGTGTGTGTGTGTGCATATGTGTGTATGTGTGTGTCCGTGCGTGTATGTGTGTGTGTGTCTGTGTATGTGTGTGTCTGTGTATGTGTGTGTGTCTGTGTATGTGTATGTGTGTATGTGTGTGTATGTGTGTATGCCTGTGTGTGTGTACCTGTGTGCATGTGCATATGTGTGTATGCGCGCACGTGTGTGTGTGTGTGTATATTTGTGTGTGCCTGTCTGTATGTCATGTCTGTCTGTGGGCATTTGTGTGTGTGTGTGCGTGTGTGTGTGTGTGTGTGTGTGTGTGTGTGTGTGTGTGTGTGTGTGTGTATGTGAGTTTGTTTTCTATGGACTCCAAAATGGCATGGCCGATTTAAAAAAGATTTCACGCAAATTTACCTTATGTGCCTGGGAGTGTCCTTAGATGAATTTTGCATTGGAATGCCTCTGATAAGTACCGATAATCGATAATAAAAAAAATCACATTAAAGAAGTAACAGTCCAATTTTGACCACGATTCACACTTTTATACAACCTAACATCATAGGTACATTTGAGAAGTTTTATCACTGCACAAGCAGAAGGGCCCAACATATAAAATCAACAGTAGGTTCTTTGATAAAGCAGGGGTGCGTCCCAAATGTATGCTTTTGTTTAGAGCACAATTGAACGATGGTACTTGACTTTTGCATTTTAAATTTTAATTCAGTCATAATGATATAAAAATAATTTGATAAAATCAACAGTAGGTTCTCTACAGTGCAATGTAGACTACGATGTATTGTGGACTGTCATTGCAGAGAGGCGTGTGAAGTTTCTTCCCAGTGTACCATGGTGGGTTACTGACTAGAGCAGACAACTGATTGATTTGATTGACAAATGGGCGATTTCACCGATTTCGACGACAACAAGTCAAAAACTATATGGTCCCCCGACTGATGCCTTTATCGGGTTTTTGCCATATATATATACATGTGGTCTTGCTTTAGGGTAATTTTCAGCAAAATCTAATGGTTGGAAAAGATTCTATGTCCAGGAAAGTGCTATTTTTGGCTATTTCTACCCCTTTTGACCCCCTGGGGACGCAATCGGAAATTTTATAAAAAATCCGAGAATGTTACATTCCCCCCCCCCTGGGTAGTTGTAACTTCCTGCAAAATTTACAAAAAAATGTAATGAGTAGTTATTGAAAATTTTTGGAACCAACGGACGAACGAACCAACGGACGAGGGTGAATTCTAAGGTACAGATGTGACTAAGTCAGTGGACCAATGAAAGTATCGAAAGTGTGGAACATTCGTTGATCCTCGTTCAATCCCAAGCAACATCGGGTCTCCCTGCCGTGAATCACAAGACAAAATCAATGGATCTTTACCTGGAATTGGTTTACTGTTATGAAAATATTTTCAAGCGATGACTGGATTTATTTGCTTCCCCACTGAGCAAATTAGGCACAAGGCCGTTTTTTAATGTGGAGAGATTGGGGAAATGGGGACCAGCTCCCCGGGGAGTAGGGGAGCTTGATAGTGACAGTTGACATGAAGGATTTTCCCTACATTGACCAATAACTGATTGCTACAAGAGCAATGGTCTTATATGTGGGGTTGCCCCCACATATGGTCTTTGATTGACTTTGGTGCCCAGCCCCGCAGGGGGAGGGGGCGAGCATTATGATACATCAGATATGATTTAATCGAGGGTGGGGAATGAGAATTGGAGTAGGCTGTAGGTTGTGTCAAATGTACAGATCTTACTCTGAAATATTGGTTGTGTTTTAGTTTTTATTTATTTATTTATTAATTTATTTATTCGCCCCCGCCCCGACAAAAGGTGAGCGAACTTGTAAATTCACCCTTGGCCGTGCGTCCGTTTGTCCGTTCGTCTATCTGCATTTTTCTCAATAACTTCGCCTTGGAACATTTTGTTTTAAACATTAAACATGATATGAGTAAAAAAGTAACAGAACGGATTTTCCGGAAAATATCCGGTTGCCCTCTAGTGGTGCCTTTCGGCTTAAAATGGCTAAAATTGACACTTATGCTTATCAAAAAAAGATGATGGCTTGGATTTTTATAAAACTTTCTGAAAAGTTGTAACTAACTGATTTCTATATAATTTTGTTTGTACTTCGCGATAACTATTGGGTGTGTCCCAGGGGCTCTTTTAGGGCTAATAAAAACACTCCATTTTTGGGACTATTTTACCATATTTGTTCAAAATTTTCTGTGTATGTCTATTTAGCAGTTTTGCATGGTGCTGAACTCAAATTTAAATATGTTAAGGCCTTGGGGACTTTTGAGGCTAAATGGGGGGGGGGGAGCAAATGATTGCCTTAATCATTTCTTTTCTTTTCTTTTTTTTTTGCATGGTGCAGAACTCAAATTTACATATATTAAGGTCTAAAACTGCACCGTTTGTTCATTTTGACGTTTGCTGGGGACTTTTGGGGCTAAATGGGGGGTGGTAAATGCTGAACTTAGTCATTTTTTTATGCTGCGTTCACTGTGCACTCAATAAAAATATCATTTGTTTATTTTTTTTGTGTGTGTGTTATTATCTAGAAGAAATATATCCTGGATGAACAAACCGTTTCTTTTTAATTTATTTTTTTATTGAATTTTCACTCCAAATAAGGCACAGTGGCACATTAATGTAGGGGGCTACTATCGGAGACATAATTTGCATAGATACTATGTAGGGAGTTGAGCAGCAAGATGTTTGTTTACTTTACACTTAAACTTCTGCACGTCAGTACAGTCAGGGAAGAAAGGACCCGGAAGGGAATTCCAAAATCTAGCTGTCCTAGGGAAGAAACTATTAGAATAGAAGGCTTTCTTACATCTAGGGATTTCTACTGTGTAGGGGTGGGATTTTGCTGCTTGTTGGGTTTGTCACGTCAAGGAGGTATAAGGACTTGTAGTTCGTCAGACCATCCACACTTAAAATACTTGTGAAACAATTTCGTCGATGGGACAGTGGCTGAAGCCTAGCTGATAGTGCGGGACTTATTAGGTTGGCGACTCTCTTTAGAACCCTGTCTAAGAGGGAAGGACTAGTAGCAGATACACCAGCCCAAATGTGACAACAATACTCCATACATGAGCGAATGGTGACCTTGTAGAGGTACAGGATACTCTCAGATCTAAGTAACTTTCTAGCAGGGTAGAGAGAGCCCACCTTCTTTGCAGCAACCTTAGAAATGCTCTCAATATGTCTGTTCCAACTCATGTTCCCTGTGAACGTTAAGCCGAGGAGTTTGAACGAAGTACTGTTTGAAAACCCATGTGTATAAGTTTCTCCCTCTTTGTTCTATTCATTTAGAAATGTATATGGAAATCGCTCCAGATGTAAAGCCACTTGATGTAAAAGAGCTAACAAGGACGTAAAATGATTATCACAAAGACAAGAGATGCCTCTTGATATTAGTTTGAAAAGATAAAGGCTGTAGATAGGAGGAAAGCTGTCAGCACGAAGAGAGTTTCTCCCACTTATTCTCTATCTCTACAAATCTGCTATCATATCATGTATGGGGTACTGTTGTCATATTTGGTCCAGTGAATTTCTGTCCCATTTGAGAGTTCTTGATGAGGTACAGAGACATATCTTTAATTTAGTTGCTCCCTCCCTTACATTTTTCTGCAATGTCTCCATTTTTTTTTACAAAGGAATAACCACTTATCAAGGCTCGGAGATCATTCGAGGATAAGAGTTAAAGAGTGTACAGTAGTCAAAAGGACAATATTATAGTAATCGTTAGTAGTGTAAATTTGGTAAATTGGATTACTTAAGGGGAATGGCTCATCAAGAACTTGTTTATATTGGACTTGAAGACGGCCATATTGTAGTCAGCTGGAAAGCAGGTAAACGGAAGAGCGTTCCACAGGTGTGCAGTGCTTAGAAAGAAGCTTTGTTCATGGAATCTACGTTTAGGTTTAGGCGCAGATAAATAGTGAGGGGAATTATTGATAGTGTTTACAGCCAAACGAGTGTTTCTCAGAAATGTTTGGTGAGGGGAGGGGGACCACAGATTGGAGCTCAGACGAGCACTTGCCATGAAAATAACGATAAAACAGAGACAGGCTCGTAACGTCTCTTCTGTGGGAAAGAGGTTGCAGGGAAGAGAAAAGGGCATCCCTCACTAAGCTACGAAGTCTATTTTGAACTCTGTCAAGGCAGGATAAGTTTTTCCTAGCAGCTCCTACCCAGATGTGACAGCAATATTCTATCCTTGAACTTACCTAGCTCTTATATAGGTACAGATTTGAGAGTGCTAGTCTCAGTCTTTTCTATAAATACTATCATCTTGTACAGAATCATCTCATCTATTCTTTATTTTTTTTTTACAAGGAAATTACCACTTATCAAGGTCCGAAGGCTACTCGAGGATAAGGTTTAATGAATGAGAGATATTCGTGTAGTAATCGTTAATGATGTAGATTGGGTAGAATTTGGAGATGGCTCGACAAGAACTTGTTTATATTGGACTTGAAGGCAATCAAATTGTAATAAATTTTGTTTACAAGAAATCACCACTGATCAAGGCCTGAAGGCGGCTCGAGGATAAGAGGTAATGAATGTGAGGTGGTAGTGTGGTAATCATTAATTATGTAGATAGGTAAAATTTAGATTGTTTAAGAGGGCGGCTCAACAAGAACTTGTTTACCTTGGACTTGAAGGCTATCATATAATCGACCAAGCAGGCCAGTACTTCTTTTTTCTTCCTAGCCCTTCCCTTTTTTTTTTTTTTTTTTTTCAATACTAAGGCAGATTTTATCTTTGTGATAAACATGTTTCGTCCTTGTTAGGTCCTTACATGAAGTGGCTTCGTGTCTTGTCCGGGGGGTGGGGGGGCGATTACCATTGAAATAAATCATTCTGGTCAGAGAAAGACTTCCCCATAAAATGGAACCTCCATCAGAATTTTTTTTTTTTTTTTTTTGCGTCTCAGAAATAAACAGTATGCTTCTGCTGTCTCAATATGAAAAAAAAGCAAAACCCCTTAAAAGGCCCCCCACCCACCAGCGTGTTCAGTGTGACATGATGTTTCTTGATAGGCTTTTTTAGAAGAAGGAAGATAACAAAATGGCCGCCATAAGAAAAAAAAAAAAAAAAAAAAAAAAAAAACAGATCTCTAAAAAGAAAATCGAGGAAGTCAGTCCCGTAATTATTATTTTACGGTCACTATTACCTCCATTTTTTTTTTTTTTTTTTTTACTCTTAAAGTCCAAGTTGCGAGCAGGGTGGAGGACGGCATTATAATTACTTTTTTATTATTACTTTGTGGTTGGTGGGTATATATTTAAAACCGGTTGATTGACAGGTGTAATGATAGCGAAGACAATTAAATCTTCGAATAATAAAACGATAAAAAAAAAAAAACAGATTCTAAAAAAGCGGACAGTTTTCGTAAAAATGTAATCATTTAACCCTAACCCTAACCCTAACCCGATCCTCCAATTCATCCGCGTGTCAGATTATCTCGAACATTTTCCGTGTTTCTTCCGTTTCTTTATTTTTACGCTAGACTGAGCTTGGGCGTACGCTTTTGCAGATAGATGGCGAGAACTTGAACAAAAGGGCAACAATATAAAAACCAACAGAGCAAATCAAGTTTAGGGGCTTAAGTAGTTGTAAAGCCGTTTCAAGGATTTGCTTTCTGTATTTAGCAGAGCTGTGGGAGTCGGAGCTAGAACCTGAACAGTTTTATAGCTTTGGGGAGTTTAGTCAAGTCAGTTGCTTTTGGGAGTATGGGCTAGTTAAGTGCTTTTGGAAGTTTGGTCAAGTACATTGTTTTGTTGTTGTTTTTTGTTGTTGTTGTTTTTTTTTTTGTTTTTTTTTGGGGGGGGTCTGGACAAGTCTGTTGTTATTTAGAGTTTGGGGTAGTCCATTGCTTTTAAGAGTCTGGGCAAGTCCATTGCGTTTTATAGTTTGGAGAAATCCATTGTTTTTTAGAGCTTGGGCAAGTATGTTGTGTTTTACAGTCCGGACTATTACATTTTAGAATCTGGACAAATGCATTGTTTTGGGGGAATATGACTAAAGTTTGTTCATGGTTTTGGGGAGACAATATGTTTTGTAAGCATGTTTTATGTGTTATGAATATAACTATTAGTTTGGGGGAGACAACATGTTTTGTAAGCGTGTTTTATGTGTGTGCTTTTCAGAGTTTGGGCTAGTCCATTGCTTTTTAGAGTCTAGGCAAGTCCATTGCGTTTTATAGTCTGGAGAAATCCATTGCTTTTTAGAGCCTGGGCAAGTATATTGTGTTTTACAATCTGGACTATTACATTTTAGAATCTGGACAAATGCATTGTTTTAGGGACATAACTAACGTTTGTTCATCATTTTTGGGGAGCCAATATGTTTTGTAAGCGTGTTTTATGTGTCGTGAATCCGACATACGAGTATTGGTTCTAAAACTTGCCATCCATGCATCAACATTCTATTTTTGTGGAAAAAAATTCGGAAGGCGTTAAAGATTACACCCGGAATTTGACAACGTGGTTAGTTCAAAGTAGCCAACCACGCGCGTGCACGTGTTTGTGGTCAGCAGTGAAAAGTGATTTCAAGGCTTTTAACAAGTTCAACATTTTCAACATTTCACCCACGCATGCGCACACGTGCAACCTACAATGTCCGCAGGAAACGATAAAAGCACGTGCAACAACGGTGAATCTGACAACTTCATTGAAACACATTTCTTTTTGAGAGTTCTTGTTCACTTGCCTCCCCACCAGGGTACAGTTATACACGAGGCCGGTGTTTAATCTGAATAAAATATAACTAAAACAAACTGACCGAGGATATCATAAAACATAGTATTATAACATATACTCGACTTAGCTCCCAATCAAATTTGAGAGTTTAAGCAAATCAGTTGTTTTGGGGCATATATATATATATATATATATATATATATATATATATATATATATATATATATATATATAGTCATCCACATACAGTACTGTTTCATTCCATCGCGTGGATAGTCAGCGGTTCTAACAGTTGGACCATGGATCGGTGCTCGTAAACATCTCAACAAACAGCGAGCCTCGTTTAATAGCCAAAATAAGCAGCAGGTAAGATACATTTACGACAGTGCTCAACAAAAAGAGGGGGTGCTTAATATATAGTCATCCACATACAGTACTGTTTCGTTGTATCACAACTCATCAGTGCGGCTAGACTAGCACCTTTCCCTAGCTGTGGATTGAACCTACAACCGTTGATATATATATATATATATATATATATATATATATATATACTCGGGTTTTTTTTATATTCAAAAGTAATGGACTAATGAATTCAACGAGGTTGTTAGATAGTGCTCAATAAAAAGAGCTGATAATACTTGTTTATTGTTATATAAACATGCTCACATCCCGCTGCTACAAATAGCCACTTGTTTCAATCAAACAACAGATATCATCAGGCAGCGACTTGACTATTCAAAAGTTCAATGAATAACCAGGTTATTCATTGAACTTTTGAATAGTCAAGTCGCTGCCTGATGATATCTGTTGTTTGATTGAAACAAGTGGCTATTTGTAGCAGCGGGATGTGAGCATGTTTATATAACAATAAACAAGTATATATATATATATATATATATATATATATATATATATATATATATATATATAAGGAACTTTGTGTGTGTCTGTGTTTGTGTCTGTGTCTTTGCGTGTGAGTTCGTTCCCTATGGACTCGAAAACGGCGAGACCATTTTTTATGAATTTTACATGCTGATACTTTATATGCCTGGCAGTGTTCTTAAATAGGCTTTGTTTCGGAATAACTTCAACAAGTATTGATAATCAATAATCGAAATAATCCAATGAAAGAAGAAACAGGCGATTTTGACACCTTTGACAGCCTAATATCACAAGTGCACCCGAGAGGTTTTATTAATACACAAGCCGAAAAATTAACGCGTTTGAAATGAATGTTTCTATTTAGAATACAATTGAACCATGATACTTGACTTTTACATTTTAAACATTAATTTAAGCCATCTATTATATAAATCTCACCTGTCTGTTTAAATGTATGTATGTATGTATGTATGTATGTATGTATGTATGCCTAAAACTTTCGACAGAGGCGACGGATTTTCACGTGATCGGTATCATTTTGAAGCTCGACGTCTCGGACGACAAATATCGAAAAACTGACCAAAAAACATTAATTCTTTCACCCTCAACATGGCAGTTTTCTACAAGGAGGAGGTTGATTTTTTTTTGCGAGCCATTTTTGCAAGTCATCGTATCGATTGGATTGACTTTGCCTAATTTTATTCATTCCGCATTTCCGGTCGCGTCATGGAGTAGCGGTAAGACGTCAGATTTTCTTTCACTTTCTTTTCCGCCTTCGCATCACGGGTTTGAGCTTGCTTACCCACTACCACTTATTTATTTATTTATTTGTTGTTTTTTTTTTGTTTTTTTTTTGCTAACATACACCTCCAAACACCCGGGCAACGCCGGGCACCCAAGCTAGTTATATAAAAAAATAATTTTATGAAATCAACAGTAGGTTCTCTACAGTGCCATGTAGATTACAATGTATTTTCACCGAGGTCACTGCGAGGGGCATGTGGGCTACTTCCTGGGGAGTCCCCAAATGAAGCGGACACTCAATCAAATTAATTAAAAAATAGGTGATTTCGCCGATTTTGATCACAGTAAAAACATTGGAGTGGGAAACAATCGTTGATCAGCATTCAAGCGGACAACTAGTGAACTATTATATATATATATATATATATATATATATATATATATACACACACACACACACACACACACACACACACATATATATATATATATATTCTATAATATGAGGCTGAACGTCTGTGTGTGTGTCTGGTCATGAATAGGCCCCTATATGGTTGACTATTATAGAAAACTGATCACATATAATGATAGATGTATCAAGACACAGGAATGGGTATGTTTGATCTGGCATAATGATGATTCATTAAAATTGTGGGGTCTGCGTAAGCACCTGGTCCACAAAGTATGGAAATAAAAAGTTTAAAAATTAAAAAAAAAAAAACGTTTACAAGTGTTTTTGATATAGATGTACATAAGAATACTTTGATAAGTATAGGCACCGCCAAAACTGGGGGGGGGGGCAGGTCAGTACTTTTTGACGGACCGTCTTTTTAAAAATCTACCAAAAATCAGGTAATTATCCGATCAATACGAAATTTTCAGCGATTATTAGGGGAAGAATGAACTTTATAACAGTGTACTTATTTTTCATAAACGATATTTATATATATATATTTTTTTTGCTTACAACCCCCCCTTGTTTTGAAGTGGGAACAAATATGCTTAAAATAATCATCTGAAACTGAACAAAACATATTGTGTTGTTGTAAGGGACAGAATTATAGATTAAAAAAAAAAAGCTTGTTTGCATACCTTATTTTGACTTCTGAATATCAGAATTTGATTGTGTTTAATTATCCCGCTTTTGAGTTTTGAAATGTGAAATTCGGTGAATATGTTAAGTAAAATAATTAATTTAAGTTAAGCAAAACAAAAAAAAAAAAATTAATATTTATACGAAAAAAGCCATTTTAAAATTTTTGATTAATAAATTAACAATTTTTTTTTTAGCGAGCCGAATAATGCATGACCATTATTAAACAGGGCATGCTTTGAATAATCGATACAAAAAAAATCGATAAATATTGTGCCCTTTGTGTTAAAAATAGCATCATTTTTTTCGATCCCGTTTGAAAACGTTTGCCGCGTTTCGGCTACGGTGGACCAAACGCGCTGAAATAATTTTTTTTATTCTGCTTTAAATTGCCCCCCCCCCCCTCATTTTGGGGAGCCTGGCCCCCACATACATACACATTAAAAAGCAAACTCATACAAATGGTCACCCATCTGGTACTGGCCAGCCTCAGCTTAATAATACATTGAAATTTTCGTCACTGAAAAATAAGTTTTTTTGGCCTGTTTGGTCTTCCATAGTTTTCTCCTTAACAAACGCAAACGCAAACAGAGTCGATATAGACTCTACATCGACGCGAAATATCTGGTTACCTATATGAATAAGTGGAATTATTTGAAATTCAGGTACTTATATTATAATATTTTTGCATATTCTCTTAGAAAATCATCTTAAATCTTAGTTAGACAATAAATAAATAAATTAATTATTTCAAAAACCTTTTTTTTTTATATTTAAGTACGTTTTTTTGTGCAAGACAAAAAATGTCAATTGTTAACTTTTTGGGAAAATTTAACATTTAAAATTTAATTAAAAATAGTAGAAAAAGTTTTACATTATTCTGTTTTCTATATGATAAAATTCAGGGTTTTATCTTTCTGGAAAAAAAAAGTTACTCAGAAATAATGGATTTCAATAAATGTAATTTAGTTTTAAAAAACAACAACAACTTGATTTTGCGGCCATTTTTGGCGGTGCCTAGATAAGTATGTTTTAACTTAAATAGGGGTGGTATAATAAAATTGCGGGGTCTGCATTCGCGCCTGGCCTCCATAGAATGAAAATAGGCACAAACTTTAATAAAGACTTTTCATATCTATCTGCGTAAGTACAGTTTGATAATTATGTTTCAGTTTGAAGAAATATTGTATAATAAAATTATGGGGTGTTCGTTTGCACCTGACCTCCATAGAATGGAAATATGTCACAAAGTTTAACAAGGTTTTTTAATATAGATCCACAGAATATTGTGATAAGTGTTTCAGTGTGAACAGATATGGTATAATAAATGATGGGGTTTATCTATTTTATTTTTACTTTCATCATATTTTGCGTTGGTTTTGATACCCCCAAATTCGAAGCTATCTATTTACAACCCTTCCTTTTCATAACCTATCATACTTTCATAAATCAGAGTCCATTTTCTGTAGGCTGTTTTTTAACCCAGTCAACGACAAGTACTTTTGCTAGTATATATATATATATATATATATATATATATATATATATATATATATATATAGAGAGAGAGAGAGAGAGAGAGCGAGAGAGAGAGAGAGAGGCAGAGAGAGAGAGAGAGAGAATAAATGACAGAAAGTTATATTCCAAAATTCATGATGTGTGACCATCTTATAATTTATTCCTTTAATTCAGTGGACTTATACAATTCTTAAATAAGGATTGATATATAATAAAAAATATATTTCTACAGACATATATATATATATGATGATTGCAACGTCTTGTCAGACGAGTGCCACTCCCTCAGACACTTAAAGTCCATGAGCCCCAAAATTACTCCTCTCGCCACAGGACCAATTTTTATAGACAAATGCCTGAGGGAGTATCTATACACAGATGATGTTACAGAGTCTTAGCTTTGTACGACAGCTAAGTCTCTCCCTCTCGGTTCAAAATGCTGAGATCCAGCAACAAGCAAGAGCAAGATAGCCAGCAACAAGTTAAACTGCAGACCAGCTTAATGCCAATACTGGTCTCCCGCTTTATGTTTTTTTTTTATCAGAGATTTGCTTCTCCTAGAAAGGTTGCCTTCACGACGGCTTATGAGAGCCCTCTCCACCCCAACACACACATACATACACATAAACACACACGGTGCAAGTTAGCCGTTGACCCCGAAAACGGGTTCATTCGCCCTTTGGAAGGTATTGTTTTTAATCCTTCAGGGAGACTAGCCACCCTCCTCACCAAACAAGTCTGGTGGGGGAACCAGTTTAGTCGCCGGTGACTCGACCATGAGGCAGGTAGTGTACTGGGTTACATGTTACCAGTAGCATATGACATGACCTGACCATATATATATATATATATATATATATATATATATATATATATATATATATATATATATATATATATAAGGGGGTCAGTAAATGATACACCCAGGCATATTCTCTCTCTCTCTCTCTTCTTCTTCTTCTTCTTCTTCTTCTTCTTCTTCCACCACCTTCCCAATTTTCTCTCTTCCCAAAGTAAAAAAAAAGTTATTTTAAAGAGTAAAAAGCATATATCGTTTTGGCAAATTTATAACGATGCTAGCGAGAAGCACCTGGTCTTGCCCGGTCATAAAATACGCTTAAATATATTTTAATTCATGATTTCGATTTATTATTACCGAGTCAATTCTTTATTGAATATATATATATATATATATATATATATATATATATATATATATATATATATATATATATGTAAACAAATTGAGCTTAGGTATTTGGACAATGTCAAAACATTGTTAATTTACTGCCCGCATAGCAGCAGGCGTATAGCGCAACGATTAGAAGCTCCGACTGCCGTTTGGCCAGTCGGGTTTCGATCCTGGCTTGATTAGCTGTGAAACAGCGAAACAGTACTGTATGTGGCTGACTATATATATATATATATATATATATATATATATATATATATATATATATATATATATATATATATATACAGAGTGAAACAATAAATTGTCGTCTTAGAAAAGACGACATGATTCCATTTCCGCTGGAGCAAACCTTGTACTAGTTCTCAAGAGTGATAGTTCATATATATATATATATATATATATATATATATATATATATATATATATATATATATATATATATACCGTCTATAAAAATGCAATCATTTGAGTCGCCTCGAGCCACTTTGCGATCTTGTGTCTCGGAGGGGATGCATTTAAAAAAACAAATGGCGAGAGGCAGACACACAGACATCAGCAGCAGCAACCCTGCTGTTTTTAACGGCGACGACGAGAGTCATTGCAATCTCGGGAAGATAGGTAAAGACGGTAGTTTCACGTTGCTTTCGTCTTGATTCGGGGGTGCATCTCACCCAGTGAGTTAAACGCGCCCCCAGATACCAACCTGGAAATTTCTACGACTCGGCGCAGTACATACAGCGCCCAGCCTTCCCCAATTGTCACCCATCTGGTACTGGCCAGGCTCATTGTTGCTTAACTTCGGTGATCTGGCGAGAACCGGGGTGTCGACGTGATTGTGTCGTGTGCCACATGTGGAGATGGTTTTATAAATTATATTTTTGCAAGTTGTTTTGTGCTAAAATTGGCTTTTCTGATTTTCTGATAATCATAATAGATTATCTTTTTCAACTAAGAAATTCCTTTTCTGGACGTTAGGATTAGTTTCATTCTTTATCTGGCTTGTTTTTATAAAGAGGCCAACGCAATTCTTTAAGATTAGTTTCGTGTAAAGTTAGCAAAATCTCTCCCGCCCCGCCCCCGCCTCTTCTCTTGCCTTGTTCAACTTTGACCCGCAACCGCTTTAAAACAATACCTTGACTTATGGTGGCCGGTTAATTAATCGCATTTTTTTTTTAGTAAGTCATATTTTCTTCTGCTCACTCTCCTCGCCCTCCCCTTCTCCTAGTTCTTCTTCTTCTTCTTCTTTTTCTTCTTCTTGTCGTATTTTAGCCGTTTGTGGAATAAGATTGTATTATTTATTTATTTATTTAAAAATTTTTTTAAATGTTGCAACATAATAGCGTTTAATTCAAACGGCAAAAAATGAGACGCAATTGATTTCAATATGTATATTGGAATTGAAATGAAATTTTCACACGGTAAAAATAAGGTAATTAATAGTTATGATAATTATAGTACAGTAAAGTATTAATAACGAAGGTGATAGTCTTAAATAATAATAAAAATAATGAAACTCCCGAAGGGGGCAGAGTTAGAGACAATGTTATCTCATTTTTTCTGTTTAAATTAAACACTATTACGTTGCAACATTTTACAAAATTTAAAAATAAAAAATAAATAAATAAAAAATACAATCTTCTCCCACAAACGGCTAAAATAATCCACGTGAACTTTTTCGAGCATGATTGCTAGGAATGAACGCTGTCCACACTACAAATTTCTAGTTCTTTCAACGGTTTTCTTTTTCATTTCGATACTTTTTTGTGACTAAGAGCGGAGGTCCGCTTGAAATATAAAAAATAACAATAAAAATATTAAATACAAAAAGTAACATCGTTTTTCATGCTTCAAAAAACCCTAATAACCTTATATATATATATATATATATATATATATATATATATATATATATATATATATATATATAATGTCAGGGGTGTGATTTCCGTTATAGATGCGTTGATTTAATTTGAATAAAATGAAATACGCATCATGTGCGCTTGAAAGCCAAATTACAACGCAATATTATGAAAATAAACAAATATTTTACTTATTTGAAATTTCTAAATAAATTTCAAACGAGTAAAATATTTGTTCATTTTCGTAATATTGCCTTGTAATTTGGCTTTCAAGCGCACCTGATGCGTTGGGGGTACAAAACTTTATTAAGGCAATCATGAAGGGAAGACGTATTCCTTCGGAATTCATTTTATATTAAAAAAAGACCGAGGAGAAAAGGAAAATGGATAGCGACTAAAAAATAAAAATAGGGAAATAAAAATATAAATAAATAAAAACGAGTCAATTGACATGTTTCGCCCTCACTCGTCAAAATTGGAATCGAGGGATTTATTTTTTAGTAATTTGTTTTCCTTAATGATAAAATCTAAAAAAAAGAGACGGGAGCAAGAGCAATGGTATGGGGATGAATTTTAGAGGCTGATCACGTTCAAACCCCACAAGCAGTCCTTTTGCTTACAAAGGGAAGGTTTCCTAAGGCGAACGTGAACAGTCTCCAAGACTTTTAGATGATATACGGAGTGAGCTCGACTCAATACGGAGAAAGAGTCGATGCTAAAGTTCGTTGCACAATCCCGGTATTTAATAAAGTGTTCCGTTATAGCGGATCCATATATGTTGTTTACAGCGTCGGCAGGTAGGAATGTTCCTATCCTGATTTTGCTCGGTACATGTTGTTGTATGCGACTTTCCAATTTTAAAGACGTTCGACCTCCGTAGTCGGCACCGCAACCACATTTAAATAAATAAATGACATTACTAATATGATGAGGGTGTAGAACATCCTTTTTATTGGAAGCCATTAATGGTTTTGTATTATATAAAACACGAACATTTGAAGCAAAATAACATCCTTCAACAGTTCACCAAACAAATTAGTTTATTTGTTTGGTGAATTTTTCACTTACTTTCCCCAGCCACGGCAATCGAATATAAACCGGACATTTATCCACCTTATATGATTTTCTTCGTAAAAAATCTGCTCTTTTCCTTTTAATGGTAGTTTCAATTACATTTAAGGGATACCCATTATTGGACAAAGCATCTGTAATTGTATTTAATTTCTCATCCATTTTTTCTGGCGAGCAGATTATTAGGGCACGATGTGCTAATGTCCAAATTAAATTATATTTGCGCTTGTTAGGGCAGAATGAATCCCAGCGTGTATACAGCCCAGTGAATGTTGGTTTGCGATAAATCATCATCAACGCTCTGATCCCCATCTGGCATCAATTGTGATGGATGGCTCTCGTCTGGGTGAGGCCCCGTGTTTTTACAAGCTTCTGTGTTTGACCTTTACTCCTGATCTGAAATGGAACACGTACATCAAGTCTGTTGCCAAGGTCGCTGGAAAGATGGTGGGATCCTTCTACCGCTCCAGAAGATATCTCACTACTGATGCAATTCTTTATCTATATAAAAGCCAAGTACGTCCAAGGATGGAATACTGTTGCCATATCTGGGCAGGAGCTGCTAAAAACAGCCTATCCTGCCTTGACAGAGTACAAAATAGACTTCGTGGCTTAGTGGGGGATGCCCTTTTCTCTACCCTGCAACCTCTCTCCCACAGAAGAGACGTTGCGAGCCTATCGTTGTTTTATCGTTATTTCCATGGCAGGTGCTCGTCTGAACTCCAATCTCTGGTCCCCCCTCGCCAATCTTTCACGAAAAACACCCGTCTAGCTGAATCTACTGTGAAAAATTTCCCCCACTCTATATCTGTGCCTAAATCGAAACGCGGATTCCATGAACAAAGGTTCTTTCTTAGAACTGCACGCCTGTGGAACTCTGTTCCATCTGCCTGCTTCCCACCGGACTACAACTTGGATGTCTTCAAGTTCAATGTTAACAAATTCCTAATGAACTGCCCCTTTAAGTAAACACTTCATCAAATCTCCACACTAACGTAATGTACTTGCAATAACCCTTATCCCTGAGTGGCTTCCGGGCCTTGATAAGTGGTGATCACTGTGTAAAAAAAGGTAACTAGATGGAGTTTTCGTTACCAAAACATCGAGAAACTGTCCCCAGTCGAACTTCTCGTACTCGATCATGGGTTGGAATTTTGCACTCCACCAAGTAATACAAAACGAGAAGAAATATTCTCTGAGTTTGAAGTTTTAGGTTCTCAGATAAACTTCAACCGGTTTCCGTGAATAAATTAAGGGACTTAAAAGCAAGTTTAAACAACCTTGCCTACAGTTACTCTAGTACACCAGTATCCCATTCAGAGTTTAAATGACGTAATGAACACCTTAACGTCATTAAAACTCTACGTAAAAATATATCCCTCGTGATAACTAGACCTGATAAAGGGTCTGGGGTAGTCATAATGAATCATGAGGAATACGTCAACAAAATGGCACTTATATTAAGCGATAGTGACAAATGTGTTAAATTAGGCCCTGTTGAGACCCATGATTCCACGAGTACTCTGGAATCTAAATTCCAGAAAAAATTAGTTAAAGGGGTAAAAGGTGGTTTACTTTCTTCTGAGGTAGCTAGTGAGATTAGATCCTCGGATTCTATCCGTCCAAGATTATATGGCCTACCTAAAACACACAAAGCGGATATTCCCTTAAGACCTATTCTATCTATGGTAGGGTCCTCACAACAGAAGGTTGCAAAATGAATCTTCAATATTCTTCAGCCAGTATCAAATTATTATAGTAAATACTGAAGATTCATTTCATTTCGCTGACTACATGCAAAAATCAACGAGTACAAATAAATTTATGTGTTCGTATGATATCAGCAATTTATTTACTTGCGTCCCAGTTTTAGAAACGATAGATATTTGTGCTGACTTTTTATATCGCAGCCAAAGTCCAACACCTTCCGTTCCTGAACACGTATTTGTTGAACTAATTAAATTTGCCGTTACATCCGTTGAATTTAGCTTTAATGATGTAATGTACAGGCAAATTGATGGTGTGTCGATGGGCTCCGTGTTGGGACCCACATTGGCCAACATTTTTGTAGGATTCCATGAGGAAAAATTAATGTCAGGACCCATAAAACCATTGGTCTATTTTAGATATGTAGACGACACGTTTTGCCTATTTGATAGTAATTCGGAGGCAAACAAATTTTTCTCGTTACTAAACAGTATGCATCCGGCGGTAAAGTATACGTATGAAAGTGAAGATAATTCCGCCCTGGCGTTTCTCGATGTTTTGGTAACGAAAACTCCATCTAGTTACCTTACATCGATTTATCGCAAACTAACATTCACTGGGCTGTATACACGCTGGGATTCATTCTGCCCTAACAAGCGCAAATATAATTTAATTTGGACATTAGCACATCGTGCCCTAATAATCTGCTCGCCAGAAAAAATGGATGAGGAATTAAATACAATTACAGATGCTTTGTCCAATAATGGGTATCCTTTAGATGTAATTGAAACCACCATTAAAAGGACAAGAGCAGATTTTTTACGAACAAAACCCAATATGGTGGATAAATGTCTGGATTATATTCGATTGCCGTGGTTGGGGAAAGTAAGTGAAAAATTCACCAAACAAATAAACTAATTTGTTTGGTGAACTGTTGAAGGATGTTATTTTGCTTCAAATGTTCGTGTTTTATATAATACAAAACCATTAATGGCTTCCAATAAAAAGGATGTTCTACACCCTCATCATATTAGTAATGTCATTTATTCATTTAAATGTGGTTGCGGTGCCGACTACGGAGGTCGAACGTCTTTAAAATTGGAAAGTCGCATACAACAACATGTACCGAGCAAAATCAGGAATGGCACATTCCTACCTACCGACGCTGTAAGCAACACATATGGATCCGCTATAACGGAACACTTTATTAAATACCGGGATTGTGCAACGAACTTCAGCATCGACTCTTTCTCCGTATTGAGTCGAGCTCACTCCGTATAACATCTAAAAGTCTTGGAGACTGTTCACGTTCGCCTTAGGAAGCCTTCCCTTTGTAACCAAAAGGACTGCTTGTGGGGTTTGAATGTGATCAGCCTCTAAAATTCATCCCCATACCATTGCTCTTGCTCCCGTCTCTCTCTCTTTTTTTTTTTTTTTTTTAGATTTTATCATTAAGGAAAACAAATTACTAAAAAATAAATCCCTCGATTCCAATTTTGACGAGTGAGGACGAAACATGTCAATTGACTCGTTTTGATTTTTTTTCCCTCTATTTCCCTACTTTTATTTTTTAGTCGCTATCCATTTTCCTTTTCTCCTCGGTCTTTTTTTTTTTTTTAATATAAAATGAATTCCGAAGGAATACGTCTTCCTTTCACAATTGCTTTAATATATATATATATATATATATATATATATATATATATATATATATATATATATATATATATATACTAGCAAGGAAACTCGACATTGCCCAAGAGAGATAAAATAATGATCAACGAATGTGCCACACTTCCAATACTTTTATTGTCATTGAAATGGTCCATTTTTCAAAACAAAATCGATTGATTGCGTGTTGCACTGGGAGGAAGCTTCACATACCTTTACGCAATTACTTAGTTCACAATACATTGCACTGTAGAGAAACTACTGTTGATTTTAAGAAAATCTTATTTCCCCGTGTTAAAGAGCCTGGTGGTCAGTCACGTGACACAATATGTAATCGGCCTGGCACAAAACTGAAAACCCATCTCTATTGATGAATGCTACTGCCTCTGTGTATCCTTTCCAGGAAGTAAACATCGGATGTTTTAGGATCGTATGGAACAATCACTCTAAGAAATCGGTATATCCTGAATTTCATAGACTGGCCAGTTATAGTTTGTAGTCGAAGGAGAAGGGTAGATAAAATATCGATGACTAACGCTGTGTTGTAGCGTCAATCACATACATGCCTGGTCGTGTGATTTTAAGACAAAGTTCTTCGCTTTTAAATGAGAATGAGGGGGAATCGTTGAACAGAAAGCGTACCAGAGGTAATTGGTCAAAAATGTGGTGAGACGACAACAACTACGGATGGCAGTGATGGCTGAGAATGCAGTTAGGAGATTCGAAGTTCCTATCCGTCGCGGTTACCACCTGACGAAGGCCAGAGGAAGTTGGCCGAAACGTTGTGCACCAATAAAAAGATAAGATGAGACTAATAGTCCGAAATAAAAGAAAATTAACAGAAATCTTCAGTTTTAGAAATGTTCACTTACCAGAAAAGCGCAACTATTTGACAGAAAACACCAGTTCTAGAAAACCTAGTGGATGGATTGTGTCGGCTAGAAAAATAATTTAGGGGCAACTATTTAAGATTAAAAAAAAAAATTATCGGTGAAGTGGAGTGCTATTTAACAGGAAAAGTGCAAGAATATGTGACTGATTGCATGGAAGATGTTGGGGGATGAGGGACTGTTTATTGAAAAAAAAAAAACTTAGGGTGGGGGCATATGTTTAACAAAAAATTGCCGGGGGTGCGCTATTTGTCAGAAAACCCAAATTTTTGTTAGAAAAGGTGTTGGGGGCTTTTTCACAGAAAGTGCGTCGGTAAATTTAACGTAAAATGAGATAAAAAAAAAAAAATTATTGGAGAACGCAGATTCCATGAACAAAGTTTCTTTCCTAACTGCCCGCCTGGAGAACACTGTTCCATAGGCCTGCTTCCCGGCTGACTACAACCACTGTCAATTCCCCATTCTCTAACTGTGCCTTAATCTAAACGCAGATTCCATGAACAAAGCTTCTTTCCTGGAACTGCTCGCTAGTAGAACACTGTGCCACTGGCCTGCTTCCCGGACGATTACAATATGGTAATCTTCAACTTCAATGTAAACAAGTTTTTGTTGTGCTTAAATAATCCAAATTCTACCCAATGTACACCATTAACAATTACTGAACTACCACCTTCCATCCATTAACTCTTATCCTTGAGTGGCCTTCGGGCCTTGATAAGTGGTGTTTCGCTTACAAAAAAAGAAATTTGACAGAAAAGCTGTTTATTGGAGAGGGGCGAGGTATTTGACAGAAAAGCTGTCAAGGTTGGAAGGTTTGACAAAAAAAAAAAAAATAAGGGGAGGGTCAGAAAGGTGAACTGTTTGCCAGAAAAAAGATGTTTCTATTTGCCTCCCCACGAGGGCAGAGTTAGACACTAGGGTCGTTTTTTTTTTTAATGTGGAGAAAAAGGAACAAAATGAAAATTGTCTCAGTAGTGAAGGATTTCTCCTCCACTAACTGAGAACAACAAAAAAAAAAAGATGTTAAAGAGAAGAGGGAGCTGCTTGGCAATGAAAGGGTCCACAGGTAAGAAGACCGTTTGGCAGAAAAAAAAAAAAAAGTGTCAGAGGAAAAGGGTTGGTTGGTTGTTTTTGTTTTACGGCATATCAACCCTTTTCGGGTTATTTAATGCCGAATCCAAAGATTTTGAAGAAAAAGTTTTTAATAGAATATATTTGTTGTTTTCAAGTCGGTTTCTATTTAACCCATAGTTGGAACCCTAACAGGTACTACCACTCCGGGTCAGAGTGGACCTGGGAGCAATGGTAATTAAAGGGTGGATCCACACTCCCCAAAGCCCGCAAGCTGGGGCCTCACCACTGGATATAGTTTAAGGTCATATCCAGGACCCCCATTGAGGGATTTTTACCCTCTGCAAGGGGACAGTCGGTGTATTCTAATGCCCCACCGACAGGGCCTCAGAGGAAAAGGGAACTATTTGGCATAAAAAGTGTCGGGGTGAGGGACTATTTGACAGATAACGGGTAGGTGGTTGTTTCTCAGAAAGATGTCGGAGAAGGGGTGACTATTTTAGATAAAAAGCTGTGCGGGAAGAGGGGAGAAAAATAGTTGACAGCAATATCTTCGTTGGAAGAGAAAACGAAAAGAACTTAGCAGTAACCCTAGATTGAGTCTCTCTCTCTCTCTCTCTCTCTCTCTCTCTCTCTCTCTCTCTCTCTCTCTCTCTCTCTCTACGCATTCAATTCGGAGCTGATCTGAAACTAAGTGGCTGCTTTCGTCTAGCGTTTGTTTACTTTTCTGTCCGCAAGTCTGTTGATTGCCTCAATTTGCGTCTTCACCGGAATCAATTCAACATCTGTACAAACAAACAAACAAACAAACAAACAAACAAACAAACCGACTCGAAAATTTAAAAAGAAACGCCAAATTCTTTGGATTAAAAAAAAAAAAAAGAAAAAGGGAAGTTTGAAATTTCACATCGATGAAAATTGGAATTTACCAACTTTAGAAAAGTAAGTTTTTGATTTTCGAAAAAAACAAACAAAAAAAAACCACAAAAAACGCCATTTTTTATGGAGGAGGTGCATTTTTGGCGGACCTGAAGAATCTTGCCCCCCTCCTTTATTTGTTTTTATTTTCATCTTTTTATCGATTTTTTTTTTAGCGGATTATCATCGAATAGACACTAGTCTACCAGATTATTAAAAAAAAAAAAAATGAAAAATAAAAAACAATATTTATGAATATTTTAGGGGTGCTCGTGCTCACTGCTCAGTTTCTAATGCAACGTTGTAGTAAATCGACCACCCATTTTAGGTTCACTCGACGTTTTGAGGCCAAATTTCGCAAATTTATCCTTCTTAAAGCAGTTTAGCTTTTTTGGATGATTTTTAAAAGCAAAATTCAAACAAAAGATTAAAGTACTCATAAACATGGATAAATTCGCGAAATTTAGCCTAAAAACATGTAGTGGTTCTAAAATAGGTGATCAATTTATTACAACGTTGCATTAGAAACTGAGCACCCCTAAAAATATTTCAAACTTTACTTTTTTTTTCTAATAATCTGATAGACTAGTGTCAATTCGAGAATAATTCACTGAAAAAAAAAAAATAGAAATGGGGGGGTCAAGATTCTTGAGGTCCGCCATATTTATTTTTTTATTTTATTTATTTTATTTTATTTTTTGTAAATTTGTAGATGAGCATCATCCACCGATTCACCCATCCCTTCCAAAAAATTTCGATTCTACTTTTTTCAGGCGATTAGATGTGATTACCCTAAAACACTCGTCCAAAAGAAAGGAAAAACAACAACAAAAAACAAAAATATATTAAAATGCAGAGTGGGGGATAAGTTTCGTATATAAACTTAACGTTAAATGATCTCCTGTTTTAGGTCATTCTAACTTTTGAGGGCAGTTAACCATTTTCTTTCTTTTTGCTACTAACCCTAAGTCCGAGTGGCAATATTGCAAAAACCATACGTAATCGCATAAAAAAAGTAAACACAGTTACCAAAACGAAAATGATCGGTGCCTGTTCAGAATTACACTAAAAAAAAACAATAATGCAGAAAACACAAACACGTCTTTATGATGTACGCACCTGTAGCGGAAGAAAGATGTCACATTCTAAAAATCACATAAATTAATCAAGTATTTTTTTTTAAGCGAGGAAGGGTCTGAGACATGCCATGTTTTTAGAATTAGGTCCAAAGTCCGACAACTCAATTCGACTACATAAATTTACAAACCCTGTTATTTTATTATTTTATTATTTTATTATTAGCGGGGTTGGGGAAGGTGAACGGGTTATCCCCGGGCGTAAAATACGCTTAAATATGATAATTTAATTTGTCCAGATTTTCATATATATTATTATAGAGTCGTGATTTCAAAAGTAAAACAAAATAAAAGTATTTGGGTGCCATCAGCTAGAATCGAAACCGAAAGCAAAAGTGTAGCATTCAAAGCTGGTGACGTTACCACTGTACCAACGTGTCACGGATATGAACTAAGACGAATGTACAAAATGTATAACGATTTTTTCAATTTTGACCCATTTTTGACCTCTTAAAAACTATTTTAACCGGCTAAAGACCCATAAAAGAACGGTTCATAAAAAAATCCATTAATTTGAGACCCCCCTAGCGTCGCTCTGCGACTTTTAGTTTCGGAAGAGATAGAGTTTGAAAATATGGAGACAGACAGATAGACAGACAGACATATAGGCGTTTATATATTAGATTATTAATCGCAAAAAATCGTAAAAAATTGTTTTTCTTAATTTATTAAAATACTACTTGTTCAATTTACGTGATTTTCGGAATATGACATTTTCGTGCCATGACGCAATTCTAAAAAAGCACTAAATGATCTTGCGTTTTCTAGTAATTTAAGCGTTTTTAGAGCAATTAACCAGTTTCCCTTTTTTTTTTTTTTTTGCTATGGGAGATAAATACTATAAAAATAAATAAAGATTTTGATAAACTCCTATAAAACGCTAATATGGGTCTTAAGTAAGATCAAATTTTACGTTAACTTTATATATGAGACTGATCCCCCACTATAAATTCTAACTTTTTCTTTCCTCTTAGTTTTTCAAGGTGTGGACACATAGCGCCCCCCCCCACACACACGCAAACATCAAGTAGGATTTCGTTTGTTTGTTTTTTTCTTGTTTTTTTTTGTTGTTGTTGTTTTTTTCGGAGAAAGATAATACCTGTGGGTGTTCATTCACAAATTTACCTTTTTATTTTCGTGTTTAAGTTTGAATCGTTGTTTTTGCAGACACACACTTATGCGGGTGTTGAGTGTTTTGATTTTCTCCCGTGTTGCAAAATGCAACCCATTATTTAGGATTTGAACACTGTCAAAATATTTAGTAATATGAAAATATATCCAGGCCACGTAAACTACACAGGAATGTTTATGTTTCATTCTCGGGGGAAATCATCAGGTTAATACATATGGCTGATACCTCTTCTCTATACTTAATAAAAAAAGTCGATTTTTCCCGTATCACTTTCGACGCTATAAGAAAACAAAGAGGCAATTCCTATGCAGAATTTTCACACACACCATTTCCAGCAAGAATACGTCACCATTTAAGAAATGTTACTATTTACTTCTTCGATTCACTCTCTCAAATACATAATCCCAAATCCACGTAGGTAGTAGTAGCAACCGGAACCCAAAATCACTGGACCCTTTTTTTTCATAGCCATATATACCCACATGTAAAAAAAAAATTATTCGTGATCTTAGATACAGTCATCTACTAGATACTAACGTTATCATAAAAAAACTCTAATTAATGACCGCTCCCCTTCCTTGCTTAGTTCTATGGAATTACAGAATACACAGCTATCAGCAGTTTAACATAAACATTAACATTAGAAATAGTCAGACTTACGATTAAGAGTTCGTTTTTTTTTTTTTTCAAACGAGAAAATACAAAAGATTCGGATTGATGATTTCAAATGCACAACCAACCAAAAAAAAAAAAAAAGAAGTTATTTATTGCATATCGTAAGATTCCTATTTCTAATGTACTTTTTTTAGAATATAAAACCATATCTTAACAAAAAAAAATATTTCGTTTAATCATCAAAAAAGGAGACACACCTATTCACGGTACATTTACATTTTTCCTCTATGCTTTTCACCATTCATTTGATTGTGATCTAATACGCATGGAAATTTCTGAAATTATATACAAATGTGAAGTTAAGGTGGATAATAGTAAAACGATATATATAGGGAGAACTGATTGTAATTTTAAGGGCAGATATAAAAACCACATTGCATCATTTAACATTTGACAAGAGTAGGAACTAAATTGGAATGAGGGTAAGGATAGAAATAATGATAGGACAAAAATAAACATTAAAAATAAGAAGAGAAACACGATTGCATTAGGGAATTGGGTTAGAGGAACTACATGGTGGATAATGAAGATAGTAAGATAAACTACATAATATATAGGGATAAAAGGAAAAAGAAACGTAGGGAATAAAAATAGGTATAAAATAAAGATAAGAAAAACAATGGAATTAAAAATGATAAACAAACATATAATAGTAATAATGCAGTTAGGACGAGGAGAAATAGACACAAAGAGCAAGTCTGGTTTAATCCACCTTTCAGCGAACATATACAAAATGATATCTCTGAAATTTTACAAAATAGTTGAGAAGAACTTCTCCCCAGAAAATAGATTAACTAAAATAATTAACAAGAACACATTTAAACTTTCATTATCAACAAATTAAAGTAAAACTATGATAAGTTCAAATAATGGTAAAGTTAACAAAATAGTGAATAACAGCAGGATTAAATCAGGAGAATTTAATATTGAGAAAAAATGTAACTGTAGTATACCTAACGAATGTCCATTGGAAAGCAATCGTTTAATTTCTGAAATTGTATAAATAAAATAGAATTTGAATTAAAGTGGTCAATAGTAGATAAAGCTAGAAGATACTTATTTATTTTTTTTACATAGGCGTCATCACTTATCAAGGCCGATAGGCCACTCAAGGATAAGGGTTAAAGAGTGTACAGTAGTCGAAAGGACAATATAGTAATCGATAGTAATGGAAGTTCGGTAAATTTGTTAACTTAAGTGGAACAGCTCATCAAAAACTTGTTTACATTAGACTTGAAGACAACCATATTATAGACAGCTGGAAAGCATGAAAATGGAAGACAATTCCACAGGCGTGCAGTTCTAAGAAAGAAGCTTTAATCATGGAATCTATGTTTAGGTTTAGGCACAGATAAAGAGTGGGGGGGAATTATTGATAGTGTTTTCAGCTAGTCTAGTGTTTCTTGTGAAAGTTTGGCGAGGGGGGACCATAGATTGAATCGTTTAATTCCTGAAATTGTATAAATAAAATAGAATTTGAATTAAAATGGTCAATAGTAGATAAAGTTAGAAGATATAAACCTAGTAAATCCAAAAGATGTAATCTATGTTTATTTGAGTCATACCATATAATGAATTCTAAAGAAGAAATATTAAACAAAAAGTTTGATGTTATACAAAGCTGTCTACATAGAAATAAATTCCTATTATCACACCTAAGACCTGATTAAAAAGAACGGGTTTAAATAAAAAAAGAAAAAAATGATTAAGAAATATGTTTAAAGTAAAGTGTAAGTGCTAATTAAATATGAAATTTAATACGAAGATTTTAGGGTGGTGCAATAGGTTATTAAATTAAAATGCAAAAAATAAACTAAGGATAACCTAAATAAGGGAAATAGAATTTGTTTTACAATGTCTCATGACTTATCGAGGCCCGGAGGCCACTCGAGGATAAGGGTTATTGAGTGTACAGTAGTCAATGGAATAATTTCTTAGTAATCATTAGTAGTAGAAATTTGGTAAATTGGATAATTTAATGGGACGGTTCATCAAGAATTTGTTTATGTTGGACTTGAAGACAACCAAATTGTAGTCAGCTGGAAAACAAACTAACAGAAGAGAGTTCCACGGGCGTGCAGTTCTGAGAAAAAAGCTTTGTTCATGGAATCTACGTTTCGGTTTAGGCACAGATAAAGAGTGGAGAAAATTATTGACAGTGGTTTCAGCTAGACGGGTGTTTTTCGTGAAAAATTGGCGAGGGCAGACAAGAGATTGGGGATCAGATGAGGACTTGCCATGGAAATAACGATAAAGCAGAGACAGGTTCGCAACGTTTCTTCTGTGGGAAAGTGGTTGCAGGGAGGAGAAAAGGGCGCCCCCACTAAGCTACGAAGTCTAAGCTGCTTCTAGCAGCATCTGGCCAGATATGGCAAGAGCACTCCATCATTGGACATACTTGGCTCTTATATAGATAGAGAATTGCATCAGGAGTGAGACATCTATTGGAATGGTAGAATTAAATTTTAATTTAATAATCGTCATTTGGGAATAAACTAACACCTGGGAATTTTTAACGTCACAAAAAAGAGAAAAAAAATCAAACGTTAAGTAATTGCAAAATATTGATATCAACAGATTATGATGGATTAAAATAGAATAAAATCAGAATATAAGTTTGAAGCAAACTAAATGAGAAATTGAACCTAGACTGATATAAGTAGAATATCTGTTATTTCAGAAACTTCAACCAAGAGATCTTTTTAGGATTCTGTTTTTTTTTTTAACCCAATTGTTTAGGTCTCTCTTGCACTTGGTTCACTGGGTATATTTGCGAGGTAGGTCTTGAAATTCTTTTTCATTAAACCAGTAACTCCCATGTTTACTCGAATAATGGAGATCTTCCTAAAATTTGTGTGTATGTGTATGTCTTTTTGACACTAGATATCATCTTTTGTTGAGTGCAAATAAACACGTTAAGGAGATTAATAAATACAAAAGTTAAAATATTAAAGAATAGTTGGAATTTCGATAAATAAAGTATGATAAATTTCGATAAATGAATTAATAAATATGGGTAAAATCGAGTTATGTCCCTTTCTCCGTAAATGATACAAACTAGTAAAGATTAGAAGATAAAAAATGTTTATTAAGATAAGACTTGAAAAGATAGATTCAACATTTCGATTATTTACATAACCAGTATGGGATGCCGATAAATTTTAATATTATTTATATTAACTTTTTAATTATAGATTTTTTTTCTTAAGATATAGCATGGGAAGGAAAAAAAAAAATCAACAAATATATCGTAGCATGCAAATAAAACCTTATACGAAACTGAGGCTACTTTGAGATATGAATAGTTGGACTATAAACAAATAGAGACTAATATTTGAAGGTGTAGATTAGGATTTGGGGAATAAATTAATAAAATAGATAAATCGGAAAGGGATAAAATGTGTATAAGAATCGGAAAAGTCATTATAAGAGTAAAGGAATATAAAAATTTGAAAAAATTGTTGAAGTAGCATATAAAAAGAAGAAATACGAAAATGAGACACTTACTCAATTCGAAGGCAAGCCTAAAGATAGATAAACAAAAAAAAAATAAATAAAATTGATGGGTGCGAGGTGAGTTCAGCTACTGGATCCTTTAAAGTAGTGATTATGAAATATATATGTATAACAAATGGATTTTAGTGTCTGACGAGTAGCTATTTTTGGAATATTTTTAAATAATACGTTTAAATTTGTCCAAATAGTTATAAAACAATTGAAACACATAAGGAAGTATACCATATGATGTTCTCATTTCATATTTTCTTGTCTTGATTTTGCATGAATATTATATATATATATATATATATATATATTCACTAATTGATATAATAATTAAATGTAAAACAATACTCAGCAATATATATATATATATATATATATATATATATATATATATATACAGGGTAACCCAACAAAAAACGGGCCCCAACTCTAAATAGGCCCCGTTTCTTAGTGTTTTATCCGAATGAAATGAAACTTTGGTCATAACTAGTTTATTATATTCAAAACATCACATCAAAACACTAGGATCTTTACCCTTTTTTTCCGTTCTACAGCATATGTTCTAGATGGCCTCCATTTAGCTTTTGTTTTTTTTTTTTGGGGGGGGGTCACCCTGTATATATATATATCTGTAGAAATATATTTTCTTATAATATATCCTTATTTAAAAAGCTCAATTACACGTATCGTTTCTGTAGGACATGTATTATTTTTTACTTTTGGTTATTCGTCATCATCATCATCATCATCATCATTATCATCAAAGAGGTCAAGCGTCCTTAAATATTTTTTTTTTTTTTGCGGATATGTATTGTTTTTATTGTTGTATTAATTTCTTTAAATTGATTCGAACATGAATAGGTAACTGGACCTCCACTGCCTTGCGGGCCAAGGTTCTTTAACCAAAGGCTAAGGGTGAGCTAACCCTGACAGAAACGTTCAGAGAAGCTTAGGCCCTGTCAGCTGCGGCATGCATGACCCACCGGTGTGTGGAATATGCTCTGGTGCCCAGCAACCTAAATCTAAGACATGGACCGAATAGGATTGAGGTGAAGAGGGCTTCCGGTAGCTGTGATGAAGGCAACCATTCTAGGAGAAGCTAATCTCAGATTTTAAAAACCATAAAGTGGAAGACCAGTACCCGCATTAAGCTGGTCTACAGTTTGACTTGTTGCTGGTCATCTTGCCCTTGCTTGTTGCTGGATCTCAACATTTGGAACCGAGAGAGAGACTTAGCTGTCGTACAAAGCAAAAACTCTGCAATAACATCTTTGTACAGATACTCCCTCAAACATTTGTCTACAAAAAAAAAAACTAAAAAAGTCCTATGGCGATATAAAAATTTTTGACGCAAGCTGGCCTGACAGGCTGGAAGCATGTAATAACTAATCTACCATTATTATAGGCATATATGTATGTATGTGTGTATATATGTCTATATGTATATGCGTGTGTGTTTGTGTGTATGTATGTGTGTGTTGGGGTGGAGAGGACTCCTGTAAGCCATGGTGAAGACAATCTTTCTAGGAGAAGCAAATCTCTGATTTAAAAAACCATAAAGCGGAAGACCAGTACCTGCATTAAGCTGGTCTGCAATTTAACTTGTTGCTGGCTATCTTGCTCTTGCTTGTTGCTAGAAAAGTTGTGACGCGTGGAGTCTTAAAATGCTGGAAGCATGTAATAATTGATCTCAATGACCATCTTCAGTGTCATGCCTGCGTGAGCGTGTGAATTCACTGGTAAGACTAAAAAAAAGTCATTTTTGGGCTCATGGATTTAAGTGTCTGAGGGAGTGGCACTCATCTGACAAGACGTTGCAATCATCATGTATATGCATAAGTGTATATGTGTATGTAAATTTATATATGTATATGTATGTGTCTATGTATATATGTATGTATATATATGTATATGCATGTATATATATGTGTGTGTATGTATATATGTATATGTTTGCATGTATATGTATGTGTATGTATGCATATATATGCATGTATATGTATGTGTGTATGTATATGTATATATATATGTATATATATGCATGTGTATGTATATGTGTGCATGTGTATGTATATGTATGTGTATAATATGTATGTATATTTATGTGTCTGTATGTGTATGTATATGTATATGTGCATATATGCATGTATATGTATATATATATGCATGTGCGTGTATGTATATATATGTGTATATGTATATGTCTGTGTGTATATTTATGTATGTGCATGCATGTATATGTATATGTTTGTGTATATGTATATGTGTGCATGTATGTATGTATGTGTATATATGTGAATGTATATGTATGTATGTGTGTATGTATATGTCTGTATGTGCATATTTGTATGTATGTATGGCATATGTGTATGTATGTATATATGTGTGTATGTACATATATATATAAATATATATATATGTGTGTGTATATATATATGTATATATATATATATATATATATATATATATATATATATATATATGTATGTATGTATGCATGTATAATAATGACCGTTTTAAGTGTCATGTCTACTTGAGGGTGTGCAAGTCGCTGGCAGGACTAAAAAGTCATCTTCGGGCACATGGACTTTCAGTGACTGAGGGAGTGGCACTTGTCTGACAAGACGTTGCGATCGTTATATGTATATATATATGTATATATATATATGTATATATATATGTATATATATACATATATATATATATATATGTATACATAAATATATATATATATATATGTATGTATGTATGTATGTATGTATATATATATATGTACTAGCATGGGTACCCGGCGTTGCCTGGGTTGATATGCAGTTCCGTTTGAAACACGTCTGCTATACTAATCATTTTCATGGGTAACGTGGATGCCTCCAGAACAACTTCAAAAATAAACGAATGGATGATAATTTTTTTGTCTGTCAAATAATTTATGCCGCTAAAGTACACATTTCCCTTTATACTTTGTAAGGGCACTTTTTTCACTGGCTTTTATTTGTAAATAAAGGAAATTTTAGATTTACTTATTTTTAGGGGGTGGGTGCTTTTCGATTTAATTGTCGTTTTATGTTTCTAATGTAATCCCGCTCCTCCCCACAGAAAATTGAATTCTTTATATTTTGGAGTTTGTTTTGTTTATTAAATTATTAGGTGAAAGTAGAGAATGGTCTCATAAAACATAATTAAATTCATCGTTATTTTATGTTTCCAATGTTATTCCCCCCCCCAGTTATTCCCTCCTCCTCAATCGCCAAACTTTAAAAGCTGCTAGAGGTGGCCAAAAAGTGGGTGCTCATTTTATGTTAAATTTATATAAAAAAGTGATCCCCCAATCTAATACGTTATTATTTTTTGTTTCAAAATTTCTTTTGTAATAATATTTATAAAGGCTGTTTAAATGTATTACACTGAAAAAAAGTAGATCTCCATTTTTTTAGGGGTTAAACGCCGCTGGGTTACGTCATATAAAGTTACCGTTTTATTTAGAAAATTAAGTTTGTAATCGATGAAAATAATGCGGAAAAAGAAAAAGAAATGTAAATTGTTGAACTTCAAGGGGGGGGGGCAGTAGATCTTTATTTTTTTAGGTATTAAGCGACGCTGAATTTACGTGGTAAAGATTTACCGATTTCTGTATTTCTATAAGGAATAAAATAAAACAAACAAATGAAATCTTTTCATCTTTTTTTTCGAAAGTGTTTTTTTTTTTTAATATTAAAAAAAAAACAATAAAAGCCAAACTTTTTTCTATCTACACGGAATTATTTTTCCAGCTAGAAACTTAATGAAATCAGCAAATGATATTTTGTAAACGTTTTTTTTTATATAGATAGCGTCTAGGGGCAAATAACTCTAAATAAAAAGTTTTTAAAAAAAAGGTCGCTGTTGGAAATATTAATTCCAAAATAAATTAAATTAAATATGTTATCAATATAATTGTTGTTTAAAATTTATTAAATAACAATTTTAAATAGAATACTTAAAAATAATTCTCTCGCTTAGCATTAACTAAGATACCGCTATTTAGTGAAGTCAATTTTTCTTAATGTCATATGCAAATAAGGTGATCTCTTAATTGTGTATTTTTCCAAATATCATACTATATATAGCAATAAATGAAAGATTAAATAAAGTAAGACATATTTTGTATATATTAATCAAATTGTGAACAAATAAACAAACAGACAGGAATACGAATTTATATATATATATACATATATATATATATATATATATATGAACAAACAGTTAATAAAATATGTTAAAAAAACACTTTGAAATGAGTTAAAAACATATTTAATCTGAAAAATCACATTTTTCTTTACCATATTCCCTCTGCTTCACTTTTTTTGTTTTCAAGTAAGATTTTTGACTTACTTATTGTTTCATCAAATACTTCTGCATGCAAAATCCGATCCCGCATTTTGCTAATTCCTACTCTCTGATGAGAAGGAAAGTATTTCTTCGAAACTCTGCGGATTAAGGACTATCCATTTATCTAGTGTTTCCTTTTCAAATTAAATATGTTTTTAACTCATTTAAAAGTGTTTTTTAACATATTTTATTAACTGTTTGCTCATATTATAAGCTCTATTTCCTATTTGGTTTTATCGAGCTTTTATATCTGGCTGAGATAATTTTATAAATATTAATTCTTTAATATTTATAATTTACTTTAATTTTACCATCTTGGATCATTTTGGTAAATTCAATTGTAATTTTTATTTTACATATATATATGTGTGTGTGTGTGTGTGTGTGTGTGTGTGTGTGTGTGTGTGTGTGTGTGTGTGTGTGTGTGTGTATAATGACAGGAAATCCTGTGTGAAAAGTACTCAATATGAAGAATTTAAAATTAAGTGCAAAATTGATTTTAATAAATATTTCTATTTATTAAAATTAAATTGATTTTTTTTTCACATTCGAATATTAAAATGTTCTTATTCAGAAAATGTAGACATTTTTTTTCTTATTTCGTGTCATGGTGGAGGAGGTAACACCTGGCACATCCTCAGAGGTTGGAAATTAAGGCTGAATAAGATTTAAATGTCCGATACTAATAGGAAACCCAGAAAAATCAATTTTTCACTCGTCTGAATTTTTCAACTGTTAAATCTTAAATTCTTCATATCGAGTGCTTTTCAAACAATGGGTTTCCTATCATTATTGACTCATGCGTTCGACTATCATTTATACTGTTATAGAACATTTAAATCTCATTCAGTTTCAGTTTCAAGCCTCTGGGGACGTGCCAGGTGTTACTTTCTCCATTATGACAAAAAGAAGCTGTCCGATAACAGTGTGAACGTTGGTAGGACTCACGGGTCAATAATTATGGGAAATCCACAAAATCAATTTTTTTACTCGTCTGGATTTTTCAACCGTTAAATCTTAAATTCTTCATATCGAGTGCTTTTTCAAACGACGGGGTATTATTATAGTATTATTGACCCATGTGTTCGACCATCATTCACAATGTTATCGGACAGTTAAATCTCATTCAGCCTTAATTTTCAACCTCTGGGGACGTGCCAGGTGTTACCTTCTCCACCATAGCAAAAAAAAAAGAAGAAAAACTGCATTTCTTGTAGAAAAATATTTTACTATTCAAAAATTTAGAAAAAAAAAATTCAATTATCAATTTTGCACTTGTCTGGTCTTTTCAACCGTTAAATCTTAAATTCTTCATACCGAGTGCTTTTCAAACAGGATTTCCTATTATATATATATATATATATATGATTAGTTTTTTTGGAAAAAGAATTCCAGCAGAGTGCTCAATTAAAAGGAAAATCCAAATTTTAAGAGCGTACTTATATTTTGTGTACAGAAAGTTGTTAGTTGAGACAGGTCATTGGTACCGTCGGTTTCAAGCCCGATAATAAGGCTCGTTTAAGGTGTCCTTATCGAGCTCTCTTCAGCCAATATTCTAGCCAATAGATAAGATAGACGAATATTGGCTGAAGAGAGCTCGATAAGGACACCTTAAACGGGCCTTATTATCGGGCTTGAAACCGACGGTACCAATGACCTGTCTCAACTAACAACTTTCTGTACACAAAATATATATATATATATATATATATATATATATATATATATATATATATATATATATATATCATTATATATATATATATATATCATTATATATATATATATATCATTATATATATATATATATCATTATATATATATATCATTATATATATATATATATCATTATATATATATATATATATATATATATATATATATATATATATATACTAGCAAAAGTACCCGTCGTTGACTGGGTTCAAAAACAGCCTACAGAAAATGGACTCTGATTTATAAAAGTATGATAGGTTATGAAAAGGAAGGGTTGTAAAGAGATAGCTTCGAATTTGGGGATATCAAAACCAAAGCAAAATATGATGAAAGTAAAAATAAAATAGATAACCCCATAATTTATTATATCATACCTGTTCATACTGAAACACTTATCACAATATTCTGTGGATCTATATCAAAAAACCTTGTTAAACTTCATGACATATTTCCATTCTATGGAGGTCAGGCACGAACGAACACCCCATAATTTTATTATACCATATTTCTTCAAACTGAAACATAATTATCAAAGTATACTTACGCAGATAGATATGAAAAGTCTTTATTAAAGTTTGTACTTATTTCAATTCTATGGAGGCCAGGCGCGAACGAAGACCCCACAATTTTATTATACCATCTCTATTTAAGTTAAAACATAATTATCAAAGTATTCTGATGTACATAAACACTTGTAAACGTTTTTTTTTTTTAATTTTTTAATTTTTTATTTCCATACTTTGTGGACCAGATGCGAACGCAAACCCCACAATTTTAATGAACCACTGTTCTGCCAGATCAAACATACCCATTCCTGTGTCTCGATACATCTTCTATCATTATATGTAATCAGTTTTTTAAAATAGTCAACCATATAGGAGCCTATTCGTGACCAAACACACACACACACACACACACACACACAGACATTCAGCTTTATATATATATATATATATATATATATATATATATATATATATATATATATATATATATATATATATTAGTGGTGGAACAATTACTCAAAACCGGAATCAGAACTTTTGGAGGTATTAGAATTGGTATCTGAATCGGAAAATTTGGTGCCTATTTTCCGATGCCAAAAACGATTCCTTTAATTATATTTTTATAAGATTTTGTTTTATACAAAATCTCCCACTGCTGATAATAATGATAAAATAATAAATATTTATTGATTTAAACTTTCAGCAAAATTAAAATCCGTAGATCACCTCCTCAATAGTGTGTTTTTATGTTTGAGAAAATATATGCACATTTAGGATATGTTTTTCAGTAATCGAGAGAAAATAGCCATTTTATTGTTAAGTATTTAGTGATTTAGAAAAAATCAGACTCGGTAATTGTATCAGAATCAAGAAAACTATTGGAACCGTCCCATCACTAATACATATATTTATATATATATATATCTATATATTAATTTATATACATATATTTATAAATATATATATTTATATTTATATTTGTATAAATTTATATTTATGTATCTCCCTCTCTCTCTCTCTCTCTCTCTCTCTCTCTCTATGTATATATATATATATATATATATATATATATATATATATATATATATATATATATATAACTACTTAATTTACTCACATAAAATTAATATATGAAAGTATAGATTTATGCGTAAACTTTAAGTATTTACTTCAAAAGTGCTCAATACGTACATAGAGCTAGTTAGTAAGTTATAAAATGGCGATTAAGCTACACTGAATATTTTGCGTTTCATCCACTCTAGGATTCTTCAGGAAGAATCCTAGAGTGGATGAAACGCAAAATATTCAGTGTAGCTTAATCGCCATATACATTTTATAACTTACTACTATATATATATATATATATATATATATATATATATATATATATATATATATATATATATATATATATATATATATGCTTGCTTGGGCATTTAAACAATCAATCCGATTTCTTACTTCCGGTTTCAAAAAATGTCGTCTGCTTACCTATTTCATGGTCGCCCCCGTCTTAAAGTCCGATATTAAAAGCTACACAAGGTCAACAATATGTTTTTTTTATTATTTAACTTATTTTAACTTATTTTAACGTGTTTCCTTTACAAAAAAAGATGTAATTTAACCCCGTTGAGTTAAAAAAAAAAATGATTTAAATATAAATATGCAATGTATAATTATAATCATATTTATGACCATAGTTACTGCTTTTAGTAGCGCTCCTGTGGATTCTGACGATTTATTTTTGAGGGTCTTACTTACAAATATTTTCTCTTCAAAGAGAAGGGAGTTTTCGTATTACTTTTAGTAGGGCTTCCTTAATTTAAATTAGTGCTTGCAATAATGCTCTGGAGGCTTTCTGAGTTTTATTTTTTTTCAATCATCATTTAAAAAAAAAATTTCTCAAGACAATAAAAGACGATATAATTTCAAAATCACTTTTTATTTGAATCTTTTTTCACATTACCCAACGGATAGACTAGTATTATATATACTTATATTTATATCTACTATTATATAAGAAAAACTTGTATGTGTGGGTGTGGGTGTGAGAGAGAGAGAGTGTGAGAGAGAGAGAGAGTTCCCCATGGACTCGAAAATTACTGGGCCGACTTTTATGAAATTTTACACGGGGTATTTTATGTGCCTGGCAGTGTCCTTAGATAAGCTCTGTGTCAGAACGTCTTCAATAAATATCGATAATCGATAATCGAAATAACCTGATGAAAGAAAGAACAGGTGATTTTGACCAAAGTGAACACCTTATACAGCCTAACATTACAAGTGCATTTGAGAAGTTATATTACCACACTAACCAAGCGAAAGTGGGAACTGGGAATTATTCACGAGGAACTGAAGAGGCGGAAGATTTGTGCAAAGTTTGTCCAAAAGGTGCTCTATCTTTGTCACACGTATTTGACCAAGATGGGCATCAAGACAGTTCCTCACCCTCCCTATTGTCCTGACCTTGTTCCCTATGACTTTTGGTTATTCCTTAATCTCAAAGAAAACTTTAGAGGCTATCATTATGAGACAATTGAGGAGATAAAAGAAGAAGGGGTCATTGACAGGCTCACACAAGAGGATTTCAATGGGGCCTTCTAGGAGTTGTTAGAATGGTACAACAAGTGTATTGCAGCTGGAGGAGATTACTTTGAAGGGGACTAAAGTTTTATTTGTGTATTATCAATAAAAGTACCTATTCGAAAACAGAATATTTCAATAAAAGTACGCATACAAAAAAGTCTGGAAACTTATATAATACAAATTATCAATCATTATCTAAAATTTGCAAAACTTGCTTTTCAATATTTAATGTTGCTTATAAGTTTCAGCTTTCAAACGTAACTCAATCCCAGAACTAATGTATATCCTAGCATGTACATTGAGGATGGGGTGGGGTTTAAAGTGTATATTATAAAAGCCTTGGACAAAGGAACGTTTATTGACTACGTTTTAGTTTAATTACAGACTATATGACGTCAAATTTGAAGGGGAAATTGAACACAGTTATTTCCCAAAATATTAACCCAGGCAGTTTGTTGTCATGGCAACTTGTTTGGGTGTAAGCGGAATGGGGAAATGGGGGGGGGGTCATCCGGGGTGTGGTCCAAACTATTTAGGACGGATATTTTGAATTGATTTTGCATGCGATGGAAGCAATTCAAATGAAATTGGAAAACAATTACAACTCAATATAAATCTGCTAAATGTGTTGTTTTCAAATGGCGAAAGTAAATCCTTCCAAACTGAGGCAGTTTTAATTTTTGGTCCCCCCCCCCCGACAAAAGGAGGGTGAACCTGTAAATTCACCCTCGTCTGTTTGTCTGTTCGTTCGTCCGTTTGTCTAACTTTTCTCAATAACTACGCCTTGAATTTTTTTTTGAAATTTTGCGCAAACATTAAACATGATATGAATAAAAGAGTAACAGAATGGATTTTCCGAGAAAACTCCGGTTGTTCCCCTAGGGGTGCCTTTCGGGTTAAAATGGCTAAAAAAATGACACTTTTGTGCTCATTAAAAAAAATTCATGCCTTGGATTTTTATAAAACTTTCTGAAAAATTTTAACTAACTGATTTCTATATAATTTTATTTGTCTATACTTTGCGATAACTCTTGGGTGTGCCACAGGGGCTTTTTTAGGGCTAATAAAAACACTCCATTTCTGGGACTATCTTACCATATTTGGGCAAAATTTTCTGTGTATGTCTATTTAGCAGTTTTGCATGGTGCAGAACTCAAATTTACATATGTTAAGGCCTAAAATTGCACTGTTTGTTCATTTTCACCAGGATTTGGCATCCCCTGAATGAGGTGGGGGGGGGGGAATGCTCAGCTTAGTTCTTTTTTTATGCTTCGTTCACTGTGCACTTTTTTTTTTGGGGGGGGGGTCCCAATTCAAAGTACCCCTTCTGATCTGATCTGAATTAGCTCTACATTAAAGCTCGGCCTTGTGTCTAACTGTGACATCACGCAGAAGTAAATAAATAGGGAGTCTCCCATGCCGACAGTTCAAGAAATGATAACTCTAACCAGGCTGTTACGTCCGTTGTTATCCTTGCCATGTTTGAATCAACGTCGTTGTCGACTCTAGTACTACACTTCAATTTTTTTCTATCCTCGGTTAGTGATGAAGAAACCAGGGTACATTTTTTCGCATATCAAAAAAAAAACAAAAAACTGGCTTCCTGGGGAGACAAATATCAATAATTCCCCCCACTCTTTATCTGTGCCTAAACCTAAACGTAGATTCCATGAACAAAGCTTTTTTATTAGAACTGCACGCCTGTGGAATTGTCTTCCGTTTTCCTGCTTTCCGGCTGACTACAATATGTTTGTCTTCAAGTCTAACGTAAATAAGTTCTTGATGAGCCGTTCCATATAAGTTATCAAATTTAACAAATTTTCATTACTAATGATTATTATATTGTCCAATTTCTACTGTACACTCTTTAACCCGTATCCTTGAGTGGCCTCTTGGCCTTGATAATGAGTTGATACCTATGAAAAAAAAAAAAAAAGAAAAAGTCCAATGTGAACAAGTTCTAATTGAATCGTCTCCCTAAGTAATCCAAGTTTCAAAATTCCCACTGTTTACTATGCTAAAATCACAATGACTAATGTATACCTATTAACCCTTATCCTCGAGTGGCCTCTGGGCCTTGATAAGTGGTGACACCCTTGTAAAAAAAAAAAAAAATAAAAAAAAAAATAAATAGGAACAACTACTACAACTGCTGATATCTCTGACTCTTTCGATTTGTCGGCTCAGTATATTTATTCATCTCCTTTCTCCAGGGGAGATTTGACGCAAGGATCAGTTGGAGTTTTCAAAAGACAGCGTTCTAGATGAAGTACACTTTGACCTACAAAAAAAAATGCTCGAGCAGCCCCGTCAGTATTCTCTTATAAGAGCATCTCAGGCGATCAGCAACAGACTAACTCCTTCTCAGAGTAAATATAAAGTCTGGTAGAGTAGACCTCTTGTCGGCTTAGTATTATCAAGAGTTATTTCTCTTAAACAATGTTCAAAGGATCTCTTTAGAATTATTTATTTTATTTTTATTCACGTTCAGCCCAAACATGGCATATCGCCACTTGGACGTAAGGAGACGATGCCTAACAAATATTAACAATATGTTGGTTTATGTTGCATTTAAACTTCTGCACATCAGTACAGTCAGGGAAGGTAGGTAAGCAGAAAGGGAATTCCAAAGTCTAGCTGTTCAAGGGAAGAAACTATTAGAGTAGAAAGTTTTCTGGCATTTAGGGACAACAACAGTGAAGGGGTGAGATTTAGTTGCCAAGCGGGTTTGTCGGGGATATGTACGTCGAGGGAGCCACATGGAACAAGTTCATCAGAGCACATTCAACTAAAATATTTATAAAACATGCATAGAGAGTCAACACTTTGGCAATGGGAGAGGGGTTGGAGCTTAGTTGACAACGTGGGGCCCGTTAGATTGAAAACTTTTTTGGACTCTATTTAAAAGGGAGTGGCTAGTGGTAGATGCACAAGCCCAGATGGGCAAATGATGGTCTTGTAGAGATACAGGATATTCTTAGGTGTGAGTAGTCTTCTAGCACGATAGAGGGAACCTACCTTTTTAGCCGCAGCCTTCACAATGCTTTCAATGTATTTGTTTCAGTTCATATTGCCTGTAAGTTAGGCTGAGGAGTTTGAAGGAAGAATTCGCATGTAAGGTGTTATCGATGGCTGGAGAGGTGTCTGACAATTGTTTAATTATACTTAGCAACAAGAGAATGAACTCTTCTATTTAGCAACAAGAGAATGAACTCTTCTATTTAGCAACAAGAAAATGAACTCTTCTATTTAGCAACAAGAGAATGAACTCTTCTATTTAGAACCAAGAAAATGAACTCTTCTATTTAGCAACAAGAAAATGAACTCTTCTATTTAGCAACAAGAGAATGAACTTTTCTATTTAGCAACAAGAAAATGAACTCTTCTATTTAGCAACAAGAAAATGAACTCTTCTATTTAGCAACAAGAGAATGAACTCTTCTATTTAGCAACAAGAAAATGAACTCTTCTATTTAGCAACAAGAAAATGAACTCTTCTATTTAGCAGCAAGAAAATGAACTCTTCTATTTAGCAACAAGAAAATGAACTCTTCTATTTAGCAACAAGAGAATGAACTCTTCTATTTAGCAACAAGAAAATGAACTCTTCTATTTAGCAACAAGAAAATGAACTCTTCTATTTAGCAACAAGAAAATGAACTCTTCTATTTAGCAACAAGAAAATGAACTCTTCTATTTAGAAATGTATAAAAAATGCACAGAAATCACCATACATGTGTAGGATTGAAAACAAAGCTTGTCCTCTTTCTTGAGTTAGGTGGACATGTTCTATTTAGCTCGACATTTGTAACAAAGTGTTGAAGCACTTATGAGAACACCAGGGATATACAAATGACCGAGCCATGTGCAAGGTAATGTCACGGCAAGGAAGGTAGAAAAAAGATCATAAAAAGAACTTGTGCACAGATCGAGGGTCACATTAGACAGAGGAGAGAGACGTATTACACGCCTGGGTCTAAAACAACAGGTTTGAACAAGAGACAAGGCTGGAAAGTACCTGGAAATAAATGTCTGTTGTTTTAACAGAAAAAAGTGAGTTGCGTTATTCTGTGTCTTGGTTTCCTTGTGACTGTCTCACACAATGTGTGGGTCCCGATTTATTGACATACATTTCATACTTTTAGATATTTTTCTCAACTATGACAAATAATAAGAAATGAAAATATATGAAGAGTTCGAATGCAAAATGCAATAAATGCCATCTGTAACAAAACCACTGGCATGTATGCAAATGACCAAGCTGTGGGGCGAGCATGACACTACAGAAATAAATGGAGGAAGAGGAGAGAAAATAAACAGAGAAAAAAAGAGGAAAAAAAGCATGTAGCAGTGACAGAGACTTTTAAGCACATGTTGACACGGCAGTCTTTTTTAACCACATGGCGGCACAACAGGAACTTTTAAACAAGATGCAATCTGACCTTTTAATAAGATTTTCGGGCGGTCGTATATTATGGAACAAATTACACACATAACAGATGCTTATAGCTCCAAACTAAGTAACTAATTGATCATATTGTTGATGGCTTAAAAAATACATGTCAGGCGGCTTGGTGTGGAAAAGACCTGTAATAAATGCCTTTTTTTTTTGTCAATTGGAATTTCTTTCCTTTATTTCTTTCCTTTATTTCTTTCCTTTATTTCTTTCCAACACTTTCTTACACGTTGTTGTTAAAATGTAATTCCAACGTTATACATCTTCAAGATTGCAAAGCTCTCACTAAAAACATTTTTATTTTTTTTATTTTATTTTTTTTTTTATTCAATTTTCACCCCAAACAAGGCACAGTGCCACTTTGAAGCAGGGGGCTACTATTAGGGAATTAATTAGCAGAGTCATTATGAAGGGAGAAGAGTAGAAAGATGTTTGTTAACATTACACTTGAACTTCTGCATATCATTGCAGTTGGGAAAGCAGAATCCTGGAAGGGAGTTCCAAAGACCCGCAGTTCTGGGGAAGAAACTATTGGAGTAAAAGGCTTTCTTGCACCTAGGGATCTCTACTGTAAAGGGATGAGACTTAGTAGCTTGTCGGGTTTGTCGGGGGTAGTTACGTTGGGAAGGTACAAGTGTTTGCAGTTCGTCAGAGCATTCACGATTAAAGTATTTGTAGAACAGGCAGAGGGATGCAACATCTCATCGATGGCACAGAGGTTGAAGCCTAGATGACAGTTCAGGACCTATCAGGTTGGTGACTCTTTTTTGAACCCTGTCCAGAAGCGAGAGACAAGCAGCAGATGCACCAGCCCAGATGTGACAACAGTACTCCATACATGGGCGAATGGTTGCCTTATAGAGGTATAGGATACTGGCAGGCGTAAGTAGTTTTCTAGCACGGTAGAGGGAGCCAACCTTCTTTGCAGCAGCTTTGGCAATGCTCTCAATGTATCTATTCCAGTTCATATTCCCTGTAAACGTTAGGCCGAGGAGTCAAAAAGAAGTACTTTCAGGCAATGTGTTCTTGGCCATTGCTATTGGTGGTAGAGAAGGCTTCTTGTAGTTATTGAAGGAGACAAGCTTAGTCTTAGCAGCATTGAATGTGACCAACCATTTTTGTCCCCATTCCACTACGGATTGGAGGTCGTCCTCTAGTGTTTCTGCCATTTCCTTGGATATGTGTTCATTTGTTTCAACATTCTATCGACCCCTCCCAATCATGTTTTACCTAATGTGATATCGACATCAGTTTTTTTTTTTACAAGGGAGTCAGCAGTTATCAAGACATGAAGGCCACTCGAGGATAAGGATTAATGAATATAAGGTGGTAGTATAGTAATTGTTAATCGTGTATATTGGGTAGAATATAGATTATTTATGAGGAAGGCTCAACAAGAACTTGTTTACATTAGACGTGAAGGCTACCATATTGTAATCGATCAGGAAGCAGGTCAGTGGAACAGTGTGCCACAGGTGGGCAGTTATAGAAAAGGAGCTTTGTTCATGGAATCCACGTTAAGATTTAGGCACAGATAGAGAATGGAGAAATTGTTGATAGTGGTGGTAGCTAGTCGAGTGTTTTTGTGAAAGTTTGGAAAGGGGGGGAGAACCATCGATTAGAGCTCAGACCAGCACTTGCCATGAAAATTTTGATAGAGCAGAGACAGGCTTGCAACATCTCTTCTGTGGGAAAGAGGTTTCAGGGAAAAGAAAAGGGAATTACCTGCTAGGTTTTGAGTCCGATTTTGAACTCTATCAAGGTAAAATAGGGCACGCCGAGCAGCTCCTGCCCAGATGTGGCAACACTATTCCATTTTTCTTTCAATTAAAAATCAGCTTTTTTATATGAAATCTAGATTTGATATATGCCAGCAGTATTAACGCTAAATAGGTTCAACTGCCTTTCTCCAAAAGGGGAAGTGTCAAGGGGATTTTAAATTAACATTTGATTCCCAATCGCATGTATACCTCTATCAGGGAGTTGGCTACAATTCATATTCCCTGTAAATGTTAAGCCAAGGAGTTTGAACGCAGTACTTTCAGGTAAGGTATCAATAGTCCATGACTATTGGTGGTTGAGAAGGTTTCTTGTAGTTATTAAAGGAAACAAGATTAGTCTTAGCAGCATTGAATGTGACCACCTATAACAGACAACACGCTGTGCAACATACAAATATCTGTGCGTGATGTCGCCAAGCTAATCAAGAACCTTGATTCCAGTAAAACAACTGGCCCTGACGGCATTCCAGTTATAGTGCTGAAAAAGCTCCAACCAGAACTTGCCCCCATACTTACAAAACTGTTTAAGCGTTGCCTTAAGGAGAAGTGCTTTCCAACACTCTGAAAAACCTTATCAGTATGCCCTGTATTTAAGAATTCAGGTGAAAAGTCATCTCCCTCTTAGTACAGACCAATAAGTCTCCTGTGTGTCATGAGTAAGTTGTTGGAATCCATATTAAATAAAGAAGTAGTCAACCACCTCAGCGGAAACAACCTTCTTAGTGACATGCAATATGGTTTATGCTTCACAAGATCTACTGCAGATGTGCTAACAGTTATATCTCATAGGATTAGTAAATCTCTTGACAAAGGCTTCCTTTCCAGGGCAATTTCTCTTGACATATCGAAGGCCTTCGATAAGGTATGGCATAAGGGCCTACTTCACAAGATTTCCAGCTACGGTATCACTGGAAATGTTTTCTCAATCATTAAGTTATTTCTCTCCGATAGGTTCATAAGAGTAGTGGTTGATGGGCAGAAATCAGAGGTCCACAGTATTAATGCTAGAGTTCCTCAGGGGTCCATCCTGGGCCCAACTCTCTTCCTGATCTACATCAATGATCTCCCAAAACACATACTTAAATCATTCGTTGACACCTATGCTGATGACACGACTATCTATGGCAACACATCAAAGGCCGTAAATGACAAAGTTTTCTCTAATTCTCTCTCCTCTGATCTTGAGCGCACGGTACAATGGGAGAAGAGGTGGCTGGTTACTTTTAATGCATCTAAAACCAAACTCCTATCCTTACATCATCAACGCTCTGATCCCCATCTGGCATCAATTAAAATGGATGATTCTCCTCTTGGGGAGGCTCCATGTTTTGACAAGCTTCTGAGTTTGACCTTTACTCTTGATCTAAAATGGAACACGTACATCAGGTCTGTTGCCAAGGACACTGGGAAAATGGTGGCGTTCTTCTACCACTCCAGACGATATCTCACTACTGATGCAATTCCCATATATGTATAAAAGCCAAGTACGTCCAAGGATGGAATACTGCTGCCACATCTGGGCTGGAGCTGCTAAAAACAGCCTATCCTGCTTTGACAGAGTACAAAATGTACTTCGTGGCTTAATGGGGAATGCCCTTTTCTCTTCCCTCCGGCCTCTCTCCCACAGAAGAGAGGTTGTGAGCCTGTCTTTGTTTTATCGTTATTTCCATGGCAAGAGCTCGTCTGAGCTCCAATCTCTCGTCCCCTCTCGCCAATCTTTCATGAGAAACACCCGTCTGGCTAAAACTACTGTCAATAATTTTCCCTACTCTTTATCTGTGCCTAAATCCAAACGTAGATTCCATGAACAAAGTTTCTTTCTCAGAAGTGCACGACTGTGGAACTCTCTCCCGTTTGCCTGTTTCCCACCTGACTACAACTTGGATGTCTTCAAGTTTAACATAAACAAATTCCTGTCAAACCGCCCTCTTAAGTAAGACACTCTATCCAAATCTCCAATACTAATGATTACTACAATACTATCTCATTGATTACTGTACACGCAATAACCCTTATCCCTGAGTGGCCTCCGGGCCTTGATAAGTGGTGACATCCATGTAAAGAAAAAAAAACAACAAAAAAAAAACATGCATTTTTGTCCCAATCCAGAGTGTCTCTTTTTGTCTTCTCTCCATATTAGAAACCTTACTTGCGTTTTACTCTGCCCTCGTGAGGAGACAAGTAAATGGGGGGAGATGCCCAAAGAGGCCTGACAAACAAGTAATAATAATAATAATAGACTGTCTCCCCCCCCTCCCCACCTCCTCCCTCCCGACTCTAATTTCAAGTGGTTGCTGCCCTCGACATTTGAGATGTTGTAGTGGTTTGTTTACAGAAGTAATGGGCTTGTCATTTTCACTTTAAAAAAAAAATGTTATCTCCTCCTCCTCCTCCTCCTCATCATCATCATCATCATCATCCTTCTCCCTTCCATCACATTTCCTCATGAAAGCATAAAAATACAGTGTGGAAGTTATGACCAGTTAAAAAAAGAGAAAAAAGAAAAAGGTTTACAGGCGTTTATTTATTTTATTTATTTATTTTTTGATCGTTTGACAAAGATAAGTTTTCAGCAGAAAATTGTTCTTAAGATCTACAGAGATGTGATCGTTGATGATTCCCAAATATTTTGCAGTTCTTCAGCTTCTTTACTGATTAAACGTTTGAGAGTTAAGCTTTAGTTGAACTCACACGCTCATACATCCAAGCACAAACACATTCTATCCCACACACACACTCATGGAGAAACACATACACATTCTCTCATGCATACACATACACACACACAGAAATGCAATCCATCACACATACACACATAAACGCACTCTATCTCACACATACACACACAGGGAGAAACGCAAACACAACCTACCACATACGCACATACAATCTATCACACACATACACACAATCTATCACACACACGCAAATGCACTCTATCACACACACAAACACATAAACGCACTTTATCACATACACACAATCTAGCACACACACACACACACACATGCACTGAATCTATCATACACACACAATTTAGCGCGCACACACACACAAACACACAATCTATCATACATGCAAGTGGAGAAACACAAATACACTCTATCACACACACCAACAAATACAAACACAATTTATCACGCGCACACACTCACACACACACACACACACACACACACACACACACACACGCAACTAATGAAAAAGAATTTCCAAAATTATCTGGTGGATATACCTGGTGAATCAAGTGCAAAAGAAATACAAACAATAGCACTTAAAGGGACGGTTAGAATCTTAAAAGATCTCTCGGTTGGAGTAACTAAATTAATGGGAGAATGTTTGGCATCCGGGAGAATGCCCCATCCCCAGGAAAAACAAAGTGATAAGAAAATTAAAACAAAGAGAGAAACACAACCACAATCTATCACTAACGCACACACACACACACACACACACACACACACACACACACACACATATATATATATAAGTACACTGTCACACACACACACACACACACACACACATGCAAACACATACGTACACACGATATTTGATCAGATAAGTTAAAAGCGATTATTTTTGTTCCATTTCAAATATATTGTTTGTGCCTTAAATAATTGCTGACAACTCAGGATGCTGGAATCTCAGCATCTTGCGTGCGTTTGTCTGCTTCATCTTCTCAATCAGGGAGGATACAATTTCAGATTATGTTTGATTAGAAACGGAAGTTGGGTGATAGTAGTCAGCCATTGGAAAGAGATATGCTGGTCAGTTGATACGGGGGGGGGACACACACATACACACACACACACACACATACAAACACACACACAAACACAAACACACTCAAACGCACACACAAACACACACACATACAAACACACACACAAGCACACAAACACACACAAACGCACACACAAACACACACACATACAAACAGACACACAAACACACACACATACAAACACACACACAAACACGCACAAACACACACACAAACACAAACACACACACACACAAACACACACACAAACACAAACACACACAAACATACGCAAACACACACACAACCACACACACACACACACACACACACACACACACAAACACACACACACAAACACACACACACAAACACACTCAAACGCACACACAAACACACGCACATACAAACACACACACATACAAACACACACACAAACACACAGAAACACACACACAAACACACACACACACAAACACACAAACACACACACATACAAACACACACACAAACACACACACATACAAACACACACACAAACACGCACAAACACACACACAAACACAAACACACACACACAAACACACACACAAACACAAACACACACAAACATACGCAAACACAAACATATGCAAACACACACACACACACACACACACACACACAATCTGAGTTTATTGTTTTCCAGAGGTCAAGTAATCAATGAAGGTTAATACAAGAGTGCTCAATACCGAAGTAGAGCAGGGTATACTTTTTATTTGTTTTTACATAAGCAGTAATATGTGGCTACACATTCATGAGCATGTTTCGGTCAACTAGTTACCAGTAACTAAAGACCTCTTCAGGCGATACTGATTATAGGAAAGGAAAGTTAACAATGAAAATATCAGGTCTTCCTTGTAACAGAGAGTTAATATCAGGAGGTTCTGTTAAATTTTGTGAAAAATAAGATTTTGTTGTATGTAAATAAGAGCCAATAGGGGTGCGAATTAGGGTCTGTGTTGAGATATAGGAATGAGGGAGAAGGGATGGGGGTTAAAGATTGAAATAGAGATAATGGAAGATTAGAAAAAATAGTATCCGTGTGTGTGTGTGTGTGTGTGTGTGTGTTGTAGCAGCTCTAAATCTTAAACATACTAGTGTGTATAGGTTCAGTCAACAGAGGCATGTGAATTTTAAAACATCTATGCTAAAAGGGGTTTCAGATTTAGTTATAAAAATGCTTTTAATTTAACTAGAATTTTTTATACTTGGTCAGAAAGTGTACAACTTAGGCTGCCCTCTTGTACACCTCTCCCCCCCCCGCCCTACCACTATCATCCCTACATACATTAGTAAAGAGGTTAAGAGATAAGGAAGGAAAGGAAAAGACCCAAGGGAGAAAAGAAGAAAAGAAAAATGGAAAGAAGAAAAAGAGGAAGAATGAAAAGGGAAAACTATAACTAATTTATTGATGGTGATTCTAAAGCATATCTTACTGTTATATTTTAACGAGTCGCTTATTATACTTAAGATGATGAATGTTCTTTTGTTTCCATATTAAGTGTTCTTGTTAAGAAGGATAAGTCTTAAGTGTGATGAGAGTCTTAGAGTGATAGTCTTAGGAGAGTTCATGTTGTACCTATTTATTTGAAGTGTAGCATCAGAACAGATACTACACTGTGATCTTGGCTAAAAAAGCATTTATTGTTCCTATTTACTATGCCTCCCCACGGGACAGAGTTAGACACCAGGGTCGTTTTTTAACGTGGAGAAAAGGTACAAAAATAAAAAATTGTCTCAGTCGTGAAGGATTTCTCCTCCACTGAAAGAGAACAAGAAATAGAAGTGCAGCATCTGAAGAACAGATACTACACTTTGATCTTGGCCAAAAGGAGAGTTCATGTTGTAAGTGATGGGATTGGGACATTAACACATTAGTCAAATATATATAAATAGAGAGAGCGTTTATAATTGAGCGTGATTTCATATAAATACATTTTGAGAAGGTGTTTTCATATCTAGATAGACAGACCGATAATTGAGAGGTTTGCATTTATGCCGATGGATTGACAGGTTGGCATTTATGCTTTGGCAGTTCGTATGAACGGGAGTGTTTGTATAACATAAATAGACACATTTACTTTCTAACACATATATTTTTTAGATGATGAATTTCAAATAGTTTGTACACATAAATAGACAATACCTTTTTCATGTAATGATCGACACAGGAGACGGCAGTTATAAAACCATGATGAGCATTTATTCTTCTTCCACTTGAACCGATTGGTGGCTCAGGAATTCAAAGGTTCACATATTAAGTTTCAAAGTGATCGTCTCCCTTCTAGACGATTGAAACCCCATGTCTGGACCCAGACTATCGTCTGTCTCTCAGACTCCCCTCTGAGTTTCTCACTAACTCTCTCACTAACTAACGAACTCTCACTTCCTATATTGAGATATCCATGCATGTCCGGCCACATGATCACAATTCACGTGCCATCAACATGCGCGAGTCGCACGTTTCCGACATTCTGATTTCTCAATAACCTATTTTTTCTTTGTTGTTTTCACAAAGGAATTCAACCTACATATCTAATTTATTTAACCCATATTTTATTATCCACATACTTTCTAACAATTGAATAGTTTATTTATTATTTATTTCATCAGAATGCACAATTTACTAGACATTCCATTTAAAACCTATTGTTCTTTAAAACTTATCTCCAGGGTTCGATTTCTGCTTTCTCTTATTTTATTTTCATTTTAACTAATCTCTCTATTTTTATACTTACATGAAAAGGGGACAGCCCTTATCATGTAACATTACTCCTTTTTACTCGTCCCCCATCCCCGCCCACTCTCCCACCCTGACTCCCATTTCTCATTATAAGTTTTTTACTTATTTACTAAGCGAAGCTTTGAAAGTTGTATAGCAATAATAATAATAATAATAATAATAATAATAATAAAATCTCAAAACGTATATAATTAATTTATCTCCATGCTAGATATAATTATCTACTCTAATTGCGATAACGATAATTAAAAATAGAAGGTAATGGGGGATAAACAGGTTGGTGACTGCGATATTGATGATAATTGATAATGATAATTTTTAATAATAATTATATTGATTAATAATGGCAATAATAGTGAGAAGAAAGTGTTTAAAGTAAAACCCAAACATCAAAATGCAAAGAATAATGGATTTCAAAAATATAGAAGATAAGATGTCAACGGCAAAAAAGATATAAAATAAGTTAAGATAATTGATCTGAATATAGTATACATATATATGTACACACACACACACACACACACACACACACACACACATATATATTGTGTACAGAAAGTTGTTAGTTGAGACAGATCATTGGTACCGTCGGTTTCAAGCCCGATAATAAGGCCCGTTTAAGGTATCCTTATCAAGCTCTCTTCAGCCAATATTCGTCAAGAGAGCTTGATAAGGATACCTTAAACGGACCTTATTATCGGGCTTGAAACCGATGGTACCAATGATCTGTCTCAACTAACAACTTTCTGTACACAAAATATAAATACACTCTTAAAATTTGGATTTTCCTTTTAATTGAGCACTCTGCTGGAATTCTTTTTCCAAAAAAACTAATCATATATATATATGTGTGTGTGTGTGTGTGTGTGTGTCTTGTCACAAATAGGCTCCTATATGGTTGACTATTATAGAAAACTGATCTCATATAATGATAGAAGATGTATCAAGACATAGGAATTGGTATGTTTAATCTGGCATAATGATGATTCATTAAAATTGTGGGGTCTGCGTACGCGCCTGGTCCACAAAGTATGGAAATAAAAAATTTAAAAATTAAAAAAAAACGTTTACAAGTGTTTTTGATATAGATGTACATAATAATACTTTGATAAGTATGTTTTAACTTAAATAGGGATGGTATAATAAAATTGTGAGGTCTGCGTTTTTGCCTGGCCTCAATAGAATAGGAATTGGCACAAACTTTAATAAAGACTTTTCATATCTATCTGCGTAAGTATACTTTGATAATTATGTTTCAGTTTGAAGAAATATGGTATAATAAAATTATGAGGTGTTCGTTCGCACCTGACCTCCATAGAATGGAAATATGTCACAAAGTTTAACAAAGTTTTTTTAATATAGATCCACAGAATATTGTGATAAGTGTTTCAGTGTGAACAGGTATGGTATAATAAATTATGGAGTTTATCTATTTTATTTTTACTTTCATCATATTTTGCTTTGGTTTTGATACCCTCAAATTCGAAGCTATCTCTTTACAACCCTTTTCATAACCTATCATACTTTCATAAATCAGAGTCCATTTTCTGTAGGCTGTTTTTGAACCCAGTCAGGGTACTTTTGCTAATATATATATATATATATATATATATATATATATATATATATATATATATATATATATATATATATAATTTGTTTAATGATATTCTCTGCATTTTTTCCATTTTTCGAATGGTTTCAGTCGAATTTGTGTAGGAAGGTTCTGTAATCATTTTCGTTCATGTTTTCTTTTTCAAGTACTAACACTAAAATAAATGTACAATGATTTAAAAGATAGATTTACAAAATGGTATGGAAGTTACAGTCCTTTTTTAATTTATTAATTTAAATTACAGCATATATATATATATATATATATAGATACACATATGTAACTATATGTACATACACACACACACACATAATCAGTTTGAGCACTATAAAAGTGGTGGACGAATGTTTGTTTAAAATAGACATTTGTCAAGGTTATTTGCAGGCACCACTCCCGTGGGTGGATGGGTAGAACTATCGACTGTCAAAGCGATGATTCAATCCTTGGCTTAAGAGAGGTGCTAGTCTAGCGGCACTGGTGAGTTATGATACAACGAAACAGTACTGTATGTCGATGACTACAAATATATATATATATATATATATATATATATATATATATAAAATATATTTTAGTCATCGACATACAGACCTATTTCGTTGTTTCACAACTCATCAGTGCCGCTAGACTAACACCTCTCCCAAGCCGAGGATCGAACCTAGAACCGTCGTGATGACAGTCGGCAGTCCTACCCCCTGACTACGGAATCGGTGGCCGAAATTAAACTGTCCGGACGTCTATTTAAATAAACATCCGTTCGCCACTCGTAGAGGGCTCAAACGTTTGTTTGTAAACAAAGCGCGAGCTTCGCATTATTTCAGCTAAATTAAGTAGCGAGTAAGATAATTTACGAGAGTGCTCTACCAAAGAGGGGAGCTATATAAAATATATTTTAGTCATCGACATACAGACCTGTTTCGTTGTTTCACAACTCATCAGTGCCGCTAGACTAACACCTCTCCCAAGCCGAGGATCGAACCTAGAACCGTCGTGATGACAGTCGGCAGTCCTACCCCCTGACTACGGAATCGGTGGCCGAAATTAAACTGTCCGGACGTCTATTTAAATAAACATCCGTTCGCCACTCGTAGAGGGCTCAAACGTTTGTTTGTAAACAAAGCGCGAGCTTCGCATTATTTCAGCTAAATTAAGTAGCGAGTAAGATAATTTACGAGAGTGCTCTACCAAAGAGGGGAGCTATATAAAATATATTTTAGTCATCGACATACAGACCTGTTTCGTTGTTTCACAACTCATCAGTGCCGCTAGACTAACACCTCTCCCAAGCCGAGGATCGAACCTAGAACCGTCGTGATGACAGTCGGCAGTCCTACCCCCTGACTACAGAATCGGTGGCCGAAATTAAACTGTCCGGACGTCTATTTAAATAAACATCCGTTCGCCACTCGTAGAGGTCTCAAACGTTTGTTTGTAAACAAAGCGCGAGCTTCGCATTATTTCAGCTAAATTAAGTAGCGAGTAAGATAATTTGCGAGAGTGCTCTACCAAAGAGGGGAGCTATATAAAATATATTTTAGTCATCGACATACAGACCTGTTTCGTTGTTTCACAACTCATCAGTGCCGCTAGACTAACACCTCTCCCAAGCCGAGGATCGAACCTAGAACCGTCGTGATGACAGTCGGCAGTCCTACCCCCTGACTACGGAATCGGTGGCCGAAATTAAACTGTCCGGACGTCTATTTAAATAAACATCCGTTCGCCACTCGTAGAGGGCTCAAACGTTTGTTTGTAAACAAAGCGCGAGCTTCGCATTATTTCAGCTAAATTAAGTAGCGAGTAAGATAATTTGCGAGAGTGCTCTACCAAAGAGGGGAGCTATATAAAATATATTTTAGTCATCGACATACAGACCTGTTTCGTTGTTTCACAACTCATCAGTGCCGCTAGACTAACAAACATGTTAAAAGACATCTTGAAAAAGAGTTAAAAACATATTTAATTTTAAAAAAGGAAGCACAAGATAAGTGGATAGTCCTTAATCTGTGGAGTTTCAAAGAAATACTCTCCTTCTCATCAGAGGGCAGGAATTAGCAAAATGCAGGATCGGATTTTGCATGTAAAAGTAT